>NC_138101.1:201871015-202308515 GCF_964146895.1 Miniopterus schreibersii
TGTCCCATAGGTTTTGGGTTGTTTGTTCATTTTCGTTACTTTCCATGAAGTGTTTGATTTCTTCCTTGATCTCCTTGGTAACCCATTCATTGTTTAATAACATGCTATTTAGCCTCCATGTGCTTGAATATTTTTGAGTTTTTTTTATAGTGGTTGATTTCTAGTTTCATGGCATTGTGATCCGAGAAGATGCTTGATATGATTTCAGTCTTCTCATATTTGTAGAGATTTGCCTTGTACCCTAACATGTGGTCTATTTTTGAGAATGTTCCATGTGCACTTGAGAAGAATGTGTATTCTGCTGCTTTGGGGTGAAATGTTCTATAAATGTCAATTAAATCCGTTAGGTCTAGTGAGTCATTTAAGGTCTGCGTTTCCCTGTTGATTTTTTGTCTTGATGATCTGTCCAATGCTGACAGTGGGGTTTTAAAGTCCCCCACTATGACTGTGTTGCTGTCAATCTCCCCCTTAAAGTCCCCCAAGAAATTTTTTATATATTTAGGTGCTCCTGTATTGGGCGCATAAATGTTTATAAGGGTTATTTCCTCCTGAAGGACTGATCCCTTAATAATATGTAGTGACCATCTTTGTCTCTTGTTATGGTCTTTATTTTGAAGTCTATTTTGTCTGAAATAAGAATCGCTACTCCAGCTTTCTTTTCCTTTCCATTTGTATGGATAGTTTTACTCCATCCCTTCACTTTTAGCCTGTGTGAGTCTTTTGCTCTCAGGTGGGTCTCTTTTAGACAGCATATATTTGGGTCCTGTTTTCTTATCCATTCAGCTACCCTATGTCTTTTGATTGGACCGTTTATTCCGTTTACATTTAAGGTTACTATTGATATCAACTTATTTAATGCCATTTTCCCCCTTTATGCTGATGTACCTTTCTCTCACTATTCCTTCTTTTTCTTAGAGCAGTCCTTTTAGCATTTCTTGCAATGCTGGTTTAGCGGAACTGAACTCCTTTAGCTTTTTATTTCACCTTCAAATTTAAATGATAGCCTTGCTGGATAAAGCAGTCTTGGTTGCAGGTTCTTGCTTTTCATTACTTGCAGAACTTCATGCCACTCCCTTCAGGCCTGAAGAGTCTCTGTTGAGAAGTCAGCTGTCAGTCTTATGGGGGTTCCCTTGTAGGTCACTGCTTGTCTCTCTCTTGCAGCCCTTAATATTTTCTCTTTGTCCTTGACATTTGCCATTTTAATTACGATGTGTATTGGAGTGGGTCTCTTTGGGTCCCTCTTGTTTGGAACCCTCTGTGCTTCCTGAACATATGTGGCTTTCCCCTTCACCAGCCTAGGGAAGTTTTCTATAATTATTTCCTCCACCAAGTTCTCTATCCCTTGCTCTCTTTTCTCCCCCTCTGGCACTCCTATAATATGAATGTTGTTTCACTTCATGTTGTCCCAAAGTTCCCTTAGACCGTCCTCATGCTTTTTAAGTGTTTTTTCTTTTTGCTGCTGTGTGTGATTTTTTCTACCTTGTCTTCTAAGTCACTTATTCTATCCTCTGCTTCATTGAGCCTGCTTTTAATTCCTTCCAGTGCATTCTTGATATCAGATACAGCATTCTTTATCTCTGTCTGAGTTTTATTTATGGTTTTAATTCTTTTTTCATGTTTTCACTAAGGTCCTCGCTCTTATCACCTAGAGTCTTCTTAAGTTCCTTGACCATCTTCATCATCAATACTCTGAACTCTGTTTCTGATAACTTGCTTAACTCCATCTCATCAACGTCTTTTCCTGGTAATGTTTCCTTGTCTTTAATTTGGGGCTTGTTTCTTTATCTCCCCATTTTGGTAAGTCTTAGTGTTTGTATCTATATATTAGATATATTTGCTGACCCCCAGTCTTGTGGGATGGGATTTTGTCTTGTGGGTCCAGTGGAGCCCAGAGGTGTGTTTTCCTTATACCTCTGAGCTCTTTGCTCTAGTCTTGATCCTCTTGTGGGTGCCCCTTTTGTGGTTTCTTTATGTTCTCCTGTTGTGGTTGGGTCTAGATTGTTGTTGATCAGTCCTTGGGAGGACCCTTCTCTCAGGTTGGCTAACTGTGTCTCAGGCCCAACTCGTCATGTAAGCTATTGTACAGGTGCTGGCAAGGCAGGCCAATGCACAACTAAAATTTCAGGAAACGAGGTATTTTATAAAATATCTTGACAGTAACAATGGAAACAACTCACGTGAAAATAGAACTGGGAGAGTGAAGGGAGAACAGAACACACCCTCCCCCCCCCACACACATACAGAGAAAAAAAAAGAAAAAAAAGCTTAACAAAAACAAAAAAAAGGAGAAAAAGAAAAGTAACGCTTAGAGAGAGAGAGATGTATATAGTTGTTGATACTAGGGAAAATTTAGAAACTAATAATAAACTAAAATGTAAAAAACAGAGAAGCTACTGGGAGGTAACAGAAGCAGAGAAAAGATTCTGAAAGACGGGCCAGCAAAGAATTAAGGGAGAGAATAGAAATAAGATAGTAGTTGAAAATGAGAAAACAAAAATACAATAAGGATAATAAGAGAAACTAACAATCAGACAGGATGACAGAAGGGAGCAAAATGAAAGAATGAAAGAAAAGTAGAAAAAGAAAAAAGAAACAGAAGAAAAACGTTATGCCAGTGGATTGAGAGGAGAGAGGGAGGGAGTCCAGTAAGAGATTTGGGGGAAACTATAGAGGGAAGCAGTACACTTGGATATAATGATAAAGTCCCAATCGTTGAGCAGGGATATCAAGGAAGTCTTGATAGTAGAAGCAAGGATACAAGAAAACAAAGCAAATAACCAAAACAAAACTAAAAACAAGCAAAGCAAAACAAAATTCTTTTGTAAAAAGGAGAAAAAAAATTTAGTTAAAAAAATGTAGAAAAAAAAATTATTATAAAATTTAAAAAAGAAGGAAAAACAAGTTTTCTCCCCTTTTTCTTCTTCCTAAGGAAAAAAGAGAAAAAATAAACAAGCCCACAAACAAAAAACAAACAAACAAAAATCCCCCAAACCAAACAAACACAAAACCATACACAAGAAAAAAACAGCAGAAAAAAAAGGCAGTCAGTCAGGTGGGTTTCTTCTGGGCAGCTTGTTGTCTGAGGGTCACTGTTTTGTGGGCTGGTTTCCGTTCTCCTGGGAGGTGCTTGTGTGTCACCCAATGTGAAGAGCGTCCAGGTTTGGCTCTGGTGTCCTTAGGTAGATGGTTGATCTGAGGCTCTCCGTGGGCCACCTCCTCTTGTCAGCTATTTTGCAGCCTTGTAGTTGCCTGGTCTTGCTCCAGAGTCTTCTGTAGAGTCTTTAGGGTGCAGGGTGGCTCAGGGCGTCACTCCCCTTAGAGGTGTCGCTGTCAGGCGCTCACTGTGTGGGCGTTAGACTCTGCTCCACCACCAGCTCCTCAGTCCCTACCTTGTCCTCGGATTCTAGGTCCCCAGGCTCTGTCCTGCTGCAGCTTCAGATTGATTTCCATCTGTTGCTTTTTCTGTCTGGGCCGTTTCAGCAGCCTGGGCTCAGTGGGTTCGATTAAGAACACATTCTGGCAAGCCCTGTGCCTGCCCTGCCCCCAGGAGGGGTTTTCAGCGTTTCCTCCAGCTCCCAAACAACAGTCCCCAAGAGTCTTATTCCTGTAAAGTCCTCCTGTGAGCTGCTCTCCCTTCCCCCTCAGGTCTGTGCCCTGGGAAGGTGTCTGGGGCCTCAGTGAGTGGGACCCGCCCCTTTCCCATTGGGGGTGGTGCTCCCGGCTGCAGGAGAGGCCGGCGGGCTCCGCCCCTCCCTGCTCAGCTCTGGTTGTCTGGTCGCACCAGGCCCGCCCCTCAGACCCTGTACTGTGCAGACACCAATCCCAGCCTCCGCTGGTCTGTCCCCCAGTGCACGCTGGGAAGGTGGGGGTCAGTTCTGGGATCAAACTTGCAAACGCACAAAGCGACACACAGGGAGAGAGCCCGTCCTGCAAGTCCCACCGCCCTTGCTCCAGGGCACCCAGCAGGAGGGGACCCAAAGTCAGCTCCACGCAGCTCCCTGCACCGCTGGTCTCAGCCAAGCTGGGGCGGCTTCACGGCCACCAACGGGGCTCTTCAGGGCTGGTTATAGATCCCAGCCTCTCGACACCGGGAGCTCAGGGCAGGAGGACACCCTCAGGTCTGGTCACAGATCCCAGCCTCTCCCACCGGGAGCTCAGGGCGGGAGGACACCCTCAGGGCTGGTCACAGATCCCAGCCTCTCCCACCGGGAGCTCAGGGCTGGAGGACACCCTCAGGTCTGGTCACAGATCCCAGCCTCTCCCACCGGGAGCTCAGGGCGGGAGGACACCCTCAGGGCTGGTCACAGATCCCAGCCTCCTGGCACCGGGAGCTCAGGGTGGGAGGACACCCTCAGGGCTGGTCGAAGGTCCCAGCCTCCTGGCACCGGGAGCTCAGGGCGGGAGGGCTCCTCCCCTCCCCCGCACCTCGCAGATTCTGCGCTTTTGGGGCTCAACACAATGCCCCACAGGGAGGCAGAGGGTCCCCGTGTGCGGCTGCTCAGCGCAGTCCTCTGGTCCCTTACCACTCGGGTGCCACACCCTTTGGGACAGCCTTCCCTATGGTCGGCACCCTGAGCAGCAGACGCTGGTCACAGCCGCCCCTAGAGGCTTTGTTTCCTAGGAAGGCGCCGTCCCCTCCTTGGGGACTCACTGCTCCCCTGGGACCCTCTTCCCTGTGGCGGGGCACACCTTCCCCTCGTTACTCTGGGTGTGGGATCCCCGCTTTTGGATGCCGTCTGCAGAGCTTTGCAGCCTCCAAGCCTTCAGGCTGGGAGCCCAGCACAGGCTTCAGGGGGACTCCGCCTTCCAAGGGCCGCCTCTCTTACCGGACTCCGTCATGTCTCTCCAGTGCTCCCCACTCGCACTCTGTCCACTCAGGTATGTTTCTCTGGTGTTTTCAAGCCGGTTATGTAGGATTTTAGGAGTAAATCAAGTCCGTGGCTGGGAGAGGGGGCCTCTGCCCCTTCTCACAGGGCCGCCAGCTTCAGGTCCCTTTTTAAATCTTTATCTTTTTGCTTCTGTGATTGTACGTTTTTTTCTACCTTCTCATTCATATTCCTGATTAAATCCTCTGCTGCATCCAAACTTCTTCATATTCCTTCCAGTGTTTTCTTTTTTATAATTCGTCACCTGAAGGTATTTTCTCCATTGCTTTTCAGAGATAGTGGAAGAGAGAGAGGGAGAGAGAGATGGAAACTTCTATGTGAATGAGACACAGCAATCGGTTGTCTCCCACAGCTACCCCTGACCTGGGATCGAGACTGCAACTCAGGCAAAATCCCTTGATCGGGAAATCAAACCGAGACCCTTCAGTCCACAGGCAGAGATAAACCCTACAGCATGTCACAGCTGGGTGCTATGTGGGTGCCCAGTCTCAGCACTGGTGCTCCAGCCTGAGGCCCAATCTTAGGTCACGGCTTCAGAGCTCTCAGGGAAAGACCCCGCAGCTGAGATATCCCTCGGTAACCTCGGGGTCCCGCCTGTGGGAGCAGGGCCAACCCCTTTCACCTGTCAGCACATCCTCCCAGTTATTGGGTGGCTCCTTTTCCCAGTCCTTGGTTTAAAAGCTCCACTTCATAGAGTCTGTAGGTGGTAATTTACGGTGATTGATCACCAATTTATTTGTAATTTCCACTTGGTTCTGGGAACTACTGAGAGTAAGATCCATCTACACCACCCTCACCTTCACCCCTCTCTCTGCATTTCTCTTCCGACAAACAGGAAACGTCACCTGTGCTGCATGTGAGAATATTGCTACTAATGTAAAAAAACTGTTAAAATGCAGAGACATCAGTGGTAGCCAGAGAGTCATTGTTCGCGGGAGACTCTTGGAGAGACAGCTGTGTGGAGAGGAAGCCCGGACCTCTCCGAGGAATCAGCCTTAAACACCACCTGCAGATGCTTTTGAAGTGGAAATAGAGAGTTGTTGGGTCCTTAGCGACCCTTAGTTTCCTGAGAGTCTCTTGTAGCCCAGTCCTCAGTCTCCCTCAGGGAGATTTGTGTCTGACTCACACTGACCTCCCCTCACTGTGTCTCTCGCACAGAAATACACGGCCGAGTCCTCAGATTTCAGGCTGTTCATCTGCAGATACAGCGTGTTCTTGGCGTTGTCTCTGGAGATGGTGAATCGGCCCTTCACAGAGGCTGCATAGTATGTGGTACTTCCATCAGGATTAATGCTTGAGACCCACTCCAGCCCCTTCCCTGGAGCCTGGCGGACCCAGCTCATCCAGTAGCTACTGACGGTGAATCCAGAGGCTGCACAAGAGAGTCTCAGAAACTCCCCAGGCTTCACCATGGCTCCCCCAGACTCCACCAGCTGCACCTCACCCTGGACACCTGCAAACACAAAGACGTCCTGGTCAGGAAACTCTCACACGTCCACTGTTTCTCTAACTCATGTCCACTCACACACTCAGGTTCTCTTGTCCCCCATAAATTACCTCTTAAAACAGCCACAAGGAAAACCCAGCTGAGCCCAAGCCCCGTGGTGAGTGGTCTGTGTTCAGTCCTGATCAGGGAATGAGAACAGCTGGGGATCCCGGGGCTGGGCTCCTGTCCCAGAGCTGCAGGGTCGGGGCTGGGCTGGTTTTTATGACCAGAGGGGGCCCTATTTGCATGTCCTCCTGCTATATAGAGAGCTTTGGGGTGAAACTACAGAGTCAGTGCCTCAGTGTAGGTGAGAGGGTTCTAGGATATTTGGTAACCATGGCAACATTTCACTCACTAAATACAGAATTATAGGGACATTTGGGGTTTGTAGATGAGACCACATCTGGTAACAGTGACCCAGCATCAAGGCTCTGATAATCCTCACTAGTCCCCATTACTACTCTGAAAAAAAACTCCTGGAGAGAGTGGGACCTTTCCATTGAGGTTGCAGAGCCCCTTGAATTAAAGGAGATCCTCAATGAGCCCCTATATTCTAGTGTTACCCACACTTTGGGGTTGTATCCACCTGTGGCCCCAGTGTTCTCACTACAATGTAGAAGGTTGTGCATCACCCGGAGGTGGTCCTAGGTGAGCTAAGTTGAGTCACGTTCACTGAGATCTGGGACATAGAACTGAAGTCTCTGTTGGTCCCACACCACTATCAAGTGACACAAGAATTCTGAGTGATGAGGGAAATTTGAGTGGCACAGGATGACAGGACCCATGGTCTGTTCGCTTTGTGCACCTGCTGTCCCCTAAGGACCTCTAGGTTCACTGTCTGTAGGAATCCTCCAGGGGATCTCATGTCTGCAATCAGACATCAAGCTCTTGGTGAGTGGTTATGATAGGTGTGGTCCAATAGCAATAGCACACCCATGAGTAACAGGGTCAGAGCTGGTCAGAGGTGACCTCTCCCTCTCCCTGGGAGGCGGGGCCTGAATTAGGTGGCTTCCCTTTCAATGGCTGGAGGGGAGCCCATGGTGGGTCCATGGTGACAGCTGGGTGTCCTGCCAGATCCCCATCAGCTCAGGATCTGGAGGGAGGAGCTGGGTCAGCCTCTGGGGCCCAACCTCAGGAAGCCCAGATATAAATGGAGATGGCACTGGAGACACTAGAGTAGCATTGGATGGACCACTTCAGGCCCTGAACTCTGAACTCCTGACCTCTGACCTGGCAGAGCAGCCTTCCTTCCTTGGGGCTGCAGGCTCAGTCTGAATATTAATGCATGAAATTGGACTTTACCATGTTGATTACTTGAGAGTTTAACCAGTATGTTTCATTAGATTAGGCTCCTAGAAAATTTAACATGAAATATAATCCAATAGAAATGACCACAGGAAAGGGTGTGATAGAGACGCACAGGGGAGGTTCCTGAGAGAGCTACCGGAGGGAATTAAGTCCAGAGGTTGTACATGGTCAGTGGGGACAAGGCCGTAAGGAGGCTGTGCAGAGGGAGACAGAGCAGAGGTGGAGTCATCTCTGGTGACCTGAGATTTGGTCTCTAATGGGACCTGAAGCTGGACTGACCGTGTTCTTCTGAGACAATTTCCCGAGCCCCAGAGTCACCCTCTCAGGTGGGAGAACTGGACTCTGCTCATTTGAAACACACCCTCCCTGCTTCCTGCAGCTTCTGAAGTGCCCTCTGAGCCGATGAGTTTGGAATCCTTCCCTGTTCCTGCATTTCTTGGAAGTGTTCAAGAGGGACTGTCTGAGAAGGAAGTGTGTGTAGAATTCACCCTTGAATCCATTTGGACACGAGCTTTCCTCCACTTAGAGTTTTTGATGAATACTTCATTTATTTTTTGGAGTTTGTACCAGTCTGCAAAGTCAGATTCAAATTCCTGATTTAGCACCTATTAAGGGGACAGAGAAATACAACTGTTGACCTTCAGAGAGTGTAGTAAGTGCTGAAATAATGGTGTGTGCAGACCACGTGTTTATATCAGATGCCATCCAAGAGAATGAACTCGAACACGCTCCCTGGTATAGCATTCATAAAGTGTCTTAGTCCCGAGAATGGACCTCCCTCACCTCCAGCTCCAGTAGCACAAGGGACGGGCCCCAGCTGCTGGACTCTGACGTCCACTGTGGTTTGTGCTGGAGTCACAGCTGTGCCCGACCCCCAGACCACGGCTGAGCTCGGCAGTGGCACCAAGGCAAGGCCACTGCTGGGAGACAGGAGTCACCTGAAGGAAGGTCCTGGCTCCAGTCACCTTCGACGCATTTGTGGGGCCTTCAGGAAATGCAGGGGGTTTACACAAGGTCCTCCTCTTGTGGACTCACTTCCATAGTATCTCACCGTTTCCTGGGCTCCCCAAGCCGTCTGGATTTTTCTTCCTCCCTAAGATACACTGTCTGTTTACACGAAAAAATGTTTCTTCCAGTGGAGTAAATCTATTAAAAAACAAAGCCATCAGTGGTAGCCACAGAAAGACAGGTGTAGAGACTCTTGGAGGAAATGTCCTATGGAGAGGAACCGGGACCTTGGGAGAAATGAGCCACAAACACCACCTGCCCCTGGTCCTGTGGGTGCAGCACAGAGCCTGCTGGTCCTGAGCGCCCCCTGGTGTCCCGATTAGGTGCTCAGCCCTGTCTCCTCTGCAGGGAGGGTTGTGTGTGGTTCACACTGACCTCCCCTCCCTGTGTCTGCTGCAAAGAAATACATGGCCGAGTCCTCGGGACTCAGGCTGTTCATTTTAAAAGAGATTGTGCTTGTAGGGTTGTCCCTGGAGACTGTGAATCTTCCTTGGCTGGTACCACTGATTTTTTCCAGTTGGGCTACTCACTGTTGTCACCCACTCCAGCCCCTTCCCTGGAGCCTGGCGTACTCAGTGCATGTAGTAGCTACTGAAGGTGAATCCAGAGGCTGCACAGGAGAGTCTCAGAGACCCCCCAGGCTTCACCACGGCTCCCCCAGACTCCACCAGCTGCACCTCACTCTGGACTCCTGCAAACACAAAGACGTCCTGGTCAGGAAACTCTCACACGTCCACTGTTTCTCTCACTCATGTCCACTCACACACTCAGTGTCTCTTGTCCCCCATAAATTACCTCTTAAAATAGCAACAAGGAAAACCCAGCTGAGCCAAGCCCCATGGTGAGTGGTCTGTGTTCAGTCCTGATCAGGGAATGAGAACCGTTGGGAATTCTGGGGCTGGGCTCCTGTCCCAGAGCTGCAGGGTCGGGGCTGGGCTGGATTTTATGAGCAGAGGGGGCCCTAATTGCATGTCCTTCTGCTATAAAGGCAGCTCTGTGGTTGGACCCTGACATTAAGGATACATCCTAGTCTGTGACATGTCCTTTTGTGCATGTCTGTAAAAATTACTCCTGATGTCCTGTCCTCTGACCTCCTCACTGCCCTCAAAGCCTCCTAGAGACCTGTAAAACCAATCGGGAGAGAAAATGCCACTAAAGAAAAAGAGAGGTGTTTAAAATGAGGGATGGCTTTTAGAGTCTCTAGTAATGACAAAGAAGAGAAATCATCCCTCAAACCCAGAGGAAGAATGAAAAGTGCAGGAGGCTCATGTTGACTGGATGGGAAACTGCACCTGACACTATTTCCCTACAAAGTGTTCAGAGGATGAATTAAGACCAGAGTGTGAACCCAGAGCAGGTGATCAAGTGCTGGGGAGAGTGGAGGGTCTGTGCGGGCCCCTGGGACACAGAAGCATGAACCATAGGACACAGGCAGAGCCCCCGGGACATGACCTTCAGGGGTAGCTGCACTACCTCATGTGCTGTGTTTCTCCTCTAGACCCTGATGGAAACCAGTTTCCTAACCTGGGCATGTAGAAGTAGCTCCGTCATGAGCAGGTGTGTCTAGGTCAAGATAAATGCAATAACTTTGCATATTTCGTGCCAGTCTCTTCTGCCCTGAATTGTTTCTCTTGAGAGATCTGCTGACAGCCTTATGGAGGCTGCCTTGTAGGTAATTAACTGCTTTTCTCTTGCTGCATGTAAAATTCTGTCTTTGTCATTGACCCTTGTCATTATAATTCTGAGGTGTCCATGTGTGAACCTATTAGTGTTCATCTTGTTTGGGACCCTGTGAGCCTCCTGGACTGTGTGTCTTTCCCCTTCACCTGATTAGTGAAGTTTTAGGTCCTTATTTCATCATATAGGTTCTGGATGACTTGCTCTGTGTCTTCTCCTGTTGGGATGCCTATGATGCGGATGTTGTTTTATTTCAAGTTTCCCAAATTCACGTTAACAATCTTCGTTATTTTGAACACTTTTATCTGTTTGCTTCTGTGATATTGTTTTTTTTTCTACCTTTTCATCCAAATTCCTGCTTCAATCCTCTGCTGCATCCAACCTACTTTTTATTGCTTCCAGTGTTTTCTTTTTCTTTTCTTTAAATCCTCACCTGATGTTATTTTCTCCATTGCCTTTCAGAGATAGTGGAAGTGAGAGAGGGAGAGAGTTAAAAAAATTGATGTGAAGGAGACACAGCAATTGTTTGCCTCCCACACATGCCTTGGAATGGGAATCGAGCCTGTAACCTTGGTACGAGTCCTTAACCAGGAAGCCAACTTGAGACCCTTCAGTCTGCTGGCCGAAAGACACCCCACAACATTTCACACCTGGATGTTATGTGGGCACCTAAGCACAGCTCTGGTGCTCTAGGCTGTGGCCTTTTTTTGGGTCTTGACTTTGGACCTCTCAGAGGATCCTCTGTGCTGAGATATCCCTCAGTAACCTTGGGTTGCCCTCTGTGGGAGTAGGATCAGCCCCTTTCACCTGTCAGCCTTCCTTCCAGTGTGGAAGTGGATTTTTCTATCTGTTGTTGGTTAAAAGCCTCCTCTTCAGAGAGTTTGTAGGTGGTAATTCACGGAGATTGACCACCAATTTAGTTGTAATTTCCACTTGGTTCTGGGAGCTGTTGAGTGTAAGATCCACCTTCATCCCATCCTCTGCATTTCTCTTCCTACAAACTGGAAATGTCGTCTGTGGTTCCTGTGAGAATGTTGCTACCACTAGAGTAAAACTGCTAAAATGCAGAGCCATCAGTGGTCACCGGAGAGTCATAGGTCTGGAGAGACCCTTGGAGAGACTGTTGTAAGGAGATGAAGCCCAGAGTTCTGAGAGGAATCAGCCACAAACATAACATGCAGCTGCTCCTGAAACACAGAGTTTGTGGGTGCTGAGCTCCCTCTGGATGTCTTGAGCACCTCCTTTAGCTCAATCCTCCCAGAGTGGAGGGTGCTTGGAACTACCCACAGATCTGAATGTGACTTTGGAGCTGGGTGAGGGGAGGATGCTGGACTTGTTTGGACTCACAAGACAGAATTATGGTGAATTCTCAGGGACAGAGTGTTACTGGACATATGGGTTTACAACCACTTCTAGTGAAGACCCAGAAGGAAGCCCAGGGCAGGATGGAGACAGCTTATATCATCCCAGGAAATCCCTGAGTAATGGTGAACAGGAACTGCTTAGAAATAGAGACATTACCGATTCTGCAGGCAGGGATCCAGAGACATAAGAATCCTGTCATTGCAAACTGGTGGGAAGGGCATCCCTTGTTACCTACAGGCACATCTCCACGGTGTCTCTGTCGACAAGGTGACAAGTTCAGAGGTCCAGGGGATTAGCACTTGGTCACACTGAGGTCATTACCCACATTGTGTCTCCGTGGGTCACTCAGCTGCAAAATTCATTGGGGTCCCATTTATGAATCTCTGAACCCTTAGAGGGAAGAGGTTACAGCCCTCCCTGGAGGAGCCCTGGTGATGGTGTGTCTGTAAGCGGGGCCTTCATTTTATTGACCAGGCACCTGCCTCAGCCCATCACCATTATCACCATCATCACCATCATCATCAGCAGCATCATCACCATCATCATCATTTGCTTATTTATTATCATGTTTCTCATTTTCTGTAGACCGTCTTTTGTACATACATGAGCCATTATCTGTATTTCTGCTCATTTTTTGTAACTATTTAGAGAAATTTGTAGCCAGACTCTGTTTTCCTTCTCGTGTACTGCTGACAAATGATGGCTCATTCCTGTGTCTTCTCCGTCTGCTAGACACGGGAATCTGATAAGAAAGGTGGGTTCTTCTATGTGGATGTCCTGGGGAGATTGAAAGCACACCCGACCCTTGGAGTAGATTTCGTTGCTCCCCACCACTTCGCCATGATCAAAGCCCTGAGCCAGTCTCCTCTTCGGGCTCGACGAGAGCCCCTCTGACTTGCTGAAGGGCCTTTCCTGTGCTTCCCAGAGATTTCAACTCTGTACATGATAAACATCCTGTCCCTTGGTGTGTGTGTTTGTCCTAAACCTGGACATTTGCACCATGTCATCCTGGGTCCCTCTCTCTCTTTCTGATGTCACCTAGTCTTGGTGCTGTGACCATGATGACAGGTCAATGATTGTCACCACCTGGGTCTTTCTTCTCTAGCTTTTTGTTCACACCCCTCAGGTGCCCGCTGTCCTGAACCCACGTTTTCTGCTGCTGGATAGTTGGGACCCTGAGCTGTGTGGGACTGAGCTGCTCTGTGGAGTCAGCAGAGCCTCCTGTTAGATTTAGGTGATGGTGGTCAGAAGATTTCACGATTAATTTCATTTGGGGAAAAGAGTGAGTGCAAAAGACATTTTGCCAATTGTCCAAGTGAGAAAGTCGCCTCTGTTTACAACAGACCTTTCTAAATGACAGACCTCAGAGGACAGTGCAGAATTAGGAATCCACAGAGTTTACTGAGGGAAACTGTGACCAGAAGAGGAAACCAGCCAGGAAAAAGTCCAAACCGCCCACTGCACCTGCTCCTGGGAGTGTCCTTGTGTTCAGGGCCCCTGAGCACCCTGGTGGCCGCAGCCTCTCCTGAAGCAGGTTTGTGTCTGGGCTCCCAGTGACCTCCTCTCATTGTGTCTGCTGCACAGTAATACACGGCCGAGTCCTCAGATTTCAGGCTGTTCATTTGCAGATACAGCATGTTCTTGGAATTGTCTCTGGAGATGGTGAATCGGCCCTTCACAGAGTCTGCATAGTACTTCTGACTTCCATCATACCATATTACTGCCACCCACTCCAGCCCCTTTCCTGGAGCCTGGCGGACGCAGTTCATTCCAGTGCTACTGAAAGTGAATCCAGAGGCTGCACAGGAGAGTCTCAGGGACCCCCCAGGCTTCACCACGGCTCCCCCAGACTCTACGAGCTGCACCTCACCCTGGACACCTGCAAACACAAAGACGCCTTGGTCAGGGAACTCTCACATTCAATGTTTCTCACTCATGTCCACTCACACATTCAGTGTCCTTCGTTCTCCATAAATTACCTCTTAAAATAGCAACAAGGAAAACCCAGCTGAGCCCAAGCCCCATGGTGAGTGGTCTGTGTTCAGTCCTGATCAGGGAATGAGAACAGCTCTGGATCCCGGGGCTGGGCTCCTGTCCCAGAGCTGCAGGGTCGGGGCTGGGCTCTATTTTATGACCAGAGGGGGCCTTATTTGCATGTCCTCCTGCTATATAGAGAGCTCTGGGGTAAACCTACAGATATGTCAGTAACTCAGTGCAGGTGAGAGCTTCCTTGTACATTTGGTTGCCATGGTAGCTTTTCACCCACTAAATACAAAATTATAGGAGGGTTGGCGTCTGTTGATGAGACCACATCTGGTAACAGTGACCCAGCGTCAAGGCTCTGATTCTCCCACTGGCTCCCTTTTTCCCCTGAACCAACCTCAGGACAGAGGAAGACCTACCCAGAGAGGCTGCAGAACCCCTTGTATGTAATGAGAGCCTCAATGAGCCCCTGTGTTACCCACACTTCAGGTTTGTATCCATCTGCGGTCTCAGAGTCCTCACTGCCATGGAGAACATTTTGCATCACCTGTGAGGTGGTCTAGGTCAGCTAAGGTGAGTCCGTTCACTGAGATTTGGGAGGTACAACTGAAGTCTTTGTTGGGCCCAAAAGACTATCAAGTGACTCAAGAAATCTGAGGGATGCGGGGAATCTGAGTGACACAGGATGACAGGACCCCTGCTCTTGATACCATTGGGCACTTCCTGACCCCCTACAATCCCCAAGTTCACTGGCCTTAGAATCCCTCCCCTGGGATCTCATGTCAGGAACCAGACAACATTCTATTGGGGATTAGTTAAAACATTCACTAGCCAGTAGCAATAGCACACCCATGAGTAACAGGGTCCGAGCTGGTCAGGAGTGACCTCTCCCTCTCCTTGGGAGGCGGGGCCTGAATTAGGTGACTTCCCTTTCAATAGCTGGAGGGGAGCCCATGGTGGGGCCATGGTGACAGGCGGGTGTCTTGTCAGATCTTATCAACTCAGGTCCTGGAGGGAGGAGCTGGGTCAGCCTCTGGGTCCAACCTCAGGAAGCCCAGATATGAACAGAGATGGCACTGGAGACACTAGAGCAGCATTGGATGGACCACTGAGCTATGGTCACTGAGCTCTGACCTCCTGACCTCTGACCTGGCAGAGCAGCCTTCCTTGCTTGGGACTGAGGTTCACTCTAAATATTAATGCATTAAATTGGACTTTACAATGTTAAGTACTTGAGAGTTTAGTCAGTATGTTTCATTAGATTAGGCTCCTAGAAAATTTAACATGAAATATAATCCAATAGAAATGATCATAGAAAAGGGCGTGATAGCGACACACAGGGGAGGTTCCTGAGAGAGCTACAGGAGGGAATTAAGTCCAGAGGTTGCACATGGTCAGTGGGGACAAGGCTGTCAGGAGGCTGTGCAGAGGGAGACAGACTAGAGGGGGAACCATCTCTGGTGACCTGAGATTTGGTCTCTAATGGGACCTGGAGCCGAACTGACCATGTTCTTCTGAGATGATTTCCCGAGACCAAGAGTCACCCTCTCAGGTAGGAGAACTGGACTCTGCTTGTTTGAAACACACCCTCCTTGCTTCCTCCAGCTTCTGAAGTGCTCTCTGAGCCTATGACATTTCCATCTGTTGATGTTTCCATGGAAGTGTTTCCAACACGACGTCTTCTGTCCGTCCTTGTGTGGGTCCATCCAGAAATGCTGGGCTCACAGATATTCATTGTATCTCTAGGCTGTGGTCACCGTGCACATAGGTGACTTTGGACTGACCAGCTAATCCAAGATGTTCAAGGACCGTGGTCTCCAATAGTAGCCCATGGTCTTGTCCATCAGGGTGATGTGCATCTGCTGGGGCCACCCGGACTATGGTGACACAAGTTGTGTTCTCTCCATGAGTCACCCAGCGGCGTAATTCATTAGGGTCCCATTTGTGAATCTCTCATTTCTTACAGGGAATAGGGCAAACCCCTCCCAGGAAGAGCCACGGTGGTGGTGTGTCTGTAAGAGTGGCCAGAATTTGACAGACCAGGGCCACTGTGTCTGTCCATCACCATCATCACCATCATCACCATCATCACCATCATCACCATCATCACCATCATCACCATCATCACCATCATCACCATCACCATCATCATCACCATCATCATCATCACCATCATCACCATCATCATCATCATCATCATCACCATCATCATCACCATCATCATCACCGTCATCATCATCAGTATCATCACCGTCATAATCACCATCATCATTTACTTATTTATTAGCATTTTTCTCATATTCTGTAGACCTTGTATTGTACACACATAATGAGCCATTATCTCAATTTCTGCTTATTTTTATAATCGTTCAATGAAATTCATAGCCAGACTCTATTTTCCTTCTCCTGTGAGTGCTGACAACTGATGGCTCATTCCTGCCTTTTCTCCGTCTGCCCCACTTGGGAATCTGATAAGAAAGGTGGGGTCTCCTCTGTAGATGTCCTGGGGAGATGAAAGCACACCAGCCCCTGGGAGCAGAATTCCTCCCTCCCCACCACCTCGCCAAGATCAAAGCCCTGAGCCAGTCCCCTCTCCTGCCTCCACGAGAGCCCCTCTGACTGGCTGAAGGGCCTTCCCTGTGCTTCCCAGAGATTTCAGCTCTGTACATGATAAACATCCTGTCCCTTGGTGTGTGTGTTTGTCCTAAACCTGGACATTTGCACCATGTCGTCCTGGGTCCCTCTCTCTCTTCCTGATGTCACCTAGTCTTGGTGCTGTGACCATGATGACAGGTCAGTGAGTGTCACCACCAGGGTCTTTCTTCTCTAGCTTTTTGTTCACACCCCCTCAGGTGCCCGCTGTCCTGAACCCACATGTTCTGCTGCTGGATAGTTGGGACCCTGAGCTGTGAGGGGCTGAGCTGCTCTGTGGAGTCAGCAGAGCCTCCGGTTAGATTTAGGTGACGGTGGTCAGAAGATTTCATGATTAATTTCATTTGGGGAAATGAGTCCACTTGAGAAAGTCGTCTCTGTTTACAACAGACCTTTCTAAATGACAGACCTCAGAGGAAAGCACAGAATCAGGAATCCACAGAGTTTACTGAGGGAAACTGTGACCTGAAGAGGAAACCAGCCAGGAAACAGTCCAAACCGCCAACTGCATCTGCTCCTGGGAGGGTCCTTGTGGTCAGCGACCCTGAGCACCCTGGTGGCCGCAGCCTCTCCTGCAGCGAGGTTTGTGTCTGGCTCACACTGACCTCCCCTCACTGTGTGTCTTTAGTACAGAAATACACGGCCGAGTCCTCAGATTTCAGGTTGTTCATTTGCAGATACAGCGTGTTCTTGGCGTTGTCTCTGGAGATGGTGAATCGGCCCTTCACAGAGTCTGCATAGTATGTGCTACCTCCATCAGTATTAATTTGTGAGACCCACTCCAGCCCCTTCCCTGGAGCCTGGCGGACCCAGTTCATCCAGGTGCTACTGAAGGTGAATCCAGAAGCTGCACATGAGAGCCTCAGAGACCCCCCAGGCTTCACCACGGCTCCCCCAGACTCTACCAGCTGCACCTCACCCTGGACACCTGCAAACACAAAGACGTTCTGCTCAGGAATCTCTCACACATCCACTGTTTCTCTCACTCATGTCCACTCACACACTCAGTGTCTCTTGTCCTCCATAAATTACCTCTTAAAATAGCAACAAGGAAAACCCAGCTGAGCCCAAGCCCCATGGTGAGTGGTCTGTGTTCAGTCCTGATCAGGGAATGAGAAAAGCTGGGATCCCTGGCCTGGTTCCTGTCCCAGAGCTGCAGGGTTGGGACTGTGCTGGTTTTTATGAAGAGATGGGGCCCTATTTGCATGGTTTCCTACTATATAGGAACCCCGGGGTTTAACCTACAGAGAAGGCAGTTCCCCTGTGTGGGTGAGAGTGTCTTGTAGCCTTGGGATGGCCATGAATGATTTAATTATCTAAATCCAGAATCATAAGGTTTCATTCAAACCAACAGACCATACCTGGCACCAGTGAGCCCAGGATCTGGCCTGTGCTCCTCCACACTGGCCACGACTGCTCCCATAAGGCAATTCCAAGCCTGAACGGGACCTGTCCAGTGAGGGTGCAAAACCCCTGTATTTAACAAGAGCATGAATGAAAGTCTGTATTCTGGTGTCATCCAGACTTCAGGGCTGGAGACAAGCACCGTCCTGGGAAATAGACCTCAGGCTGCAGGTCTTGTAAGAGTGGACTCCGTGTACGTGGTGTGTTGGTGCCCTTGGCCCTGAGTATCTCTGGCTCCGTCACCTTCAAGGAGACCATCAACACTGAGTGTTGAGAAGATGCTTTTCTATCCTGAGGATCCAGAGACACTAGGAAGTTATAGAGATTCATGGAGCTGATGGGGGGTTGTGGGTTTCCAACAACCACAAGGACATTTACAGGGGGTCCCTGCAGACACTAATGGAAAACATTAAGGAAAGTCAAGAAATAAATAATTATTGAAGGAAATATAAGCCAGGATACCTATGATCAGTGTGACTGCGTGAATTTAATGTGAATTACTCATGTATGAGATGGAGATCTTGGCAGTTAAAACTCAGTCAATGCCATGGTGATTGGAGTGAAATTGATCCCATGGCCTGTATTTTGGGAAGTTCGATTATTACCATTTAGAGTGTTTATTGTAAAAAGGGGACAGCTCTACATTTCCATAGCATTTGTATAACTGTTTTGTAGCATCTACATGCAATAAAAGCATATTAAAGTATATTTTCCGAGTATGGACATAAAAACTGGACACAGACATTATTGCAACCCCCTTCCTCGTGTGGGACATGAGCTCAGTGGATCCTGAGCACCCAGGGGTCCTGAGAGCACGTTTTCCTTCAAGGTCCACAGAGGTTTAGAGACCCTTCCTCTCATCCAGCTGCCTGTAGGGTCCCTTCCAGCAGGAGCGCTATGGACCCTGCTGTTCACAGGACGTCCCCTCTGAGTTATTTCCATCCACTGGCCCCTCCCGCTGCTCCTTGGTCGTCAATCCCCAGGGGTCTCTGCTGCATCCCAGGTGAGCCCTGTGTCTCTCTTGTGGCTACATCCCTATTACAAGAGCCTTGGACAGAATCTCCTTTCCAATTTAGCGACTGTCAGAAGAGCTTTTCTGTAGTAACAGAGAGAACACAGTGAAAGGGGCTTCAGACTCAATAACCCACAGGCAGCAGACGGGCTGAGGGACGTGCTCTGCTCCAACCCCTGCACCTTCAGGAGGGGGCATCCGAGAGCAGAGCCCAGGCCCCGGGGTTGGGGTCTGAGCCTCAGAAGGCTGATCCCAGGCCTGTGTGGAGAGAGGAAGCTCAGGGGGATGTCACCGTTGCCTCAGGATGGTGATTTCTTCCTAAAGTCCATTGATCTCCTTGGACTGGAAATGTCAATAACTATCCTACACCTGCCTCTCAGCTGTACTTTAGGAGGTAAGTTGCCGTCTAGTATCCCAGGTCTACAGGTGGAGAGAATATTTTCACGGGATGAATCCCCCAAATTGCCACCCATACGTGACTTAGAGATGGAATTGGGGACTTGTCAGAGGATGATTTTGGGGGGGATTTAGGACCTGAGTTCAGGCTTTTGTGAGTCTGCATTTCGGGGGATGTAGGTTTGTGATGAAGGTAAGTGTCCTGAGGGATGGATGTGAGTCTGGGGAAGGGTGAGGGTGGCCCTGGTCGTCTGGCTCAGGCTGGGAGCCTGTGGAGGTTCTATGGAAAATGGGACCTTGTCAGGTTTGAATAATTTATAAATCGTGACTCTGGAGAAGATCCAGGAGCAAGTGTCAGAGGAAGAGGAAACCCCAGAGGACAACAGGGGCCCAGGGCTGCACCTGCTCCTGTACCTGCTCCTGGGCTGGATGCTCTGACCTCTGTCTCCTGAGCGCCCCTGGTGTCCTGAGCGCCCCCTGGTGTCCTGAGGGTTTCCTGCAGTCCAGCCCCTCCACTCCCTCAGGAAGTTTTGTGTCTGGTTCACACTGACCTCCCCTCACTGTCCCTCGCACAGAAATACACGGCCGTGTCCTCGGCTATCAGGCTGTTCAGTGTGAAATAAACTTGGCTTTTGGAGTTTTCCTTGGTGATGCTGAGTCTGGATTTCAGGGTTGGGTTGTAGTTTTTGCTTCCATCACTCCATATGATTCCAACCCACTCCAGGCCTTTTCCTGGAGTCTGGCGGGCCCAGTGCACACCATAGTTGGTTAAGGAGAACCCAGAAACAGTGCAGGTGAGGGAGAGGGTCTGCGAGGGCTTCACCTGTCCTGGGCCCGACTCCTGCAGCTGCACCTGGGACAGGACACCTGGAGACAAAGAACATAAGTCCCTGTCAGTCATGTGCAGTCACAACCCCCCATAAATGATGCCTGACATCTGAGATCCTCACCTTGGGGGCTGTCACCAGGCACAGGAGGAGCCCCAGCAGGCTCATCTTCTTCTAGATCAAGTCCCTGCCTTCCCCAGAGCCCTCAGCCCTGTGTGAGGAGAGAGCTGTGAGCCCCACAGCCCAGGAGGATTTACCCTGGAGCTTGAAGGTACATTTGCATGTGGGGCAGCCTCTTCCTTATAAGTGGAGGGACTGAGGTCACTGCCCCATGTCCTTCTTGGTCCTGAGAACATTTCTTCCTCTGGACCCAATGCCATCGGTCAGTTATGGGGGAGTCCTTGGGTTATAAGGCTCTGTGGATCCAGGTGAATGGATGGCCCCATCTTTCAAAGTTTAAAATTAGATGCTGGACTAGATGAATGGATCACACTCCTTTATTCTCATGGATCGTTGGGTTTGTTAATAACATGGATGAACATTTTATACACACTTCTTTAAAGGTCAAAATACACCCATTAAGTAGACTCAACCTTGCCATACTGGATAATCATAATTTCATACAAAATAAAATTTTGATATCAGTTTTGATGTAAAAATAATTGGAAAGTAAATAACAGTCCTTTCCTTGACCTGGCTGACATCTCAGGTGACAGTGCAGCTTCCACCTCTGTCTCAGTCCAGGGAACAGGCCACGCAGGTCAGGACCTGCCTCCCATGAGTCCAGAGCAGGCCATGCAGCAGAGGCAGGTCTCACACTCTCCTTTCCCTCCTCTCTTCTCACCTCTCCCAAGGCAGTGCATCCCCGCCCCACAGGTGAGCGCTCAGGAAGGTCTCCCAGGTCCTTGACCACAAAGAGACTCTGAGGCTCTAAACTCATCCCCCAGAGAGACAGGGGCACTTACTCTGCACCAGCCTGGACTCTGAGATGGGTGTGGACCATGTGACCTGCTCCTGGTCACAGAGAGTCGTTGTGGAACCTGCCACCCCGGCCTTCACCTGAGACCCAAGGAGGAAGGTGTCTGGCGGCTGATTTCCTGGGAAAGGACTGTGAGCTCATGATGGCTCAGAATACAGATGGAGGAAGGTCAAGAGCATAGTGATTTTCTTTTCCTAAATCACTGAACTGAGATTCATCTGAAGGAGATGCGAGGGGAGATGGCGTTGCACCTCCTGGAAGAGACCTGATCCTGGGTGTTAACCACAAGGTGGTGGTGAAATTCCAGAGTCGTCCCTGAGCTCACACCTTAAGGGACGATTTAGGTCCACACCTCTGAGGGCTGCTCCAGGAAGGACGTCTGACTCAGGACCTCAGAATCCTCTAGAGGCGGCAATAGTGGAAGCAAAACGTGACCCATGACCTTTGGTACAAGGAGAGGGTCTCAGACAGAGGAAACTCAGTCACTGTGAGAACAAGACCCCAAGACTCCTCGTTTGCTGTATCTGCTGGTGTATGTCCCTGGTTGCTGCCCACCCCAAATGCATGAACATCTCCCTGCCCTTATTATTGCAATAGTTAGGTGGACACAGGACTCTGCCCCAGGCTTGGATGCTGGACATCTGACAGCTTTCAGGGTTCACCCTGTTTCTTCCACCTCAGCTCCCTTCTGGACACCCTGAAAAGAAAGCCTGGTGATCTCTCCTCTGCTCCTGGAGGAGAGTCAATCCACACAAGCCCCTGGTCGACACAAGGACCCCACCAGGCCTCACTCCCTGACACAGCACACCCTGAGCCAGCCCCTTTTCCTGCTCTCTGAGGTCATTGCTCCTGGTTGATGGGCCTGCCGGGATCTCCTCAGTTCTCAATTATGTCGAAACTCAGAGTCCTCTTGTCCCCTGGTGACAGTGGCATCATCACACTCAGCGTCTGAAGCCACTATGGGTGGGAGGCCCTCCTGCTGTGCAGAGAGCCCAGGGCATTGTCACTGTGTGCAGGGAGCTGGGACAATGACCACCAAGGCCTGTCACCTTCTGCGAGATTGACCAGCTGTTTGGTGCTGAGTCTTCCGTTCTGTGTCCCGACCATGACTCTGGACAAGATCCAGGAGCAAATTGCAGAAGCAATGGAAGCGGCCAAGAGGACAGGGATCCAGGACTTCACCTCCCCAGCACCTGCTCCTGGGCTGGGTGCTCTGATCTCTGTCCCCTGAGCGTCCCCTGGTGTCCTCAAACCTCTTGCACCTCGGCTCCCCTCACTCCCTCAGGGAGGCTTGCGTCTGGCTCACTCTGACCTCCCCTCACTGTGTCCCTCACACAGTGTTACAGGCAAAGGTAGGGCCCCTTGTAGTTGTCCCCGAGACCCCTCCCACCACCTTCGCGTTCCTGGATTTGTTCTTCTTGCTCTTCTGGGTGGGTGTTTTCTGGTTCCTCATGTTCCAAATTGCTGATGGGATTCTCAGTGTCCTCGACTGTGCTCTCGATTCCCGTAAATGATTCTTCCTGTCAGTCCTATGGCCTTCCCTTCTGACTGGTGCTTTATTATGTGACCGATGGTCTCACTAGTTTCCTTAATGGTCTCACTGAGGTCCCAGAGCATCCTTATAACCAGTGTTCTGAACTCTCTCCAGGGCTTGCTTGGCTCTATTTCATTTAGTTCCTCTTCTGGAGATTTCTTCTGTTCTTTCCTTTGTGACGTGTTTCTTTGCCTCTACATTTTGGCTACTTCTGGGTGTTTGTTTCCATGTATTAGGTAGAGCTGCTGTGTCTCCTGGAATTGGTAGAGTGGCTCTGTGCAGTAGGTGTCCTGTAGGGCCCAGGGGCCCAGCCTCCCCAGGCACCTGAGCTGGGCCTTCTAGGTGCTCCCCTGTGTGGGCGGTGTGAACTGTCCTGCTCTAGTTGAACCTAGGTTGCTGTTGGTGTCACGGGGAGGAACTGACCCCCAGACCAACCGGGTGTGAGGGCCACCTGCTGTGCTGAAGACACCCCTATGGAGCAGGATTAGTTCAGTGGGGCTTTGGTGTTCACCAAGTGGTCCCCTTGAGTGTCACTCGTGGATGTGGTAGGGCTGTAATCCAGCGTGGTCGAGTATGAGCACCAGGTGCACTGTCTCTGGGTCCTCCCAGGAGATGGAAAGTCAGCCTGTGTCTGTGCCTTGCCCAGGACCACCCAGCATGAGCTACACAGCAGACCCTATATGGTTGGTGCTTGTGCTGGGCTTGGAGGTGTCCAGTTGAGGCCAAGCTATGAACCAATGTAGCTGCCGCTAGCGCCAGGCCTGGGACCACTTATCAAGGTGTATGGGTCCCTCTGCTGCTGCTTGTTTGAGAGGTTTAGGAAAGTCCCGAAGATGACGGTAGAAAGGCCACTTGCATAGAAAGTCCCCTGGAAATGGCCTGGATGAGCCTGCAGGTGGAGAGGGGCAGGTTCTACCACCAGTATTACTAATGTGTGAGACCCACTCCAGCCCCTTCCCTGGAGCCTGGTGGACCCAGTGCATGTCATAGCTACTGAAGGTGAATCCAGAGGCTGCACAGGAGAGTCTCAGAGACCCCCCCAGGCTTCACCACGGCTCCCCCAGACTCCACCAGCTGCACCTCACTCTGGACTCCTGCAAACAAAAAGACGTCCTGGTCAGGAAACTCTCAGACGTCCACTGTTTCTCTCACTCATGTCCACTCACACTCTCAGTGTCTCTTGTTCTCCATAAATTACCTCTTAAAATAGCAACAAGGAAAACCCAGCTGAGCCCAAGCCCAATGGTGAGTGGCCTGTGTTCAGTCCTGATGAGGGAATGAGAACAGCTGTGGACCCGGGGCTGGGCTCCTGTCCCAGCGCTGCAGGGTCGGGGCTCGGCTGCTTTTCATGAGCAGAGGGGCCCTATTTGCATGTCCTTCTACCATATGAGCATTTCTGGGCTGGAACATACAGAAAGGGCAGTGCCTCTGTGCGGTTGAGAGTGTCGTGTGGCTTGGGATGGCTCTGGGAGTTTTAATTAACGAAATAAAGAATTCCAAGGGTTTATTTTTGTCCAACGGACCATATGTGGTACCAGTGAGTTGCGTATCTGGTTGGGCTCCTCCACACTGGCCCCTGCTGCTCCACTAAGCCATCTTCAGGGCAGATAGGGGTCCTTCCAATGAGGGTGCAGAAGCCCATGTATTTAATGAAAGGAAGAATGAAAGTCCGTCTTCTAGTGTTACCCACACTTCAGGGCTGGAGACAAGCACCTTCCTGGGAAAGAGACCTCAGGCTGCAGGTCTTGGAGAGTGGATTCCGTGTACGTGGTGTGCTGGTTTCCTTGGCCCTGAGCATCTCTGGCTTCCTGACCCTCAAGGAGACAAACAAGAGTGAGTTTTGAGAAGATGCTCTTCTATCCTCGGGACCCAGAGACACTGAGTAGTTATAGAGATTTATGGAGGTCATGGAGGGACTGTGGGTTTTCAAGAACCAGAAGGACATTTACAGAGGGTCTCTCTGCCTAGTTATGAATATCCTTATAGAAAATAATAAAATCAATAATTAGTGAAATAAATTTAAGTCAGGTTACCTATGATCAGTGAGGTTGCTCGAACTTCAGGTTAATTACTCCTCTAGGAGATGGAGGCCTTTGCAGTGTAAATTCAGTCAATGTCATGATGACAGGAGTTAAGTTGATAACAGCCAGGTGTTGACCAGTTTGGTTATTACAATTCTGAGAGTTTATTTTCAAAAGAGGACAGGTGTGTCTTTCTATAGTGTTTAGATAACTGTTTTGTTGAATCTACATGTAATTAAAATATTCTCAGTGGGGCTGGTGTGGCTCAGGTGTTGAGTGTCCACCTACGAACCAGGAGTTCATGGTTTGATTCTTGACGGGACCACATGTCCTGGTCGCAGACTCGATTCCCAGTAGGGGGTGTCTAGGGGGCAGCCCTTCAGTGACTCTCTCTCATCGTTGATGTTTCTTTCTCTCTCTCCCTCTCCCTTTCTCCCTCTGAAATTAATAAAAATGTGTTAAAATATATTTTCAAAGCATGAACATAAAACCTAAACTTTAGACATGCCCCTAACCCACGTCCTCGTGTGGGACATGAGCTCAGTGCATCCTCAGAACTCAGGGTTCATGAGAGCCCATTTTCCTGCAAGGCCCACAGAGGTCTAGAGACCCCTCCATTCATCCAGCTGCCTGTCGGGTCCTTTCCAGCATGAGCACTATGGGCCTCCTGTTGAGAGGACATCCCCTAGGTTCACTGGCCGTAGAAACCCTCCCATGGGCCCTCATGTCAGGAATGAGACATCAGCCTCTTGGGGAGTAGTGATAACAGACACTGTTTAATAGCAATAGCACACCCATGAGCAAGAGAGTCACCGGAGGAACCACGGTGATGTTGTGTCTGTAAGAGAGACGATCATTTCATTGTGCAGGGCCCCTTTCCCCGGCTATCATCTTCATCATCACCATCATCTTCATCATCATCATCACCATCACCATCATCTTCGTCATAATCACCATCATAATCATCATCTTCATCATCATCATCACCATCACCATCACCATCATCACCACATGTTTTCTAGGTCTTAGGGGGCATAAGTTGTCAGGCCCTATCTCTTGATGGGTGATGCTGACATGTGAGGATTCACCCCTCTTCCATCTCCTGCACACGAGTGAAATATGAAGAGAAAGTGGGGGACGCCTTGTGTCCTACAGATGGGACATTGAAACCAACACATGCACCCTGTGAATAGGACCCACTTGTTCCCCACTCCTGAACCACAGGGAAAACCTGAACCAGTGTCATCACCTGGCGAATCCAACCATTTGCTGCTGAACAGCCCGTATTCTCTCAACAGCACCCCTATGAAGTGATATACCTTTGACTGGTCCCTCTGTGTATGTGACATCATCAGCCTAGACAACCATTCCCCAGGAGGGTGGGTCGCTCTGCCTCTGCTTGGTGTCACCTACTCTTGATGGTGTGAGCATAATGCCAAGTCAATGACCATCACCTCCACAGTCTGACCTCTCTAGCTTTGGGGTCATATCCCTCTGTGCCCTCTCTCCAGCACCCAGGTTTGCTGCTTCTGTCTGGTTGGGACCCTGAGCTGTGTGGAGCTGAGCTGCAGGGTGCAGTCAGCAGAGCCTCCTGTTAGATTTAGATGACGTGGGTAGAAGATTTGATGATTAATTGTCATTTGGACACAACAGTGTCTGAGACACTGCTTGTTTCCCCTGAGAAACTTGTTTCTCTTTACTGCAGACTTCACAGCCGTCTGGGCTCACACAGCCTTCCCCTCACTGTGTCCGTTGCACAGTGATGCCCGGCTGGGTCACTCGCCTTCAGTGTGCTCCACTGCTGGTGCCTGGTGCTGATGGAGTTGTCTGTGGAGATGCTGACCTGGTCTCGGAAGGATGGGCTGTATCTTGTGTCCGAGTCACCAGCACAGATCATTCCCATCCACTCCAGGCCCTTCCCAGGTGACTGGCCCACCCAGCTGACCCAGCAGCTGGTGAAGCTCTACCCAGAAGCCCTGCAGGAGATCCTCAGAGACTCCCCAGGTCTTTATCTCTCTGCCCCAGAGGGCACCAGCTGCACCTGGGCACAGACACCTGTGTGGGAGAGCACGACTCAGGTCAGGGCTGCCTTCCACCCTCTCTCCTCTGTGACCCCAACAAGTGGCCTGTGACTTGCTTGGGAGGACAGCCAGGAGCAAAGAGAGGATGGTGGGACTGACCATCCTGTTCGAGGACATTGAGGGACAGAACTGAGGACCCAGCTGTCTGGGGAGGGACACTCCACTGTGGAGGCAGACCCAAGATTTTAATGGATGGTTCCCTAACATGGGTTTGCTTATTTACTGCCTGGTCCTCCAGGTGACCCTTCTGATGGTTCACGACCCAGAAGTTCCAGGACTCGGGGAGAGGTGCTCTTCTGAGGCTACCCAGAGGGAAGGCGACACTCTCACCCAGACTGTGGCCCTGGCAGGACACCCCCATTAGAATCTAGGTGAATTCTGGTTGGGATGGATTCACACCTCCCAGGTGGATGTGGTCTGAAGCGATCACCTAGACGCCAACCTGTGGAGGGTATTTCACGGGCTGGGGCTGAGGGGACAGGCAGGACTGATGTGTTTCATAATCGGCTGAGGCTGATGTGTTTCATAATCGGGAGGAGTGCTGAAGGAAACCTCCATTCTCACAGATATTCATGAACAAGAAGGCAGCCTGAGTTCAGGGATGTTCCATGGAGATTTTCTGTAGGAGAGACAGGGGCCAACTCTGAATAGAACAAGGACATGCAGGAATCAGTGTCGGGAGCAGGGTGGGGTCAGTGGATGGAAAAGTACTAAGGGAACAGCAGGGGTGAGAGGACTGGTCAATCCTCCTGACAGGCTTCTTGCAGAAGACAGGCCAGGGTGATTCCCCATCACCTGGGGTGTTGCTGGGTGGGGACCCAATGAGGCCTCGAGGGGATCATATACTAAGTGCGGGGGTTTCTAGCCAAACCAACCTCACATTGTTCTTGCTAATATTGGGCTGTGCAAAGCTGGACCTTAATGTGCAGAGGTTGCAGCCTAGTTGGGAAAAGATTCCGAGGGGCCTGACGGAAGCTTGGTCAAGGGGGGACACTTTCCATCACTTTCAATATTTCCTGCCTGTCTCTTCTGACCTGGAATGTTTCTCTTGAGAAATGTGCTGACAGTCCAGTGGGAGCTGCCTTGTAGGGAATTAACTGCTTTTCTCTTCCCTGTTTTAAAATTCTCTCCTTGTCTTTAACCTTTGCCATTGTAATTCTGCGGTGTCCTGGTGTGAACCTATTTGGGTTTGTCTTCTTGGACTGTGTGTGCTTCCTGGACTTGTGTGTCTTTCCCCTTCACTTAGTTAGGCAAGTTCTTGTCAATATTTCATCAACTAGGTGCGCAATCACTTGCTCTCTGTCTTCTTCTGCTGGAATGCATATGATGTGGATGTTGTTTTATTTAATGTTTCCCAAAGTTCACTTAAACTCTGTCATTGTTTTTAAATCTTTATCTTTTTGCTTCTGTGATTGTGCATTTTTTCTACCTTTTCATTCAAATTCCTGATTAAATCCTCTGCTTCATCCAATGTTCTTCATATTCATTCCAGTGTTTTCTTTTTATTTATAAATCCTCACCTGAAGTTATTTTCTCCATTGCTTTTCAGAGATAGTGGAAGAGAGAGAGGGAGAGAGAGATAGAAAGTTCTATGTGAATGGGACACAGCAATAGGTTGTCTCCCACAGCTACCCCTGACCTGGGATCGAGACGGCAATTCAGGCAAAATCCCTTGATCAGGAAATCAACCCGAAATCCTTCAGTCCCCAGGGAGCGATTAACGCTACATTTCATAGCTGGGTGCTATGTGGGTGCCCAGTCTCAGCACTGGTGCTATAGCCTGTGGCCCAATCTTAGGTCATGGCTTCAGACCTCTCAGGGGAAGACTCCGCAGCTGAGATATCCCTCGGTAACCTTGGGGTCCTGCTTGTGGGAGCAGGGCCAACCCCTTTCACCTGTCAGCACATCCTCCCAGTTATGAGGTGGCTCCTCTCCCCAGTCCTTGGTTTAAAAGCTCCACTTCATAGAGTCTGTAGGTGGTAATTCACGGTGGTTGATCACCAATTTATTTGTAATTTCCACTTGGTTGTGGGAACTACTGAGAGTAAGATCCATCTACACCACCCTCACCTTCACCCCTCCCTCTGCATTTCTCTTCCGACAAATAGGAAACGTCACCTGTGCTGCATGTGAGAATATTGCTACTAATGTAAAAAAACTGTTAAAATGCAGAGACATCAGTGGTAGCCAGAGAGTCGTTGTTCGAGGGAGACTCTTGGAGAGACAGCTGTGTGGAGAGGAAGCCCTGACCTCTCCGAGGAATCAGCCGAAAACACCACCTGCAGATGCTTTTGAAGTGGAAATACAGAGTTGTTGGGTCCTTAGCGACCCTTAGTTTCCTGAGAGTCTCTTGTAGCCCAGTCCTCAGTCTCCCTCAGGGAGATTTGTGTTTGACTCACACTGACCTCCCCTCACTGTGTGTTGTACAGAAATACACGGCTGAGTCCTCAGATTTCAGGCTGTTCATTTGCAGATACAGCGTGTTCTTGGCGTTGTCTCTGGAGATGGTGAATCGGCCCTTCACAGAGTCTGCATAGTTTGTGGTACTTCCATCAGGATTAATTCGACTAACCCACTCCAGCCCCTTCCCTGGAGCCTGGCGCACCCAGTGCATCCAGTAGTTACTGAAGGTGAATCCAGAGGCTGCACAGGAGAGTCTCAGAGACCCCCCAGGCTTCACCACGGCTCCCCCAGACTCCACCAGCTGCACCTCACCCTGGACACCTGCAAACACAAAGACGTCCTGGTCAGGAAACTCTCACACGTCCACTGTTTCTTTCACTCATGTCCACTCACACTCTCAGTGTCTCTTGTTCTCCATAAATTACCTCTTAAAATAGCAACAAGGAAAACCCAGCTGAGCCCAAGCCCCATGGTGAGTGGTCTGTGTTCAGTCCTGATGAGGGAATGAGAACAGCTGAGGATCCCGGGGCTGGGCTCCTGTCCCAGAGCTGCAGGGTCGGGGCTGGGCTGGTTTTTATGAGCAGAGGGGGCCCTATTTGCATGTCCTCCTGCTATATAGAGAGCTCAGGGGTGAACCTACAGATATGTCAGTAACTCAGTGCAGGTGAGAGGGTTCTAGGGTACTTGTTTGCCATGGGAGCTTTCCCCTTACTAAATACAGAATTATAGGGAGATTTGGGGTTTGTTGATGAGACCACATCTGGTAACAGTGACTCAGCATCAAGGCTCTGATAATCCTCACTAGTCCCCATTTCTCTTCTGAAAAAAACTCCTGGAAAGAGCAGGATCTTTCCATTGAGAGTGCAGATCCCCTTGAGTTAAACGTGATCCTTAATGAGCCCTTGTATCCTAGTGTTACCCACACTTTGGGGTTGTGTCCACCTGTGGCCCTAGTGTTCTCACTACAATGGAGAAGGTTGTGCATCACCATGAGGTGGTCCTAGGTGAGTTAAGTTGAGTCACGTTCACTGAGATCTGGGACATAGAACTGAAGTCTCTGTTGGTCCCAGGACCACTATCAAGTGACACAAGAAATCTGAGTGATGAGGGAAATCTGAGTGGTACAGGATGACAGGACCCATGGTCTGTTCGCTTTGTCCATATCCTGTCCCCTAAAGACCTCTAGGTTCACTGTCTGTAGGAATCCTCCAGGGGATCTCATGTCTGCAATCAGACATCACGTTCTTGGTGAGTGGTTATGATAGGTGTGGTCGAATAGCAATAGCACACCCATGAGTAACAGGGTCCGTGCTGGTCAGGAGTGACCTCTCCCTCTCCCTGGGAGGCGGGGCCTGAATTAGGTGGCTTCCCTTTCAATGGCTGGAGGGGAGCCCATGGTGGGGCCATGGTGACAGGTGGATGTCCTGTCAGATCCCCATCAGCTCAGGTCCTGGACGGAGGAGCTGGGCCAGACTCTGGGGCCCAACCTCAGGAAGTCCAGTTATGAATGGACATGGCACTGGAGACACTAGAGCAACATTGGATGAACCACTTCAGGCCCTGAACTCTGATCTCCTGACCTCTGACCTGGCAGAGCAGCCTTCCTTACTTGGGGCTGCAGGCTCAGTCTGAATATTAATGCATGAAATTGGACTTTACCATGTTAATTAATTGAGAGTTTAGCCAGTATGTTTAATTAGATTAGGCTCCTAGAAAATCTAGCATGAAATATAATCCAATAGAAATGACCACAGAAAAGGGCGTGATAGAGACGCACAGGGGAGGCTCCTGAGAGAGCTACCGGAGGGAATTAAGTCCAGAGGTTGCAGGTGGTCAGTGGGGACAAGGCTGTCAGGAGGCTGTGCAGAGGGAGACAAAGCAGAGGTGGAACCATCTCTGGTGACCTGAGATTTGGTCTCTAATGGGACCTGGAGCCAGACTGACCGTGTTCTTCTGAGACGATTTACCAAGACCCAGAGTCACCCTCTCAGGTGGGAGAACTGAACTCTGCTCATTTGAAACACACCCTCCCTGCTTCCTCCAGCTTCTGAAGTGCCCTCTGAGCCGAAGAGTTTGGAATCCTTCCTGTTCCTGCATTATTGGAAGTGGTCAAGAAGGACTGTCTAAGAAGGTAGTTTATTTTCTCTGAAGTGTGTGTAGTATTCACCCTTGAATCCATTTGGACACGAGCTTTCCTCCGCTTAGAGTTTTTGATGAATACTTCATTTATTTTTTAGACTTTGTACCAGTCTGCAATGTCAGATTCAAATTCCTATATTAGCATCTATTAAGGGGACAGAGAAATACAACTGTTGACCTTCAGAGATTGTAGTAAGTGCTGAAATAATGGTGTGTGCAGACCACGTGTTTATATCACATGCCATCCAAGAGAATGAACTCGAACATGCTCCCTGGTACAGAATTCATAAAGTGTCAGTCCCGAGAATGGACCTCCCTCACCTCCAGCTCCAGCAGCACAAGGGACGGGCCCCAGCTGCTGGTCTCTGACGTCCACTGTGGTTTGTGCTGGAGACACAGCTGTGCCCGAACCCCAGACCATGGCTGAGCTCGGCAGTGGCACCAAGGCAGGGCCATTGCTGGGAGACAGGAGTCACCTGAAGGAAGGTCCTGGCTCCAGCCACCTCCGACGCATTTGTGGGGCCTTTGGGAACTGCAGGGCATTTACACAAGGTCATCCTCTTGTGGACACATTTCCATAGTGTCTGACGGTTTCCTGGGCTCCCCGAGCCGTCTGGATTTTTCTTTCCCCATAAGATACACTGTCTGGTTACACGAATAAATGTTTCTACCAATGGAGTAAATCTATTAAAATACAAAGCCATCAGTGGTAGGCACAGAGAGACAGGTGTAGAGACTCTTGGATGAAATGTCCTATGAAGAGGAACCAGGACCTTGGTAGAAATGAGCCACAAACACCACCTGCCCCTGGTCCTGTGGGTGCAGCACAGAGCCTGAGGGTCCTGAGCGCCCCCTGGTGTCCTGATTGGGTGCTCAGCCCTGTCTCCAGAGGCTGCAGGGAGGGTTGTGTGGCTCTCACTGACCTCCCCTCCTTGTGTCTGCTGCACAGAAATACACGGCCGAGTCCTCAGATTTCAGGCTGTTCATTTGCAGATACAGCGTGTTCTTGGCATTGTCTCTGGAGATGGTGAATCGGCCCTTCACAGAGTCTGCATAGTATGTGCTACTTCCACCTGAATTAATGTTCGAGACCCACTCCAGCCCCTTCCCTGGAGCTTGGAGGATCCAGCTCATATCCTTGCTACCGAAGGTGAATCCAGAGGCTGCACAGGAGAGTCTCAGAGACCCCCCAGGCTTCACCACGGCTCCCCCAGACTCCACCAGCTGCACCTCACCCTGGACACCTGCAAACACAAAGACGTCCTGGTCAGGAAACTCTCACACGCCCACTGTTTCTCTCACTCATGTCCACTCACACTCTCAGTGTCTCTTGTTCTCCATAAATTACCTCTTAAAATAGCAACAAGGAAAACCCAGCTGAGCCCAAGCCCCATGGTGAGTGGTCTGTGTTCAGTCCTGATCAGGGAATGAGAACAGCTGGGGATCCAGGGGCTGGGCTCCTGTCCCAGAGCTGCAGGGTCGGGGATGGGCTGGTTTTTATGACCAGAGGGGCCTTATTTGCATGTCATCTTGCTAGGTAGGGACTCTTGGGTTGGACACTGACATGAAGGACATTGTCTAAGAGTGTGACATGTCCAATTGTGCTTGTCTGCTAAGAACTAGGGCCCACATCTGGGCCTGTGCCATTCTCACTGCACTTAGCTGCTTCCAGAGACCTGTACAAATTCCCAGGAAAGAAAATTGTCATAAAGAGAATGGAGAATAGTTTAAAATGAGAGATGCTTTTCAGATTCAACAGTAATGACGCAGGAGAAATCAGCCATCACAGCCAGAGGAAGAAGTAAAAGTTCAGGATGTTGAAGTTCAAGGGAAGGGAAGCCCCATCTGACACTATTTCCCTCAAAGTGTTCAGAGGATGAATCAAGAGCAGAGTGTGAACCGAGAGCACGTGGACAAGTGCTGGGGAGAGTGGAGGGTCTGTGTGGGCCCCTGGGACACAGAAGCATGAACCATAGAGACACAGGCAGAGCCCCCGGGCCATGACCTTCAGGGGTCGGTGCTGACTGTGTAGCAGCTGCACTGCCTCATGTGCTGTGTTTCTCCTCTCGACCCTGATGAGAACCAGTTTCCTTCCCTGGGGATGGAGAAGTAGCTGCGTCATGACAGGTGTGTTTGGGTGAAGATGTGGGTAATGGTTTGTGAGCAATGAGAATGTTATTACTGGAAACCCTGCTGTCTGCATGGGACCGGGAGAACCCTCTCTCCATGTCCGCACATGATGGGAGGGAACTGGAACAGGGGCCTTACTTAGGGCAACATTGTGGGAAGCCACCTGCGATCACGACTGGGGGACGTAACCCAGACTGAGGACACACCACCCAGGGTCCCTGCTCCATTCGGCTCTGACTCTCCTTGTTGTGTGACCAGTTCAAGTTTCCTCTCCTCACTTTCCTCTGAAATAGCCACACAAGTTCCCTAGAGTCATGAGACACTGTGGGGAGTGTGCAGGGCACCAGCCCCGTGTGTGCTGACCTCCTACCTCCCATCTCTCCTGGGCTCACTCCCTAGTTCTGTGAATCTCCTGGTGCAGTGTCCAGGGTTTTCTACATGTAAGATCATGTCATCTGGGTACCGATGGGAAGTGATATTTTGTTCTGTTCCTCTGTGATTTAGACACTTTCTATTCTACTTTTTTTAAAATCTAATTATTCTGACAACGATGTGCAGTTTCTGGAATACAAGCAGTTACTGGGGTGCCCTAGTGTTGCTCTTCATGTTACAAGAATTGCTTTGAAATTTTCTCTGTGTAGCACAATTGCCGGAGCCCACTGGCAGAGTCGAACGGTCCTGAGGAAGGGGTGAGGATGAAGAAAAGACAGACACAAAAAAGATGGGATCGGGAGGGCTGCAGCTCGTGACTGCTGCCAGCTGCCAGCCCCGAGTTTATTTCCCAGCTCAATTTATACAGACACTGTTGATTATGCTAAATAGCACCCGGCCCTGCATTCCTTTACCTTGCCCCTATGAATGCTCTTGAGAGTAAACATCTTGCCTCCAGCAGAAGCTCAGACCTTGTTAACTATCTTTGTCTGGGCTTCTAATCCGAACTTTTGGGGAGGATTGTCCTAGGCTAGGTGTGTGGCTTGACTGCCCTTTGATCCTTCAGGCTGGGACAACATCCTGATAAGCCTTTCTGGAATACATGGCCACAAGCTAAATCAGTATCCCCTTGGTGCCACAAGGTCTGGGTCAGGAAGCAGTAGAGCACATCTGCAGCTCACCCAGGCACGGTGCCTGGGGCCACAACGGCTCCCCCCACACAATGCTAACTGTTTTCTTTTCCAAAGTACCATTTACTATACGGAGGTTCCTCACTTCTCTATGTAACGCATTTTGAATTTTGATCATAAAGAGGTTTTAATATAGTCCATTGCCATTTATTTATATGCTGATACAGTTAGTTCTTCATGCTGGGGATGAGCTGTGGCACATTTACTGGTTCCCTGGGTTGCACCGTCCTTCCCTTCCAGAGGATGACTCACTGATCATGGTGAATGACCCTCCAAAGGGCTGTTGAGTTTCCTAGTATCACTGAGGATTTTTGCATTTATGCTCATCAGGGACATGGCCTGTCATTTTTGGATTGTTCTTATTTGGCTTTGGTAGGAGTTTAGTGGTCACCTCAATAAAATAATTAGAAAGACTTTTGTCTTCTTGAAAGTCTTGGACTTGTTTGAGAAGAACTGACTGAGACAATACTATTTGTTCTGTGAAATTTGGCTAGAATTTACTCTTGTATCCACTTGAACATGGGATTTTCTTGTTGACAGGTTTAGATTAATACTTCAATTATTTAAATAAATATGAACCCATCTAGGAATGTCAGGGGCAAATTCTTAATTTAAACACCAAATTATGGACTGAGAAATACAACTGTTGATCTTCACAGGGTGTGGACAGGGCATTGTAATTCCCACATGGACACACCTGGACTGAGCAGTGAAACCCTAACAGGTGTCCTAAGTCTGGATGCCTCAGGTCTACCTGAGCAACATGAATTGACTTGGGAACCAATAGAGGTCCCCGCCTAGGGAAAGACCTGCCTCTGTGAACTGCAGCCAGGGGCTGGTCTCTGCAGGCTCTGAGGTGGGCAGGACCAGCTCCTACCTGAGACTCAGCAAATGCATGTCTGCTCTTCCCCCTGCAGGTGGAGGGATTTTCTGCAGAGGGGACAAAGTCATTCCCTTCAAGATTTCGGGGCATTAAGGGAACATGCTGGACATGGGAACAAGTGTTCTCAGCACATTTAACAATTCCTCCTATGAGAGGCAACAGTCAGCCAGGACACCCACAGAGTTAAGGGACAATATATTTGGGTCCAAGGAGGAAATTACAGTTGTTTGCAGACCACATGCTTATTTTATAAACCATCCAAGAGAATAAACTAAAATCACACTTTCTTACAGAGATTTCAGTAAATGACTTAGTCCTGAGAATGCACCTCCCTGGCCTCCATCTCCAGGGAGCACAGAGAACATGTCTCAGCTTCTGGTCTCTGAAATCCAAGGTGGTTTGTGCTGCAGACACAGCTGTGCCCGACCCCCAGATCATGGGTGAGCTTGAAAGTGACACTAAGGCAGGGCCATGGCTGAGAGACCCAGGCATCATTTGAAGGGAACACAGAGTGAAGAAATCTGTGACCCATTTGTTGGGAGATCGAGAAATGCAGGGAGCTTAAGGCAAGTCCCACTTTTTGTGGACCGACTTTGATTGTGGGCTGACGGCTTCCCCAGGCTCACTAACCCCTCTGCAGTTTTCTCTCCCACAAGTGATACACTCCTTTTCTGCCCGTGAGAATGTTTCTACTAAGCTAATAACTACTTTAAATGCAGACCCATCGGGGGTAGGCACAGAGCACAGGTCTGGAGAGTCTGGAGAGACTGTTGTGTGGAGAGGAAGCCCTGAGCCCTGGGAGGAAACAGCCAGAAAGTCCACCTGCAGCTGCTCCTGAAGCTGAGACAGAGTCTGAGGCCATGAGCGCGCCCTGGTGTCCTGGGGGTCCCCTGCATCCCAGCCTCCTGTCTCCTGCAGGGAGGTTTGTGTCTGGCTCACACTGAACTCCCCTCACTCTTTCTCTCGCACAGAAATACACGCCTGAGTCCTCAGATTTCAGGCTGTTCATTTGCAGATACAGCGTGTTCTTGGCGTTGTCTATGGAGGTGGTGAATCGGCCCTTCACAGAGTCTGCATAGTATGTGATACTTCCATCAGGATAAATTAGACAGACCCACTCCAGCCCCTTCCCTGGAGTCTGGCGGACCCAGCTCATGTCATAGCTACTGAAGGTGGATCCAGAGGCTGCACAGGAGAGTCTCAGAGACCCCCCAGGCTTCACCACGGCTCCCCCAGACTCCACGAGCTGCACCTCACCCTGGACACCTGCAAACACAAAGACGTCCTGGTCAGGAAACCATCACACGTCCACTGTTTCTCTCACGCATGTCCATTCACACTCTCAGTGTCTCTGGTTCTCCATAAATTACCTCTTAAAATAGCAACAAGGGAAACCCAGCTGAGCCCAAGCCTTGTGGTGAGTGGTCTGTGTTCAGTCCTGATCAGGGAATGAGAACAGCTGTGGATCCAGGTTCTGGGCTCCTGTCCCAGAGCTTCAGGGTCGGGGCTGGGCGGGTTTTTATGACCAGAGGGGACCCTATATGCATGTCTTGCTACTCTATAGGGAGGTCTGACTTGAACTTAGTGTGAGGTCATTTCTTCAGGGCAGGTGAGAGAGCCCTGTGCCATTTGGTGGCCTTGGGAACATTTCTATCACTAAATCCAGAATTTTAGGGAGATTTGGGCCTTACTGAGGAGAACAATCTCAAAACAGTGACCCACCATCAGGGCTCTGATCCTCTCCACTGTCTCCTTTTGCTCCCCTGAACCAACATCAGGACAGAGGAAGGCCTACCCAGTGACGTTGCAGACCCCCTTGAATGTAATGAGAGCCTCAGTGAGCCCCTGTATTCTAGTGTTACCCACACTTCAGGTTTGTATCCAGCTGTGGCCTCAGAGTCTTCAACACAATGGAGAACCTTGTGTATCACCTGTGAGGTGGTCGTAGGTCAGCTAAGGTGAGTCCATTCACTGAGATCTGGGAGGTACAACTGAAGTCTCTGTTGGGCACAGAAGTCTATCAAGTGACACAAGAAATCTGAGTGATGCGGGAAATCTGAGTGGCACAGGATGACAGGACCCCTGCTCTTGATACCATTGTCCTTCAACAATCCCCAAGTTCACTGGCCTTAGAATCATTCCCCTGGGATCTCATGTCAGGAATCAGACAACATCCTATTGGGGAGTAGTCATAACAGACACTAGCCAGTAGCAATAGACACCCATGAATAACAGGGTCAGAGCTGGTCAGGAGTGACCTCTCCCTCTCCCTGGGAGGTCGGACCTGAATTAGGTGGCTTCCCTTTCAATGGCTGGAGGGGAGCCCATGGTGGGGCCACTGTGACAGATGGGTATCTTGTCAGATCCCCATCAGCTCAGGTCCTGGATGGAGAAGCTGGGTCAGCCTCTGGGGCCCAACCTCAGGAAGCCCATATATGAAGGGAGATGACACTGGAGGCACTAGAGCAGCATTAGATGGACCACTTCAGGCCCTGAACTCTGACCTCCTGAACTCTGACCCAGCAGAGCAGTCTTCCTTGCCTCGGGCTGCAGGCTCACTCTGAAGATTAATGCATTAAATCGGACCTCATAATGTTAATTAATTGAGAGTATAGCCAGTATGTTTAATTAGATTCGGCTCTTAGAAAATTTAGCATGAAATATACTCAAATAGCAATGATCACAGAAAAGGGCGTGACAGAGACGCACAGGAGAGCTTCCTGAGATAGCTAGCAGAAGAAATTAAGTCCAGAGGTTGCACGTGGTCAGTGGGGACAAGGCTGTCAGGAGGCTGTGCAGAGGGAGACAGAGCAGAGGTGGAACCATCTCTGGTGACCTGAGATTTGGTCTCTAATGGGACCTGGAGCCGGACTGACCGTGTTCTTCTGAGACGATTTCCTGAGACCCAGAGTCACCCTCTCAGGTGGGAGAACTGGACTCTGCTCATTTGAAACACACCCTCCCTGCTTCCTCCAGCTTCTGAAGTGCCCTCTGAGCCAATGACATTTCCATCTGTTGATGGTTCCATGGGAGTGTTTCCAGCACGAAGTCTCCTGTCCATTTTCTGTGGGTCCATCCAGAAATTCTGGGCTCACAAATATTCACTGTTTCTCTAGGCTGCGGTCACCGTACACATAGGTGTCTTTGGACTGAGCAGCTAATCGAAGATGTTCAAGGACGGTGGTCTCCAAAAGTCACCCATGGGCTTGTCCATTAGGGTGATGTGTACCTGCTAGGGCAACCCGGACTATGGTGACACAAGTTGTGTTCTCTCCGTGAGTCACCCAGCTGTATAATTCATTAGGGTCCCATATGTGAATCTCTCATTTCTTACAGGGAACAGGGAAAACCCCTCCCTGGAGGAGACATGGTGGTGGTGTGTCTGTCAGAGGGGCCAGCATTTGATTGACCAGGGCCCCTGTGTCTGTCCATCACCATCATCACCATCATCACCATTACCACCATCATCACCATCAACACCATCACAACCATCACCATCACCACCATCATCACCATCATCACCATCACCATCATCATCACCATCGTCACCATCACAACCATCACCATCACCACCATCATCACCATCACCACCATCATCACCATCATCACCATCACCATCACCATCATAATCACCATCATCACCATTACCACCATCATCACCACCAACACCATCACAACCATCACCATCACCACCATCATCACCATCACCACCATCATCATCTTCACCATCATCTCCATCATCATCATAACCATCATCACCATCATCGTTATCATCATCAACATCATCATCATCACCATCGCATCATCATCACCACCATCATCATCACCATCATCATCATCACCATCATCACTATCATCACCATCATCATCATCAACATCACCATCATCACCATCATCATCTTCACTATCATCACCATCATCATCATCATTTGCTTATTTATTATCATTTTTCTCATTTTTTAAGACATATTGTAAACACATAATGAGCCTTTATCTCAAGTTCTGCCCATTTTTTATAATTGTTCAATGAATGTAGAGTCAGACTCTCTATTCTCTCTCGTGTGTCTGCTGACAACTGATGGCTCATTCCTGTCTCTTCTCCTTCTCTCCCACTCGGGAATCTGATAGGAATGGTGGGGTATCCTCTTTAGATGTCCTGGGGAGGTTGAAACCACACCAGCCCCTGGCAGCAGAATTCCTCCCTCCCCACCACCTCGCCAAGATAAAGCCCTGAGCCAGTCTCCTCTCCTGGCTCCACGAGAACCCCTCTGACTGGCTGAAGGGCCTTCCCTGTGATTCCCAGAGATTTCAACTCTGTACGTGATAAACATCCTGACCCTTGGTGTGTGTGTTTGGCCTCAGTCTAGACTTTTTCACCAGGCTGTCCTGGGTCCCTCTGCCTCTGCCTGGTGTCACCTACTCTTGGTGCTGTGAGCATGATGACAGGTCAATGACTGACACCACTGGGGTCTTTCTTATCTGCCATCATGTTCACATGCTTTAGGCCCACACTGTCCTGCCCCCACGTGTCCTGCTTTTGGTTGACTGGGACCCTGAGGAGCTGAGCTGTACTGTGGAGTCAGCAGGACCCCTTGTTCGATTTAGGTGACGGTGGTCAGAAGACTTGATGGTTAATTGTCATTAGGGGACAACTGTCTGAAAAACACTCTCTGCCTTTGTTCACAGGAGAAAATCGTCTCTGGTTACAACAGACTTTTCGAATTGAGAGACCTCAGAGGAAAGCGCAGAATCAGGAATCCACAGAGGTTCCTGAGGGAAACAGTGACCTGAAGAGGAAACCACCCAGGAAACAGCCCGAACCTCCCACTGCACCTGCTGCTGGGAGGGTCCTTGTGTTCAGGGACCCTGAGCACCGTGGTGGCCGCAGGGAGGTTTGTGTCTGGCTCACTCTGACCTCCCCTCACTGTGTCCCTCGCACAGTAATACACGGCCGTGTCCTCGGTGGTCACAGAGCTCAGCTGCGGGGAGAACTGGTTCTTGGACCTGTCTCTGGAGATGGACATGCGGCTCTGGAGGGACGGCCTGTAGTCAGTGCTCCCATCCTGACATATGCGCCCCATCCACTCCAGACCGTTCCCTGGGGGCTGGCAGATCCAGCTCCAGCAGGAGCCACTGCCTGTGATGGAGATTCATACACAGCACAGGTGAGGGACATGGTCTCTGTGGGTGTCACAAGTCCTGGGCCCCACTGCTGCAGCTGCACCTGGGACAGGACACCTGGGGAAACGAGCACAAGAACCTGTCAGTCAGGTGCAGTCACAACCCCCCATAGACCCTTGTCTGACGTCTGAGACCCTCACCTTGGGGGCTGTCACCAGGCACAGGAGGAGACCCAGCAGGCTCATCTTCTAGACCAAGGCCCTGCCTTCCCCAGAGACCTCAGCCCTGTGTGAGGAGGGAGCTGTGAGCCCCACAGCCCAGGAGTGACTTACCCTGGAGCCTGAAGGGAAATATGCATGGGGGGCAGCCTTTTCCTTATAAGTGGGGAGACTGAGGCCAGGCTGCCCTGGTCATTCTGGGACCCTTGGGGGCATCTCTTCCCTGGACCTCACTCAGCATGTAAGTCAAAGATAGGGCATCACCTGGTTTATGGAGCTCATTGGAATTAGATTAAGGAAGACTCCCCTCTCTGAGCATAGGAAGGAATGATGGAGCAATGAGTAGGTTTTACTTTTAACTTTTCAAATACATTTCAAAGGGGTTAGCATCTGTAGAGACAGTTCCATAATTCCAACACTTAAATAAGTCTACAATAACCAAATTTTATCGTCTTGTTATTTGAAAGTAATGTTTAACTTGGTGTAAAATATTTTAAAAAGCACAGCCATTTTTAAATCATGTTTTCTTCATTTAGGAGGATACTTTGATCTGAGCAACTTCTTCCAAGCACAGGATAAGGGGAGACCCTTGATTCTTGATGTTGGATCATTTTTTTATGGCGTTGCAACTCTGTGCAAATGTTTCCGTTATGCGAGCCCTTGGCATATAACAGAGTCCCCAAACTAATCACATCACAAATAATCTTGTTTTTACCTGGAGAAAAGATTAGAAATAAACACTGTGATTATGCATCTGCACCACTGAGCATCTTTCTAATGTGGAAATGATGTGGCCACGTCCAAACGAGAAAGCCCCTGTCCTAGTGTGTGCCGTGCCTGATTGTGCACGTCTGTAAGAATTGCTGCCCACATCTGGGCCTATGATCTCCCCCTGGAATCAACTGCTCCAGGACACGTGTTCAAAGAATCAGAGGGAAAGTTTTCATAAAAAGGAAAAGAGAGGAGTTAAAAGAAGAGACGCCTTTGACAGTCACCAGTAATGACACAGAGGAGAAATCAACCCTCACAGCCAGAGGAGGAATTAAAGTGCAGGAGGCTCATGTTCAGGGGATGGGAAGCCCCATCAGACACTATTTTCCTACAAAGTGTTCAGAGGTAGAATTAAGAGCAGAGTGTGAACCCAGAGCCCGTGGACAAGTGCTGGGGAGAGTGGAGGGTCTGTGTGGGCCCCTGGGACACAGAAGCATGAACCATAGAGACACAGGCAGAGCCCCCGGGCCTTGGCCTTCAGGGGTCGGTGCTGACTGTGTAGCAGCTGCACTGCCTCATGTGCTGTGTTTCTCCTCTGGACCCTGATGGGAACCAGTTTCCTACCCTGGGGATGTAGAAGTAGCTGCGTCATGACAGGTGTGTTTGGGTGAAGATGTGGGTAATGGTTTGAGAGCAATGGCAATGTTGTTGCTGGAAACCTTGCTGTCTGCATGGGACCCAGGGAACCCTGTCTCCATGTCCCCACATGATGGGAGGGAACTGGAACAGGGGCCTGACTCAGGGCAACACTGGGGAAGCCACCTGGGATCACGAATGGGGGACGTAACCCAGACTGAGGACACACCACCCAGGGTTCCTGCTCCATTCGGCTCTGACCCTCCTTGTTGTGTGATGGGTTCAAGTTTCCTCTCCTCACTTTCCTCTGAAATAGCCCCACACGTTCCTAGAGTCATGAGACACTGTGGGGAGTGTGCAGGGCACCAGCCCCGTGTGTGCTGACCTCGTAGCTCCCATCTCTCCTGGGCTCACTCTCTAGTTCTGTGAATCTCCTGGTGCCGTCTCCAGGGTTTTCTATATAGATCATGTCGTCTGCATACAGGTAGGAAGAGACATCTTATGATTTTTTTTTTATATACTTTTCATTTCTTTTCCTGCCCAATTATTCTGACAAGGACTTACAGTTCTGTTGATAGAAGTTGTCACACTGGGAACCTTGTCTTTGTTCTGGATTCAGAAGATAAATTCTCTTCTCTCCTATTGTAATTATGTCACTTGTTTGCTTCTTTCATGTGGCCTTTGTTATGCTGAGGGCCAAGCCTTGAATAAGTAATTTATTTCATCTTTACTCATGAAAGGAATTTGAATTCTTAAATATGTGTCCTTTTATCCGTTTAAATGGAATATTATTGTCCCTCATGCTGTGGGTGAGCTGTAGCACATTGACCGGTTACATACATTAAACCATCCTTGCCTTCCAGGACCGTATCCCACTGGAAACGTAAATGATCCTCTCAAAGTGCTGTTGGCTTTCCTGGTATATTGTTGAGGATTTTTGCAGTTATGCTCTTCAGGAACATGGCCTGTCCTTTTTTATTGTTCTTATTTGGCTTTGGTATGAGTGTAGTGGTCACAGCAATAAACGAGTTTGAATGTCTTTTGTCTTCTTGAAAGTCTTGGACGTGTTTGAGAAGAACTGATTGAGACAATAGAATTTGTTCTGTGAAATTTTGGTAGAATTTACTCTTGTATTTACCAGAACATGCGCCTTTCCTTGTGGACAGATTAATACTTTAATCATGTAAATAAATATGAACCCATCTAGGAATGTCAGGGTAAATTCTTAATTTAAACACCAAATTAGTGGACTGAGAAACACAACTGTTGATCTTCACAGGGTAATTGCAATTCCCACATGCACACACCTGGACTGAGCAGTGACCCCCTAACAGGTGTCCTAAGTCTGCACCCCTCAGGTCGACCTGAGCAACATGAACCTACAGGGGAGCCGCTCGTGGTCCCAGCCCAGGGAAAGACCTGCCTCTGTGAACTGCAGCCAGGGGCTGGTCTCTGCAGGCTCTGAGGTGGGCAGGACCAGCTCCCACCTGAGACTCAGCAAATGCATGTCTGCTCTTCCCCCTGAAGGTGGAGGGATTTTCTGAAGTGGGGCCAAAGTTATTCCCCTCAAGATTTCTGGGCAGGGAGGGAACCAGATGGAAATGGGAGCAAGTCTCCTAAGCTCATTTAACGATTCCTCCTGTGAGAGACAACACTCAGCAAGGACACCCACAGAGTTAAAGGACAATGTATTTGGGATCAATGTGAAAATTCCACTTGTTAGCAGACCACATGCTTATTTCATGTGCCATCCAAAAGAATGAACTAAAAACACACTTTCTTACAGAGGTTTCATAAAATGACTTAGTCCTGAGAATGCACCTCCCTGGCCTCCATCTCCAGGGAGCACAGAGAACATGTCCCAGCTGCTGGTCTCTGAAATCCAAGGTGGTTTGTTCTGCAGACACAGCTGTGCCCGACCCAAAGACCATGGCAGAGATCAGCAGGGACACTAAGGCAGGGCCATGGCTGGGAGAACCAGGCGACATCTGAAGGGACCACAGAGTGAAGAAATCTCTGACCCATTTGTTGGGAGGTCCTGAAGTGCAGGCAGCTTTAAGCATGTCCCACGTTTCATGGACAGACATTGATTGTGGGCTGACGGTTTCCCAGGCTCACCAACCCCTCTGCAATTTTCTCCCTCACACGTGATATACTCTCTTTCTGCAGGTGAGAATGTTTCTACTAAACTAATAAATACTTTAAATGCAGACCCATCGGGGGTAGGCACAGAGCCACAGGTCTGGAGACTCTGGAGAGACTGTTGTGTGGAGAGGAAGCCCTGAGACCTTGGAGGAAACAGCCAGAAACTCCACCTGCAGCTGCTCCTGAAGCTGAGACAGAGTCTGAGGCCGTGAGCGCCCCCTGGTGTCCTGGGGGCCCCCTGCATCCCAGCCTCCTGTCTCCTGCAGGGAGGTTTGTGTCTGGCTCACACTGACCTCCCCTCACTGTGTCTCTCGCACAGAAATACACGGCCGAGTCCTCAGATTTCAGGCTGTTCATTTGCAGATACAGCGTGTTCTTGGCATTGTCTCTGGAGATGGTGAATTGGCCCTTCACAGCGTCTGCATAGTATGTGCTACCTCCAGTACTACTAATGTATGAGACCCACTCCAGCCCCTTCCCTGGAGCCTGGCGGACCCAGTGCATGTCATAGCTACTGAAGGTGAATCCAGAGGCTGCACAGGAGAGTCTCACAGACCCCCCAGGGTTCACCACGGCTCCCCCACACTCCACCAGCTGCACCTCACCCTGGACACCTGCAAACACAGAGACGTCCTGCTCAGGAAACTCTCACACGTCCACTGTTTCTCTCACTCATGTCCACTCACACTCTCAGTGTCTCTTGTTGTCCATAAATTACGTCTTAAAATAGCAACAAGGGAAACCCAGCTGAGCCCAAGCCCCATGCTGAGTGGTCTGTGTTCTGTCCTGATCAGGGAATGAGAACAGCTGGGGATCCCGGGACTGGGCTCCTGTCCCAGGGCTTCAGGGTCAGGGCTGGGCTGGTTTTTATGAGCAGAGGGGGCCCTATTTGCATGTCCTCCTACTATATATAGATCTCTGGGGTGATCCTAGAGATATATCAGTAACTCAGTGCAGGTGAGAGGTTCCTAGGGCATTTGGTTGCCATGATAGCTTTTCACCCACTAAATACAGAATTATAGGAGGGTTGGGGTTTGTTGATGAGACCACATCTGGTAACAGTGACCCAGCATCAAGGCTCTGATCCTCCCACTGGCTCCCATTGCTCCCCTGAACCAACCTTTGGGCAGAGGACATTCTACCTAGTGAGGCTACAGAACCCCTTGTATGTAATGAACCTCAATGAGCCCCTGTATTCCAGTGTTACCCACACTTTAGGTTTGTATCCTGCTGTGGCCTCAGAGTCCGCACAACAATGGAGAAGGTTCTGCATCACCTGTGAGGTGGTCATAGGTTAGCTAAGGTGAGTCCGTTCACTGAGATCTGGGAGGTACAACTGAAGTGTCTGTTGGGCCCAGAAGACTATCAAGTGACTCAAGAGATCTGAGTGATGGGGGGAATCTGAGTGACACAGGATGACAGGACCCATGGTCTTGATACCATTGGGCACCTCCTGTCCCTCAACAATCCCCAAGTTCCCTGGCCTTAGAAGCCCTCCCCTGGGATCTAATGTCAGGATACAGACAACATCCTATTGGGGAGTAGTTATAACAGACACTCGCCAGTAGCAATAGCACACCCATGAGTAACAGGGTCCATGCTGGTGAGGAGGGACCTCTCCCTCTCCCTGAGTGGCAGGGCCTGAATTAGGTGGCTTCCCTTTCAATCACTGGAGGCGAGCCCATAGTGGGGCCATGGTGACAGGTGGGTGTCCAGTGAGATCCCCATCAGCTCAGGTCCTAGAGAGAGGATCTGGGTCAGCCTCTGGGGCCCAATCTCAGGAAGTGCAGATATGCAGGGAGATGGACCACTGAGTTATGGTCACTGAGCTCTGACCTCCTGACTTGGCAGAACAGTCTTCCTTGCCTGGGGCTGCAGGCTGACTCTGAAGATTAATGCATTAAATTGGACTTCATAATGTTAATTAATTGAGAGTATAGCCAGTATGTTTAATTAGATTCGGCTCCTAGAAAATTTAGCATGAAATATACTCAAATTGAAATGATCACAGAAAAGGGCATGATAGAGACGCACAGGGGAGGTTCTTGAGAGAGCTACCAGAAGGAATTAAGTCCAGAGGTTGCACGTGGCCAGTGGGGACAGGGCTGTCAGGAGGCTGTGCAGAGGGAGACAGAGCAGAGGTGGAACCATCTCTGGTGACCTGAGATTTGGTGTCTAAAGGGACCTGGAGTGGGACTGAACATGTTCGTCTGAGACGATTTCCCGAGACTCAGAGTCACCCTCTCAGGTGGGAGAACTGGACTCTGCTCAATTGAAACACACCCTCCCTGCTTCCCCCAGCTTCTGAAGTGCCCTCTGAGCCGATGACATTTCTGTCTGTTAATGTTTCCAAGAAAATGCTTCCAACATGGAGTCTGCTGTGTGGAGAGGAAGCCCTGAGCTCTCCGAGGAATCAGCCGAAAACACCACCTGCAGATGCTTTTGAAGTGGAAATAGAGAGTTGTTGGGTCCTTAGTGACCCTTAGTTTCCTGAGAGTCTCTTGTAGCCCAGTCCTCAGTCTCCCTCAGGGAGGTTGTGTGTGGCTCACACCGACCTCCCCTCACTGTGTGTTGCACAGAAATACATGGCTGAGTCCTCAGCTCTCAGGCTGTTCATTTGCAGATACAGCGTGTTCTTGGCGTTGTCTCTGGAGATGGTGAATCAGCCCTTCACAGAGTCTGCATAGTTTGTGGTACTTCCATCAGGATTAATTCGACTAACCCACTCCAGCCCCTTCCCTGGAGTCTGGCGGACCCAGTGCATGTAGTAGCTACTGAAGGTGAATCCTGAGGCTGCACAGGAGAGTCTCAGAGACCCCCCAGGCTTCACCACGGCTCCCCCAGACTCCACCAGCTGCACCTCACCCTGGACACCTGCAAACACAAAGACGCCTTGGTCAGGGAACTCTCACACATCCACTGTTTCTCTCACTCATGTCCACTCACACACTCAGGTTCTCTTGTCCCCCATAAATTACCTCTTAAAATAGCAACAAGGAAAACCCAGCTGAGCCCAAGCCCCATGGTGAGTGGTCTGTGTTCAGTCCTGATCAGGGAATGAGAACAGCTGGGAATCCTGGGGCTGGGCTACTGTCCCAGAGGTGCAGGGTCAGGGCTGGGCTGGTTTTTATGAGCAGAGGGGGCCCTATTTGCATGTCCTCCTGCTATATAGGGAGCTCTGGGGTGAGCCTGCAGAAAGTCAGTGCCTCAGTGCAGGTGAGAGGGTTCTAGGGTATTTGTTTGCCACGGAGCTTTTCACTCACTAAATACAGAATTATAGGGAGATTTGGGGTTTGTTGATGACACCACATCTGGTAACAGTGACCCAGCATCAAGGCTCTGATAATCCTCACTAGTCCCCATTACTACTCTGAAAAAAACTCCTGGACATAGCAGGACCTTTCCATTGAGGGTTCAGAGCCCGTTGAGTTAAAGGTGATCCTTAATGAGCCCCTGTAGTCTAGTGTTACCCACACTTTGGGGTTGTATCCACCTGTGGCCCCAGTGTTCTCACTACATTGTAGAAGGTTGTGCAACACCGTGAAGTGGTCCTAGGTGAGCTAAGGGGAGTCAGATTCTCTGAGATCCGGAAGGTACAACTGAAGTCTCTGTTGGTCCCAGGACCACTATCAAGTGACACAAGAAATCTTAGTGATGGTTGAAATCTGAGTGTCACAGGATGACAGGACCCAAGGTCTGTTCACTTTGTGCATCTCCTGTCCCCCAACAACCTCTAGGTTCATTGGCCGTAGGAGTCCTCTCATGGGATCTCATGTCTGCAATCAGACATTAGCCTCTTGGTGAGTGTTATGATAGCTGTGGTCCAATAAGAATAGCACAACTGCCGGAGCCCGCTGGCAGAGTTGAACGGTCCTGAGGAAGGGGTGAGGATGGAGAAAAGACAGACACAAAAAAGATGGGATCGGGAGGACTGTCGCTCGTGCCTGCTGCCAACTGCCAGCCTCTAGTTTATTTTCCCAGCTCAATATATACAGGCACTGTTGATTTTGCTGAATAGCACCCCTCCCCACATTCCTACAAGGCCGTTTGAATGCTCTTTTAGAGTAAACACTCTGCCACCTGCATGAGCTGAGACCTTGGTAACTATCTTTATCTCAGCTTCTAATGGGAACTTTTGGGGAGGATTGAGTCCTTGGCTCCAGAGCCTCAGGCTATGTGGACCATGTCCAGACATGTAGCGGGCTCTCAATATCAAGGGTCATTGTGGGGAGAGTCGAGTCCCTGACTCCAGACCCTCAGGTGGCGTGGACCATGTCCAGACTTGTCAACGGCTCCCAACACACAACCATGAGTAACAGGGTCTGTGCTGGTGAGGAGTGACCTCTCCCTCTCCCTGGGAGGCGGGGCCTGAATTAGGTGGCTTCCCTTTCAATGGCTGGAGGGGAGCCCATGGTGAGGCCATGGTGACAGGTGGGTGTCCTGTCAGATCCCCATTAACTCAGGTCCTGGAGGGAGGAGTTGGGTCAGCCTCTGGGGCTCAACATCAGGACGCCCAGATATGAAGGGAGATGGCACTGGAGACACTAGAGCAGAATTGGATGGACCACCTCGGGTCACTGAGCTCTGACCTCCTGACCTCTGACCGGGCAGAGTAGCCTTCCTTGCTTGGGGCTGAGGATCAGTCTGAATATTAATGCATTAAATTAGACTTTACACTGTTAATTACTTGAGAGTTTAACCAGTATGTTTAATTAGATTAGGCCCCTAGAACATTTAACATGAGATATAATAAAAAAGAAATGATCACAGAAAAGGGCATGATAGAGACGCACAGGGGAGGCTCCTGAGAGACCTACCGGAAGGAATTAAGTCCAGAGGTTGCACATGGTCAGGGGGGACAAGGCTGTCAGGAGGCTGTGCAGAGGGAGACAGACTAGAGGGGGAACCATCTCTGGTGACCTGAGATTTGGTCTCTAATGGGACCTGGAGCCGGACTGACCGTGTTCTTCTGAGACGATTTCCCGAGACCCAGAGTCACCCTCTCAGGTGGGAGAACTGGACTCTGCTCATTTGAAACACACCCTCCCTGCTTCCTCCAGCTTCTGAAGTGCCCTCTGAGCCGATGACATTTCTGTCTGTTAATGTTTCCAAGAAAATGCTTCCAACATGGAGTCTGCTGTCCATCCATCTGTGGGTCTATCCCCAAAATGCTGGGCTCACAGATGTTCGCTGTATCTCTAGGCTGTGGTCACCATGCACATAGGTGACTTTGGACTGACCAGCTAATCCAAGATGTTCAAGGACTGTGGTCTCCAACAGTCACCCATGGGCTTGTCCATCAGGGTGATGTGCATCTTCAGGGCCATCCGGACTATGGTGACACAAGTTGTGTTCTCTCCATGAGTCACCCAGCTGCATAATTCATTAGGGTCCCATTTGTGAATCTCTCATTTCTTACAAGGAATAGGGCAAACTCCTCCCTGGAGGAGACATGGTGGTGGTGTGTCTGTCAGAGGGGCCAGCATTTGATTGACCAGAGCCCTTGTCTCTCTGTCCATCACCATAACCACCATCATCACCATCTTCACCATCATCATCATCACCATCATCACCATCATCATCACCACCATCATCACCATCATCACCATCATCACCATCATCGTTTGCTTATTTATTATCATTTTTCTCATTTTTTAAGACATATTGTACACACATAATGAGTCATTATCTCAAGTTCTGCTCATTTTTTATAATTCAATGAAATGTAGAGTCAGACTCTATATTCTCTCTCGTGTGTTTGCTGACAACTGATGGCTCATTCCTGCCTCTTCTCCGTCTGCCCCACTCGGGATTCTGATAGGAAAGGTGGGGTCTCCTCTGTAGATGTCCTGGGGAGATGAAACCACACCAGATCCTGGGAGCAGAATTCCTCCCTCCCCACCACCTCGCCAAGATCAAACCATGAGCCAGTCTCCTCTGCTGGCTCCACGAGAGCCCCTCTGACTTGCTGAATGGCCTTCCCTGTCCTTCCCAGAATTTCAACTCTGTACGAAATAAACATCCTCTCCCTTGTTTTGTGTGTTTAGCCTCAGCCTGGACATTTTCACCAGGCTCTTCTGGATCCCTCTGCCTCTGCCTGGTGTCACCTACTCTTGGTGCTGTGAGCTTGACAACAAGTCAATGACTGACACCACTGGGATCTTTATCTGCCATCATGTTCACATGCTTCAGTTGCCCACTATCCATCCCCCATGTCCTGCTTCTGGTTGACTAGGACACTGAGCTTTCAAGAGCTGAGCTGCACTGTGGAGCCAGCAGGGCCCCTTATTAGATTTAGGTGATGGTGGTCAGAAGACTTGATGGTTAATTGTCATTAGGGGACAACTGTCTGAAAAACACTCTCTGCCTGTTGTCAGGTGAGAAAGTCGTCTCTGTTTACAACAGATTTTCTTACTAAGAGACCTCAGAGGAAAGCACAGAATCAGGAATCCACAGAGGTTCCTGAGGGAAACTGTGACCTGAAGAGGAAACCAGCCAGGAAACAGCCCAAACCGCCCACTGCACCTGCTCCCGGGAGGGTCCTTGTGTTCAGGGCCCCTGAGCACCCTGGTGGCCACAGCCCCTCCTGCAGGGAGGTTTGTGTCTGGCTCACACTGTCCTCCCCTCACTGTGTGTCTCGCACAGAAATACACGGCCGAGTCCTCGGTGCTCAGTCGGCTCAGCTCCATGTAGGCTGTGCTGGTCGATGTTTCTCTGGTCATGGAGACTCTGCCCTGGAACTTCTGGGCGTACTTTGTAGCTCCACTGTTAGGGTTAACCTCCCCCATCCACTCCAGCCCCTGTCCTGGGGCCTGTCGCACCCAGTGCATATATCCGCTGGTGAAGGAGTACCCAGAAGCCTTGCAGGAGACCTTCACTGAGGCCCCAGGCTTCCTCACCTCAGCCCCAGGCTGTAGCAGCTGCACCTGGGAGTGGACACCTGAGGGAAGGACACAGGAGTGAGAGGAAATCCCCATTGACTGTCCCTGGTCCCCCCTCCCCCTAGGGCCTGGGGGCCCTTACCTGTAGCCACGGCCACCAGGAGCAGGGTTGTCCAGGTCCAGTCCATGGTGCGGGGCTGTGCTGGGCTCTGCTGGAGGGGAGGGTGAGCTGTGGGGATGTGCTCAGGGCACAGACTCGTCCACATAAACCCAGTCTCCCTACCCTCATTTGCATATTCATGAGGCAGAGCATGTCATAGCTGAGGGCTGGACCCCACCTGAGAGAAGACGGAGACACGGTGACCATGGCCCGTGGGAGCCTGAGGGCCCAGGTCCTACTCCTTGTCCGAGGGTCCGTGTCCCTGCCAGGTCCCTGAGCTCTGGGCAGACACAGCGCCTCCCGCTGAGCAACAACCCTCAGGACCTGCTCCTGTTTGTGAGCCCACCTTGGGTGACACGGGGACCACCTGGGCCAGCTCTGGGCTTTGCCACCTGAATGTCTTATTCCTGGATCAGTGTTTCCAAAATGCTGCCCCTAGTGAGTCACTAAGCCCCTCCCTGAGCCAGTTCCTACAATTCAGAGGAGCAGAAGCCACAGGTCCACGAGCTTTGTGGGTGGTTCTTAGGGCTCATCAGTGGACAGACCTGCTCCTGGGAAACACGGTATTTACGGGCAAATCATCAGTCCCTGCCCATCTGTCAGGCTCTATTGATATTTCCCAGGAAGACCAGGCCCTGGGAGGAAACCCCTGCCCAGCTGCCCTGCACCTGCTCCTGGGGCAGCAGCCCCGGGCTCCTGGGTCCTGAGCGCCCCCTGCTGCCCAGCCCATGCTCTGAGGGGGGTCCTGCTGGGCTCCCAGGGCACTGACCTCTCAGCATCTCTAGTCCAGGAGTGAAGGCTGCGCCCGACTCAGAATGTTCCCTCGGGGACCCCACATGCTTTTGACATCTCTGGACAGGGGCACCTGGCCCCCCCGGATCCCAATGGCTCTGCCTGGAGAACCCAAGAGAGGGCTTTATGAAGCCAACAGGGACCCCTCCCTGGACCTGCCAGATGCACGGACACAACCAGCTCTCCTCTGGGTCCAGAAGCTGTCGGGGGCTCTGGGGCCTCTTATGTCCTCAGGTTCCTCTGGGTGAAGGTCCCATCTAAGTATCCCTGAGTGTGGCTCAAGTTTCACTGCTGTGATTCTATTATTCAATAAATTAGACAGACACTCTGTGGAGGATTTTCATCATAATGACCCTAATGTCCCTTCTCCCCTGTAGCCAGCACATGGGCGGGGCCCCCACACTGACCCTGACCTAGTGTGTGACCAGTTTCCACAAACAGAGGAAAGCGAACACGCTGGACGTGGAGACTGGAGAGAGCCTGCCCTGTGGTTTCCTGTTCTCCCAGCACCTGGGACCTGCAGACACCACAGCGAGAAGGGTCCTGTGTGGTCCTGGGAGGGTCAGACCCAGGGGCCCATGTCCAGTCCCTGCAGCCACACTGACCCGCCATGTGGAGAGGGTCACACAGGTCTACAACCCTCTGGTGCCCATTGTGAGAGCACAGCCCTGAGCCCTGAGGGCAGGACCATGGAGGACACTGGACAGGGGTCCTCTCGGGAGCAAAACAGGTGGCGATGCAGGAACAGGGCCCTGAGAGTGGGCCTCGGTCATCACTGTCCCTGTGGAACAGCATCAGGGTTGTTTCCACAGTGTCTCCTGATGTTCTGACTGCCTCCCTTTTGTCCTGATCACCCCCTGGTTGCCCCTGGTGTCCCCATGATGCCTTGAGGGGACCCTGAAGGTATCGATGTCCTCTGGGGAATCCCGAGTGCCCCACGGATCTTGTAAGAAGCATCTGAATGACCTGAGCACCCCCTGATGTCCTGGGGGCCCCTGGAAAACCCCACCCCAGAGGCAGAAATGGACAAAGCTGTCAGCAGGCTCATGAGTCCACCCGAATCCTCAGGAGTCTACGTTGGAAACCCAAGAGGAAACCTCCTCACTCCTGGTAGGACGGCTACTACGTGAGAAACAAACCAGAGAAAGCAGTTCCCCTGCTGGGGAGCGAGGGGAGGAAGGAGCCCTTGCACCCTCCTGATGGGAAGGTGACGTCCTTCAGCTGCATGGGAAACGGCACGTTGGTCCCTCCAGAAATGGAAGGAGAAGCCTGTTCGACTGAGCAACCAGCCCTGGTGTCCCTGCAAGTGACCAAGACGGAGTGTGAAGAGGTGCTGCCCTGCCCGCTCACTGGGCAGGAATCAGTCGCCCAGACGGGAAGCCACCCAACGTCCATCACGGATGAAGGGACAACCGGTGTCCTAAGGCAGGACAGGATATCACTCAGCCTCCAAACGGGGAAATCCTGCCACAAGCCCAGCGTGGGTGACACTGGGGCCAGTGAGCTCTGTGAAATGAAGACTCAGGTAAAGCCAAGTGTTGTACGATCCCAGGTAGACTGTGAACTAAATTAGGTTTCCTTCCAGCAGAGTGTGGAGGAGCCTGGGGCCTGGGTGTGGTGAAGGCCGGTGCCGGGCACGTGGAAGAGCGGAGGGGGGGCTGCCCTGGGGTCCTGGGCGCCTACGGGAGCAAAGTCGGAGGTAGCTGGAGGGGACAGCTCCTGGCAGGACAGACACCAGACCCTGACCACGGACACGAAATTCACAGGGGCCTGGGTGTGTTCGCCTCCGAGTGTGGAGCCGTCCATCCCTCAGGGCCCTGTGGACAGCAGGAACCTTGGTGCACAGGGTGGAGCTTTGCCCTGGGAATGGGGGAGACAGAAGCCCCCCCAAACCAGAGCAGCCTCCCGGGTCGTCTCTGAGACCCGCTCCCTTCACTCTGAGCCATCACTGGGCCCACGGTGCTCACGTGGGCAGCACAGAGCCTTATTTCTCATGGCCGAGTAAGATTCCAGGGGTGGGTGTCCCCTGTTCTCTTATGTTATTAAGTTTGTCAGCATGTCAGTTCTAAATCCATACATAAAACATATTTAACCACAACATTCATGTTACATATCATGGTAGAATCATGTTTGATAACAACTCATAACATATTATATCACAGAGCACAGCTGGTAATGTCCTCACTGCATTTTCATGGAGAAAATGTGTTCTGTAGAGTAAGAGCAGTGCAGTAATTGATGCTAGTTTTCAAATGCAGTTTAGTCTGAATTATTGATGACATTTTAGTTTCCTCACTTGTAAACTTAGAAGACTTGGGGGTGTTTGTAGCTTCTAACACGAAGATGTGAGTAATATTTTGATATTTTTTTGTATGAGACGGAGTCATGCTCCTGGAGGAAGCACTGCTGGTGGGACGGCTGAGGGGCATGTGAAGAACACGTTTAATTTCTAAGAAGCTGCGACTCGGGATGTGAGCAGAGAGAACAGGACCTGCAGGGGCTGGAGCGGGAGGGTCCCCGTCACGGCGGATGTGTCCCCTGAAACAGCAAGGCCACCTGCTCGCCTGTCGTCTGCAGGGAGAACATGAGGAATCAGAGCCCCAGGGGAAGAGCAGGACCCGGCCTGGGTGCAGCTGAGGGACCTGAGGGGAAATCCCTGCTCCCTACAGGCAGCCCCTCCGCCCTCCCTCTGCCCCTGCTCCTGGGCTGTTCTCTGGTCAGTGTGTCCTGAGGGCCCTGGTGGCCGCAGGCCCTCCTGCAGGGAGGTTTGTGTCCGGCTCACACAGACCACCCCTCACTGTGTCCCTCGCACAAAAATACCCGGCCATGTCCTCAGATTTCAGGCTGTTCATCTGCAGATACAGCGTGTTCTTGGCGTTGTCTCTGGAGATGGTGAATCGGCCCTTCACAGACTCTGCATAGGATGTGCTACTTCCATCAGGATTAATGCGTGAGACCCACTCCAGCCCCTTCCCTGGAGCCTGGCGGACCCAGCCATGCCATAGCTACTGAAGGTGAATCCAGAGGCTGCACAGGAGAGTCTCTGAGACCCCCCAGGCTTCACCACGGCTCCCCCAGACTCCACCAGCTGCACCTCACCCTGGACACCTGCAAACACAAAAACGTCCTGGTCAAGAAACCATCACACGTCCACAGCTTCTCTCACTCACTTCCACTGACACACTCAGTGTCTCTTTTTCTCCATAAATTACCTCTTAAAATAGCAACAAGGAAAACCCAGCTGAGCCCAAGCCCCATGGTGAGTGGTGTGTGTTCAGTCCTGATCAGGGAATGAGAACAGCTGGGGATCCCGGGGCTGGGCTCCTGTCCCAGAGCTGCAGGGTCGGGGCTGGGCTGGTTTTTATGAGCAGAGGGGACCCTATTTGCATGGCTTCCTACTATATAGGGAGCTCTGGGGTTGGACACTGTCACTAAGGACATGGTCTTAGTGTGTGACATGTCTAAATGTGCATGTCTGTGAAATTATTCGCCATATCTTGTCCTGTGACCTCCCCACTGCATGCAAATGCTCCGGGTGCCCTGTATCAGGACTCTGGAAAATATTGTCATAAAATGAAAATAAGAGGTGTTTAAAATGAGAGATGCTGCCAGGGTGAGCGTGGCTCAGTGGTTGAGCCTTGTCCTAGAATCCTGTAGATCGCAGTTTAATTCCAGTTCAGGGGACAGGCGGGGATTGTGTGGTGGATCCCCAGTTGGGGGCATGCAGGAGGCTGCCGATCAATGTGGAGTCTGTCATCATTGATGTTTCTGTCTTTCTCTCCCTCTCCCTTCTTCTCTCTAAAATTGATAAAGATGTATATATATAAAAAAAGGGAGATGCATTTCAGACTCAACAGTCATGGCACAAGAGAAATCAACCCTCACAGCCACAGGAAGAATTAAAAGTGCAGGAGGCTCATGTTCAGGGGACGGGAGCTCCATCTGACACTATTTCCCTCAAAGTGTTCAGAGGATGAATCAAGACCAGAGTGTGAACCCAGAGCCGGTGGACAAGTGCTGGGGAGAGTGGAGGGTCACTGTGGGCCCCTGGGACACAGAAGCATGGACCATAGAGACACGGGCAGAGCCCCCGGGCCATGACCTTCAGGGGTCGGTGCTGACTGTGTAGCAGCTGCACTGCCTCATGTGCTGTGTTTCTCCTCTGGACCCTGATGGGAACCAGTTTCCTACCCTGGGGATGGAGAAGTAGCTGCGTCATGACAGGTGTGTTTGGGTGAAGATGTGGGTAATGGTTTGTGAGCAATGAGAGTGTTGTTGCTGGAAACCCTGCTGTCTGCATGGGACCCGGGGAACCCCGTCTCCATGTCCCCACATGATGGGAGGGAACTGGAACAGGGGCCTGACTCAGGGCAACACTGGGGAAGCCACCTGGGATCACGAATGGGGGACGTAACCCAGACTGAGGACACACCACCCAGGGTTCCTGCTCCATTCGGCTCTGACTCTCCTTGTTGTGTGATGGGTTCAAGTTTCCTCTCCTCACTTTCTCTGAAATAGCCCCACACGTTCCCTAGAGTCACGAGACACTGTGGGGAGTGTGCAGGGCACCAGCCCCGTGTGTGCCGACCTCCTACCTCCCATCTCTCCTGGGCTCACTCTCTAGTTCTGTGAATCGCCTGGTGCCGTCTCCAGGGTTTTCTATATAGAAGATCATGACGTCTGTGTACTGATAGGAAGAGATATTTTGTTCTGCTCCTCTCTGATTTAGACACTTTCTATTCTACTTTTTAAAAATCTAATTATTCTGACAACGATGTGCAGTTTCTGGAATAGAAGCAGTTACTGGGGTGCCCTTGTGTTGCTCTTCATGTTACAAGAATTGCTTTGAAATTTTCTCTGTGGAGCACAATGCTGACTGTTTTCTTTTCCAATGTACCATTTACTATACGGAGGTTCCTCACTTCTCCATGTAACACATTGAGAATTTTGATCATAAGGAGGTTTTAATATAGTCCTTTGCCATTTATTTATATGCTGATACAGTTAGTCCTTCATGCTGGGGATGAGCTGTGGCAATTTACTGGTTCCAGGGGCTCCACCGTCCTAGCCTTCCAGAGGATGACGCACTGATCATGGTGAATGACCCGCCAAAGGCCTGTTGAGTTTCCTAGTATCACTGAGGATTTTTGCATTTATGTTCATCGGAGACATGACCTTTCATTTTTTGATTGCTCTTATTTGGCTTTGGTAGGAGTGTAGTGGTCACCTCAATAAAATAATTCGAAAGACTTTTGTCTTCTTGAAAGTCTTGGACATGTTTGAGAAGAACTGACTGAGACTATACTATTTGTTTTGTGAAATTTTGCTAGAATTTACCCTTGTATCCACTTGAACATGGGCTTTTCTCGTTGACAGGTTTAGATTAATACTTCAATTATTTATTCATTTATTTTTTAACTTTTTATAATTTTTATTTTTGTTTAAAGTATTACAGATGTCATTTTTCTCGCCAATGACCCATTCCCGCCCCGTTCCTTCCCCCTCCCCAGTCACTCTCCCCACCATCGTCCATGATTTTGGGTTGTGCACATATGCACATAAATTCTTTGGTTATTCTCTCCCCCTCCACCCACCCGCCCTCCTCCATCCCTCTGACATTCGTCAGTCTCAACTATGCTTCCATGCCATTGAATCTATTCTGTTCATCAGTTTATTAAGTTCTTCAGATTCCACGTATAAGCGAGATCATGTGATGTTTGTCTTTCTCTGCCTGGCTTATTTCACTTAGCATAATATTCTCCAGGTCCATCCATACTGTCCCAAAGGGTACGAGATTCTTCTTCTTCACAGCTGCGTAGTATTCCATGGTGTGAATGTCCCACAGCTTTTTATCCACTCATCTACTGATGGGCACTTGGGCTGTTTCCAGATCTTAGCTATTGTAAACTGTGCTGCTATGAACATCGGGGTGCATATATTCTTTCTGATGAGTGTTTCAGGATTCTTAGGATACATTCCCAGGAGTGGAATCACTGGGTCAAACGGCAGCTCCATTTCTAATTTTTTGAGGAGCCTCCATACTGTTTCCACAGTGGCTGCCCCAGTCTGCATTCCCACCAGCAGTGCACCAGGTTCCCCTTTCTCCACACCCTCGCCAGCACATGTAGTTTGTTGATTTGTTGATGGAGCCATTCTGACAGGTGTGAGGTGACACCTCATTGTGGTTTAAATTTGCATCTCTGATGATTAATGACATTGAGCATTTTCTCATGTGTCTCTTGGCCATCCGTATGTCCTCTTTGGAGAAGTGTCTATTTAAGTCCTTTGCCCATTTCTTAATTGGGTTGTTTGTCTTCCTCATGCTGAGTAATATGAGTTCTTTGTACACTTTGGAAATTAGCCCATTATCAGATGCATCCTTGGCAAATGTGTTTTCCCAGACCATGGGGTTCCTTTGTATTTTGAGGCTGTTTTCTTTTGCTGTGCAGAAGCTTTTTAGTTTGATGTAGTCCCATATGTTTATTTTTTCTTTTGTTTCTTTTGCCCTAGGAGACGTATCAGTGAAAATCCACTATGTGGGATGTCTGTGACTTTACTGCCTATGTTTTCTTCCAGGATTTTTATGGTTTCGTGACTTATATTTAAGTCTTTTATCCATTTTGAGTTTATTTTTGTGTATGGAGAAAGTTGGTGGTCTAGTTTCATTCTTTTGCATGTATCTGTCCAATTTTCCCAGCACCACTTATTGAAGAGACTGTCTTTACTGCATTGGATGCTCTTGCCTCCTTTGTCAAATATTAACTGACCATAGTGGCGTGGGGCTATTTCTGGGGTCTCTGTTCCATTGATCTCTATGCCTGTTGTTGTACCAATACCAGGCCGTTTTGATTACAGTGGCTTTGTAGTACAGTTTGAAGTCTGGTAATGTGATCCCTCCCACTCCGTCTCCGTTCTTTTTTCTCAAGATGGCTGCAGCTATTCGGGGTCTTTTTTGGTTCCATATAAATTTTCAAAATGTTTGTTCTAGGTCTGTGAAATATGCTGTTGGTATTTTAATAGGAATTGCATTGATTTATAAATTGCTTTGGGTAGTGTAGACATTTTAATAATATTAATTCTTCCAATCCATGAGCATGGTATCTTCTTCCACTTGTTTAAATCTTCCTCTATTTCTTTTTTCAGTGTCACATAGTTTTCTGAGTACAGGTCCTTCACATCCTTGGTTAAGTTTATTCCTAGGTATCTTATTTTTTTTTAGTTGAGATGGTAAATGGTATTGTTTTTTTAGTTTCTCTCTCTGAAACTTCATTGTTGGTGTATAAGAATGCCATTGATTTCTGGATGTTGATTTTGTATCCAGCTACCTTGCCAAATTCGTTTATCAAATCTAGTAGTACTTTGATGGAGTCTTTAGGGTTTTCTATGTACAATATCATGTCATCTGCAAATAATGACAGTTTTACTTCCTCCTCTCCAATTTGGATGTCTTTTATGTTTTCTTCCTGTCTGAAGGCTGTGGTGAGGACTTCCAGTACTATGTTGAATAAGAGGGTGAAAGTGGACATCCCTGTCTTGTTCCTGTTTTTAATGGAAATGGTTTTAGTTTTTACCCATTGAGTATGATGTTGGCTGTAGGTCTGTCATATATGGCCTTTATTAGGTTGAGGTATGATCCCTCTATTCCCACTTTGGTGAGAGTTTTTATCAGAAATGGGTGCTGGATTTTGTCGAATGCTTTTTCTGAGTCTAGTGATATGATCATATGATTTTTGTCCTTCATTTTGTTTATGAGATGTATCATATTTATTGATTTGCGGATGTTGTACCAGCCTTGCATCCCCGGAATAAATCCCACTTGGTCATGATATATGAACTTTTTAATGTATTGCTGGATCTGGTTTGCTAGTATTTTACTGAGGATTTTAGCATCTATGTTCATCAGCGATATTGGCCTGTAATTTTCTTTCTTTGTAGTGTCTTTATCTGGTTTTGAGATTAGGGTGATGCTGGCCTCCTAAAAAGAGTTTGGGAGTTTTCCCTCCTCTTGAATTTTCTGGAATAGTTTGAATAGAATAGGTGTTAATTCTTCTTTTAATGTTTGGTAGAACTCTCCTGTAAATCCATCTGGTCCAGGACTTTTGTTTGCTGGGAGTTTTTTGATTACTGCTTTGATTTCATTAGTTGTTATTGGCCTATTCAGGTTTTCTGCCTCTTCTTGATTCAGCTTTGGAAGGTTGTATGCTTCTAGGAATTTGTCCATTTCACCCATGTTGTCCAATTTGTTGGCATATAGTTGCTCATAATATTTTCTTACAATCCTTAGTATTTCTGTTGGGTCAGTTGTTATATCGCCTCTTTCATTTCTGATTTTATTTATTTGGGTCCTCTCTCTTTGTTTCTTAGTGAGTCTGGCTAAAGGTGCATCAATCTTATTTATCTTTTCAAAGAACCAGCTCTTGGTTTCATTGATTTTTTGTATTGTTTTTTTAGTCTCTGTGTCATTAATTTCTGCTCTGATTTTTATTATTTCCTTCCTTCTGCTTCCTCGGGGCTTTTCTTGCTGTTCTCATTCTAGTTCTTTTAGTTGTTGTGTTAGATGGTACATTAGATCTTTTTCTTGTTTCTTGAGATAGGCCTGTAATGCTATGAATTTTCCTCTGAGGACTGCTTTCGCTGTGTCCCATAGGTTTTGGGTTGTTGTCTGTTCATTTTCGTTGCTTTCCATGAAGTGTTTGATTTCTTCCTTGATCTCCTTGGTAACCCATTCATTGTTTAATAACATGCTATTTAGCCTCCATGTGCTTGAATATTTTTGAGTTTTTTTATGGTGGTTGATTTCTAGTTTCATGGCATTGTGATCTGAGAAGATGCTTGATATGATTTCAATCTTCTCATATTTGTAGAGATTTGCCTTGTGCCCTAACATGTGGTCTATTTTTGAGAATGTTCCATGTGCACTTGAGAAGAATGTGTATTCTGCTGCTTTTGGGTGAAATGTTCTGTAAATGTCAATTAAATCCGTTAGGTCTAGTGATTCATTTAAGGTCTGCGTTTCCCTGTTGATTTTTTGTCTTGATGACCTGTCCAGTTCTGACAGTGGGGTGTTAAAGTCCCCCACTATGATTGTGTTGCTGTCAATCTCCCCTTTAAAGTCCCCCAAGAAATTTTTTATATATTTAGGTGCTCCTGTATTGGGTGCATAAATGTTTATAAGGGTTATTTCCTCCTGATGGATTGATCCCTTTAGTAATATGTAGTGACCATCTTTGTCTCTCGTTATGGTCTTTATTTTGAAGTCTGTTTTGTCTGAAATAAGAATTGCTACTCCAGCTTTCTTTTCCTTTGCATTTGCATGGAATATTTTACTCCATCCCTTCACTTTTAGCCTGTGTGAGTCTTTTGCTCTCAGGTGGGTCTCTTTTAGACAGCATATATTTGGGTCCTGTTTACTTATCCATTCAGCTACCCGATGTCTTTTGATTGGACAATTTATTCCATTTACATTTAAGGTTACTATTGATATCAACTTATTTACTGCCATTTCCCCCCTTTATGCTGATGTACCTTTCTCTCACTATTCCTTCTTTTTTCTTAAAGCAGTCCTTTTAGCATTTCTTGCAATGCTGGTTTAGTGGAACTAAACTCCTTTAGCCTTTTTTTTTTTTTGTCGGGGTAGTTTTTTGTTTCACCTTCAAATTTCAATGATAGCCTTGCTGGATAAAGCAGTGTTGGTTGCATGTTCTTGCTTTTCATTACTTGCAGAACTTCATGCCACTCCCTTCTGGCCTGAAGAGTCTCTGTTGAGAAATCAGCTGTCAGCCTTATGGGGGTTCCCTTGTAGGTCACTGCTTGTCTCTCTCTTGCAGCCCTTAATATTTTTTCTTTGTCCTTGACATTTGCCATTTTAATTACTATGTGTCTTGGAGTGGGTCTCTTTGGATCCCTCTTGTTTGGGACCCTCTGTGCTTCCTGAATTGGTGTGGCTTTCTCCTTCACCAGCCTAGGGAAGTTTTCTATAATTATTTCCTCCACCAAGTTCTCTATCCCTTGTTCTCTTTCCTCCCCCTCTGGCACTCCTATAATGCAAATGTTGTTTCACTTCATGTTGTCCCAAAGTTCCGCTAGACTGTCCTCATGTTTTTTAAGTGTTTTTTCTTTTTGCTGCTCTGATTGTGTGATTTGTTCTACCTTGTCTTCTAAGTCACTTATTCTATCTTCTGCTTCATTGAGCCTGCTTTTAATTCCTTCCAGTGCATTCTGGAAATCAGATACAGCATTCTTGATCTCTGTCTGAGTTTTATTTATGGTATGTATCTCCTTTTTCATATTTTCACTAAGGTCCTCGATCTTATCATCTAGAGTCTTCTTAAGTTCCTTGAACATCTTCATCCATACTCTGACCTCCATTTCTGATAGCTTGCTTAACTCCATCTCATCAAAGTCTTTTTCTGGTGATGTTTCCTTTTCTTTAATTTGGGGGTTGTTTCTTTGTCTCCCCATTTTGGTAGGTCTTAGTATTTGTATCTATATATTAGATATATTTGCTGACCCCCAGCCTTGTGGAATGGGATTTTGTCTTGTGGGTCTAGTGGAGCCCAGAGGTGTGTTTTCCTTATACCTCTGAGCTCTTTGCTCTAGTCTTGATCCTCTTGTGGGTGCCCCTTTTGTGGCTTCTTTATGTTCTCCTGTTGTGGTTGGGTCTATATTGTTGTTGCTCAGTCTTTGGGAGGACCCTTCTCTCCGGTTGGCTAACTGTGTCACAGCCCCCACCTCGACGTGTAAGCTGTTGTACAGGTGCTGGCAAGGCAGGCCAATGCACAACTAAAATTCCAGGAAACAGGAGGTATTTTACAGAATATCTTGACAGTAACAATGAAAATAACTCACTTGAAAATAGAACTGGGAGAGTGAAGGGAGAACACAACACATCCACCCCCGTACACACACATACAGAGAGAAAAAAGAAAAAAGAAAAAAAAAGGTGCTTAAAAAAAACATAAAAAACCAAAACCAGAAAAGTAATGCTTAGAGAGAGAGAGAGAGATGTATATAGTTGTTGATACTGGTGAAAATTTAGAAACTAATAATAAACTAAAATGTAAAAAATAGAGAAGCTACTGGGAGGTAATAGAAGCAGAGAAAATATTCTGAAAGAAGGGTCAGCAAAGAATTAAGAGAGAGATTAGAAATAGGATAGTTGAAAATGAGAAAACAAAAATACAATAAAGAGAATAGGAGAAACTAACAATCAGACAGGAAGACAGAAGGGATCCTAATGAAAGAATGAAAGAAAAGTAGGAAAAGAAAAAAGAAACAGAAGAAAAACGTTATGCCAATGGATTGAGAGGAGAGAGAGAGATAAAGCCGGGCAGGGAGGGAGTCCAGTAAGAGATTTGGAGGAAACTATCGAGGGAAGCAGTAAACTTGGATATAATGATAAAGTCCCAGTCGTTGAGCAGGGATATCAAGAAAGTCTTGATATTGGAAGCAAGGATACGAGAAAACAAAGCAACTATTCAAAACAAAACTGAAAAAAAAGCAAAGCAAAACAAAATTCAGACTCCCTGATGTGTCTTTAGTGCTCCCAACTTGCATTCCGTCCACTCAGGCGTGTTTCTCTGGTTTTTTCAAGCTGGTTGTGTAGGATTTTAGGATTAAATCGAGTCCGTGGCCGGGAGCGGGGTCGTTCTGCCGCTTCTCACAGTGCCGCCATCTTCCGACTCAATACTTCAATTATTTAAATAAATATGAACCCATCTAGGAATGTCAGGGGCAAATTCTTAATTTGAACACCAAATTATGGACTGAGAAACGTAACTGTTGATCTTCACAGGGTGTGGACAGTGCATTGTAATTCCCAAATGCACACACCTGGACTGAGCAGTGACCCCCTAACAGGTGTCCTAAGTCTGCACCCCTCAGGTTGACCTGAGCAACATGAATTGACTTGGGAGCAGCTAGAGGTCCCCACCCAGGGAAAGACCTGCCTCTGTGAACTGCAGCCAGGGGCTGGTCTCTGCAGGCTCTGAGGTGGGCAGGGCCAGCTCCTACCTGAGACTCAGCAAATGCATGTCTGCTCTTCCCCCTGAAGGTGGAGGGATTTTCTGAAGAGGGGACAAAGTTATTCCCCTCAAGATTTCTGGGCATGGAGGGAACCTGTTGGACACGGGAACAAGTCTTCTCAGCACATTTAACAATTCCTCCTGTGAGAGGCAACGCTCAGCCAGGAAACCCACTAAGTTAAGGCACAATGTATTTGGGGCCAGGGAGGAAATTACAGTTGATAGCAAACCACATGCTTATTTTATAAACCATTTAAGAGAATGAACTAAATCACATTTTCTTACAGAGATTTCACAAAATGACTTAGTCTTCAGAATGCACCTCCCTGGCCTCCATCTCCAGGGAGCACAGAGAACATGTCCCAGCTGCTGGCCTCTGAAATCCAACGTGGTTTGTGCTGCAGACACAGCTGTGCCCGACCCACAGACCATGGCTGAGCTCGGCAGTGACACTAAGACAGGGCCATGGCTGGGAGACACAGGCATTACCTGAGGAAACACGGAGTGAAGAAATCTGTGACCCATTTGTTGGGAGGTCCTGAAGTGCAGGGAGCTTTAGGCAAGTCCCACTTTTCATGGACAGACTTTGATTGTCGGCTGACCTTTTCCCCAGGCTCACCAACCCCTCTGCAATTTTCTTCCCCCACAAGTGATACGCTCCCTTTCTGCAGGTGAGAATGTTTCTACTAAACATTCTAAATAAATACGTTAAATGCAGACCCATTGGGGGTAGGCACAGAAGCACAGGCCTGGGAACTCTGGAGACACCGTTGTGTGGAGAGGAAGCCCTGAGCCCTTGGAGGAAACAGCCAGAAACTTCACCTGCAGCTGCTCCTGAAGCTGAGACAGAGTCTGAGGCTGTGAGCGCCCCCTGGTGTCCTGGGTGCCCCTGGAGCCCAGCCTCCTCTCTCCTGCTGGGAGGTTTGTGTCTGGCTCACAGTGAACTCCCCTCACTGTGTCTCTCGCACAGAAATACACGGCCGAGTCCTCAGATTTCAGGTTCGTCATTTTAAGAGAGACTGTGCTGGTAGGGTTGTCCCTTGAGATTGTGAATCTTCCTTGGACTGATGGGGCATACCACTGATTTTTTCCAGTTGGGCTACTCACTCTTGCCACCCATTCCAGCCCCTTCCCTGGAGCCTGGCGGACCCAGTTCATGCTGTAGTTTGTGAAGGTGAATCCAGAGGCTTTGCAGGAGAGGCTCAGAGACCCCCCGGGCTGCACCAAGCCTCCCCCAGACTCCACCAGGTGGACCTGGCACAGGCCACCTGCAAACACAGAGACAGAGACTGAGAACTGTCCGTGTGGCCCAGTCCCCCTGAGCCTCCTGCACAGGGACGCACCTTGGACAGTGATGAGAAGGGCAGCCCAGGTGAGTGCAGACCCCATGGTGTGGACACGGAGGAGGGGCTCACAGGTGAGGGCTCCTGTCCAGGACCTGCAGGGACAGGAGCTGGGCAGCTTTTCATGAGCAGGGGAGGAGCCCCATTTGCATGTCTTTCCCTGGGACCTGTCTGAGCTGCCAGCAGGGCTCCTCCCTCCCCGTCTTAAATCTGGGGATTGCAGGTGGACAACAATGCCTGGTCCAGGGCTCAGGGGCACAGGGCTGGTCTGATCTTTCTAGTCGCTTGTCTCTGAATCGTGAGAGACACACTCCTCCAGCATGGAAGGTGGGATTTTAAGGTTCTCCAGTGAAGGTTGCACCTAAAATCCCCCAGGAGACGTCCTGCGACAGGTCTGTGGGGATGTCAGTGCCCCTCGTGGCCGCTGTGAGCCCCAAGTCTGACGCTCTTGTGTCTGAACCAGCTTCCTGAGACAAGGCAGGTGTGTCTGCCACAGGGATGTCATTCCTGGCGGTCTGACACGGTGGCAGCCCCCGTCCTGCCTCCTGCACACTGGAGATTCTCTGCACGGACAGGCTGGCCTCCGGGCTCCCACCTGGAGTCAGGAGGAGCATAACCGTCCTCAGTGACAGGGCCCTAGAGCCAGGTCCTCAGCCTGCAGGCACGAGGAGCCTTCCCCCGCCTTCTTTTCTCAGTCTAGTGTTGTCAGTGATGTCGGGGATCAGAGGGACGTTACTGACCATGGTTCCCAGCTTAGATTTCCCCACAGGAAAGGGACCTTCAACCCTGACAGGACACCCTCCCTCCCAGCCTCCCCCTGTCCTTTCCCTGAGGACGGTCACTGTGCTCAGAGGTGCTGGGCTCTCCCCAGAACATTCCCGTCCTTAATGTAATAAACACATTCTCCCATCCGACACATACTATGGAAATGCACTCTCTGCGCAGGCTTGCCATTTAATCATCTTGATGGAAAAATTGGTGACACAAATGTTTTTACTTTTATTCAAGTTAAATTCATCAGTATTTGCTTCCATGGGTCATATTTTGGGTGTTTTTACAGCAACCACCTGAGAAAGTGCTGAGCCCCACTGTCCATGCTGATTTTCTGCAGCAGCCACAGGGACTGGAGCAGGTTTTGGGACCAGAGTGGAGGCTGCTGGGAAACTCCCCATAGATCTGGACATGACTTTGGAGCTGGGTGAAGGGAGGATGCTGGACTTGTTTTTATTCACGCGACAGAAATATGCCTGATTCTGATGGACAGAGTGTTACTGGACCTATGGGTTTAGAGTCTCTTCAAGTGAAGACCCAGAAGGAAGCCCAGGGCAGGATGGAGACAGCTTATATCATCCCAGGAAATCCCTGAGTAATTGTGAACAGGAGCTGCTTAGAAACAGAGACGTTACCGATGCTACAGGCTGTGAGGACCAGCTGCTGTGCTGGGGACACCCCTAGGGAGCAGGATTACTTCAGTGGGGCTTTGGTGATCACCATGTGCGCCCCTTGAGTGTCACTCGTGGATGTGGCAGGGTTGTGATCCAGCCTGGTCAAGTCTGACCACCAGGTGCACTGTCTCTGGGTCCTCCCGAGAGGTGCAAAGTGAGCCTGTGTCTGTGCCTTGCCCAGGGCCACCCAGCCTGAGCTACACAGCAGTCCCTAGATGGCTGGTGCTTGTGCTGGGCTTGGAGGTGTCCAGTTGAGGCCAAGTGAGGAACCAATGCAGCTGCCGCTAGTGCCAGGCCTGGGGCCACTTATCAGGGTGCATGGAACACGCTGCTGCTTCTTTGAGAGATTTTAGGAAAGTCCCCAGGATGAGGGTAGAGAGGCCACTTGCATAGAAAAGCCCCTGGAAATGGCCTGGAGGAGCCTGCAGGTGGGGAGGGGCAGGTGCTCAGGGAATCACCTGGGTGGGGCCAAAGGAGTGAGTCAGGTGCTGGGCATTCAAACCTGGGTCCTGCCTGCTGACTGTGGGGGGAGGACTCCTCAAAGGAGCCATGGCCTCTGAGCTCTTCTGCCTGGGAGAAACCTGCCCGTCCTCCTCTGGCCCCGAATTCAGGCTGTTACTTCCTCCCCGATGTCCCAGGCTCCTTTCAGGCTGCTGCCCGGCCCTGGGCTCAGAGGGACGGGTCTGAGTGAGTCCCCTGCAGGCCCTTTAAGAGGACCTCCCTCCCCTCACTCAGTGACAGTCCCCTTGGTTTTCCCAGCCCAAAGTCGTGGGGACGTCTCTTGCGGACCCTGGAACCCTGGGCGGGGGTCCTGTTGTGGGGCTGGGACCCGGTGCCCCTCTGGGTAACGTTCACGCCGAGCTATCGCTCCCGGTATTAAACCAAAGCACCGGTTCTGGGCCCGAGGCCTTGTCTGTGACTCAGCCCTGATCTGCCCGCGTCTCCGCCTCCTCCTGGTCTCCTTCCTTCTTCTGTCCCCTGGTTGCAGGGCTTCTGTGCAGCTAGACCTCAGGAGGCTCTGAGTGACGGTTGCTCTGTGTTTTAGGTGTAATTTGATGTGGTTTGGGAAGCAGCAGGTACCCCGGTTACCTACGCGCCCACCTGTTGTCTCTGAACCAGGTACCTGAGGGTGCAGTTTGTGGTTCATTCTGGGCAGGAGGTGCGGCCCGGTTCCTGGTTCCCTAGGTGAGCCGTCCCTGCATTCCGGGACCGAGCCCGACTGGACCAGGGAAACCATCCTCCCAATGTGCTGTCACGGTTCCTCGGGCATTGTTGAGGGTTTTTGCATTTATGTCTGGGGACGTCCCATCTGTCCTGGAGACAGTCCTGTTGTAGTGAGGACATTGCAGGATCTTCGCCTTCATTCTGTTTAATGTCGTTTAGGCCAATAACCCTTTAAATTTTCATTAATTCTGATTTTTAGTTTGCTTTTCTTCTAGGAATCTAGGTTTTCCACCAAAATTTCATTTTCATGATCACTGTTTCCTGTGACACATTTCGTGATTTGCACCTTTCCTGAAAATCTTGTGGTTCTGGGTCCGTGGACTCACCGGCTCACTCATGGTCTCTACCAGGCCAGTTCTCTCTTTCTCTGCATGTTTAGTAATTTGCAGACTCCAGTGATTCTTAGTCCTGGGAGGGTTTTCATAAAAACCAAAGATTCTCTTTTCACACCTACTCGACCCTGAGACCTCATGAGAGAGGCTTTGCTGCCTTTCTGCCCGATCGCTGGTCAGACTGGATGCAGGTGCTTCTGGAGTCAGAGCTGGCAGCTCCCTTTCCAGGTCTGGGCGAGTCGTTACCGAGGCTCCTCCTGGGCTCTCTGGGCCCCAGGCAAGTCCTGGGAACGGGGTTTGTCAGTCACGGCTCCCGTGTGGGGTCCCTCAAGGTGCATTTGTGCAGGGCCACCCAGCACACTCCCCGGTGAAGGCAGCGTCCCTGTGGGTCCCCCTTTCATAAGCTGCTCCCCTCCTGGGGCTCCTGGGCCTCTGTGTCCCTCTGCACAGCAGGAGGAGCTCATGTCTGAGGTCCTTGAGCTCCCCCAGCTCCCGTATCTGCTGGGGCTCCTCGAACATGACACCCCATCTTTGAACTCAGGTGGACTGAGTGTTTGTGCTCTCTCGGGAGGGACAGGGTCCCATGAGGCTGTGACACCCGGTGGGTGACAGTGCTGCCCTATGTACTGACCGTGTCAGGGGAACATTCATGAAACAGAATTCAGCCCTCATGTGTCTGCACCACTCACAGGGCCCTGGGTCTCCTGGGGGAGGAGAGAAGGAAGTGGGGCTCCGAGGCTCCAGGAGGGGGCAGGACCCGCAGAGCCTGGCAGAAAATGCCATCCCCCTTTCCTGTTCCTTGGACTCGGGGGCCCCGCTGAGAGCCCAGGTTCTTGTACAGGAGGCCCCCGGGCTGTGCCTCTGAGCCAGCCTTGCACAGTAACACGTGGTTGTGTCTGCAGGGTCCACACTGGTCATGGTGAGAACCACCTGGTTCTGGAGGTGTCCTTGGAGATTGTGAGCCTGCCCTTCAGAGATGGGCTGTAATACGTGTCATTGTCCCACCACACGTGTGCCAGCCATGCCAGGGCCTCCCGGGGGCTCCCGGATCCAGCCGACACCCACACCAGTTGTGCTCAGGGAGAACCCAGAGAAGGAGCAGGTCAGCGTGAGGGTCTGTGAGCAGGACCCTCTCTGTCCCCACTCCTGACCCACAGTGAAAACCAGAGCCAGTGTCCTCCCCTGCAGGGTCCAACCATTTCCGACCTTCTGAACAGCCTGTACTCTCTCAGCAGCACCGCCATGAACTGACAAACCTTTGACTCGTCCCTCTGTGTGTGTGACGTCATCAGCCTAGACAACCACACCCCAGGAGGGTGGGTCCCTCTGCCTCTCCCTGGTGTCACCTACTCTTGGTGGTGTAAGGATGGTGTCAAATCAATGACCGTCACCTCCATGCTCTTTCTTCTCTAGCTTTGAGGTCACATGCCTCTGGTGCCTGCTGTCCAGCCCCCACGTGTCCTGCTGTTGCCTGGCTGAGACCCCGAGGTGTGCAGAGCTGAGCTGCACTGTGGAGTCAGCAGAGCCCCCTGTTGGATTTAGGTGACAGTGGTCAGAAGATTTGATTATTAATAGTCATTTGAGTACAATAGTGTCAGAAAAAGTCCCTCTGCCTGTTGTCCATGTGAGAAAGTTCTCCTGTTTCAACAGACTCTTCTGACAGACGTCAGAGGAAAGCGCAGAATCAGGAATCCACAGAGGTTCCTGAGGGAAACTGTGACCTGAAGAGGAAACCACCCAGGAAACAGCCAAACTGCCCACTGCACCTGCTCCTGGAGGGTCCTTGTGGTCAGGGCCCCTGAGCACCCTGGCGGCTGCAGCCACTCCTGCGGGGAGGTTTGTGTCTGGGCTCACATTGACCTCCTCTCACTGTGTCTGCTGCACAGTAATACACGGCCGAGTCCTCAGATTTCAGGCTGTTCATTTGCAGATACACCATGTTCTTGCCATTGTCTCTGGAGATGGTGAATCGGCCCTTCACAGCGTCTGAATAGTATTTGCTACCACCATTACCACTAATTTCTGAGACCCACTCCAGCCCCTTCCCTGGAGCCTGGCGGACCCAGCTCATGTCATAGTTACTGAAGGTGAATCCTGAGGCTGCACAGGAGAGTCTCAGAGACCCCCCAGGCTTCACCACGGCTCCCCCAGACTCCACCAGCTGCACCTCACCCTGGACACCTGCAAACACAAAGACGTCCTGGTCAGGAAACTCTCACACATCCACTGTTTCTCTGACTCATGTCCACTCTCACACTCAATGTCTCTTGTTCTCCATAAATTACCTGTTAAAATAGCAACAAGGAAAACCCAGCTGAGCCCAGGGCCCATGGTGAGTGGTCTGTGTTCAGTCCTGATCAGGGAATGAGAACAGCTGAGGATCCCGGGACTGGGCTCCTGTCCCAGAGCTGCAGGGTCGGGGCTTTGCTGGTTTTTATGAGCAGAGGGGGCCCTATTTGCATGTCCTCCTGCTATATAGAGAGCTCAGGGGTGAACCTACAGATATGTAAGTAACTCAGTGAAGTTGAGAGGTTCCTAGGGCATTTGGTTGCCATGGTAGCTTTTCACCCACTAAATACAGAATTATAGGAGGCTTGGGGTTTGTTGATGACACCACATCTGGTAACAGTGACCCAGCGTCAAGGCTCTGATCCTCCCACTGGCTCCCATTGTTCCCCTGAAACTACTCCTGGACAGAGCTGCACCTGCCCCGTGAAGCTGCACAACCCCTTGTATGTAATGAGAGCCTCAATGAGCCCCTGTATTCCAGTGTTACCCACACTTCAGGGTTGTATCCATCTGCGGCCTCAGAGTCCTCACTGCCATGGAGAAGGTTTTGCATCACCTGTGAGGTGGTCCTAGGTCAGCTAAGGTGAGTCAGGTTCACTGAGATCTGGGAGGTACAACTGAAGTCTCTGTTGGGCACAGAAGTCTATCAAGTGACACAAGAAATGTGAGGGATGCGGGGAATCTGAGTGGCACAGGATGACAGGACCCCTGCTCTTGATACCATTGTGCACCTCCTGTCCCTCAACAATCCCCAAGTTCACTGGCCTTAGAAGCCCTCCCCTGGGATCTCATGTCAGGAATCAGACAACATCCTATTGGGGAGTAGTTATAACAGACACTAGCCAGTAGCAACAGCACACCCATGAGTAACAGGGTCCGTGCTGGTCAGGAGTGACCTCTCCCTCTCCCTGGGAGGCGGGGCCTGAATTAGGTGGCTTCCCTTTCAATGGCTGGAGGGGAGCCCATGGTGGGGCCATGGTGACAGGCGGGTGCCCTTTCACATCGCCATCAGCTCAGGTCCTGGAAGGAGGAGCTGGGTCATCCTCTGGGGCCCAACCTCAGGAAGCCCAGTTATGAAGGGAGATGGCACTGGAGACACTGGAGCAGCATTGGATGGACCACCTCGGGTCACTGAGCTCTGACCTCCACCTCTGACCCAGCAGAGCAGCCTTTCTTGTTTGGGGCTGAGGCTCTTTCTGAATATTAAAGCATGAAGTTATACTTTAGAGTGTTAATTACCTGAGAATATGGTCAATATTTTTCATTAGATTAGGCTCCTAGAAAATTTAAGATGAGATACAATCAAATAGAAATGTTCACAGAAAAGGGCGTGTTACAGACACACAGGGGAGGTTCCTGAGAGAGCTACTGGAGGGAATTAAGTCCAGAGGTTGCACGTGGTCAGTGGGGACAAGGCTGTCAGGAGGCTGTGCAGAGGGAGACAGACTAGAGGGGGAACCATCTCTGGTTGCCCCTGCTCCACACAGGGACCCCACGAACCCTCACTCCCTGACACAGCACACCCTCAGCCACTCCCCTTTCCTGCTCTCTGAGGTCATTTCCCCTGGTTGATGGGCCTGTCCACACCTCCCCAGACCTCGATTATGTCGGAACTGAGGGTGCTCTTGTCCCCTGGTGACTGTGGTATCATCACGCTCATCGTCTGAAGCCACTATGGGTGGGAGGCCCTCCTGGTGTGCAGAGAGCCCAGGGCATTCTCACTGTGTGCAGGGAGCTGGGACTATGACCACCAAGGCTTGTCACCTTCTTTGAGATTGACCAGCTGTTTGGTGCTGAGTCTTCTGTTCTGTGTCCCGACCAGGACTCTGGACAAGATCGAGGAGCAAATGTCAGAAGCAGAGGAAGCTGCCAAGACGACAGGGACCCAGGACTTCACCTCCCCTGCACCTGCCCCTGACTGGGTGCTCTGATCTCTGTCCCCTGAGCGCCCCCTGGTGTCCTCAAACCTCTTGCACCCCGGTCCGCCTCACTTCCTCAGGGATGCTTGTGTCTGGCTCAGGCTGACCTCCCCTCACTGTGTCCCTCGCACAGAAATACACGGCCGAGTCCTCAGATTTCAGGCTCTTCAGTGTTAAATAAACTTGGCTCTTGGCGTTGTCCTTGGTGATGCTGAGTCTGAATTTTAGGGTCTGGTTATAGTGTGTGTTTCCACTGCCCCAAATGACTCCAACCCACTCCAGGCTCTTTCCTGGAGCCTGGTGGGCCCAGTGCACACCACTGGTCATTAAAGAGAATCCAGAGACTGTGCAGGTGAGGGAGAGGGAATGCGAGGACTTCACCAGTCCTGGGCCCGACTCCTGCAGCTGCACCTGGGACAGGACACCTGGGGACAAAGAACATAAGTCCCTGTAGTCACGTGCAGTCACAACCCCCCCAAAGATGCTGCCTGACATCTGAGGCCCTCACCTTGGGGGCTGTCACCAGGCACAGGAGGAGACCCAGCAGGCTCATCTTCTTCTAGACCAAGGCCCTGCCTTTCCCAGAGACCTCAGCCCTGTGTGAGGAGAGAGCTGTGAGCCCCACAGCCCAGGAGGGATTTACCCTGGAGCCTGAAGGGAAGTTTGCATGTGGGGCAGCCTTTTCCTTATAAGTGGGGGGACTGAGGCCAGGCTGCCCTGGTCATTCTGGGACCCTTGGGGGCATCTCTTCCCTGGACCTCACTCAGCATATAAGTTAGGGATAGGGGTTCACCTAGTTTATGGGGCACATTAATTAGGTTAAGGAAAGACTCCCTTCTCTGAGCATAGGAAGGAATGATGGAGCGATGAGTAGGTTTTACTTTTAACTCTTCAAATACATTTAAAAGGGGTTAGCATCTGTAGAGACAGTTCCATAATTCCAACACTTAAATAAGTCTACAATAACCAAATTTTATCGTCTTGTTATTTGAAAGTAATGTTTTACTTGGTGTAAAATATTTTAGAAAGCACAGCCATTTTTAAATCATGTTTTCTTCATTTAGGAGGATACTTTGATCTGAGCACCTTCTTCCAAGCACAGGATAAGGGGAGACCCTTGATTCTTGATGTTGGATCATTTTTTTATGGCGTTGAAACTCTGTGCAAATGTTTCCCTTATGCGAGCCCGTCGCATATAGCGGAGTCCCCAAACTAATCACATCACAAATAATCTTGTTTTTACCTGGAGAAAAGATTAGAAATAAACACTGTGATTATGCATCTGCACCACTGAGCATCTTTCTAATGTGGAAATGATGTGGCCGCGTCCAAACGAGAAAGCCCCTGTCCTAGTGTGTGCCGTGCCCGATTGTGCACGTCTGTAAGAATTGCTGCCCACATCTGGGCCTACGATCTCCCCCTGGAATCAACTGCTCCAGGACAGGTGTACAAAGAATCAGGAGGGAACGTTTTCATAAAAAGGAAAAGAGAGGAGTTAAAAGACGAGACGCCTTTGACAGTCACCAGTAATGACACAGAGGAGAAATCAACCCTCACAGCCAGAGGAGGAATTAAAGTGCAGGAGGCTCATGTTCAGGGGATGGGAAGCCCCATCAGACACTATTTTCCTACAAAGTGTTCAGAGGTAGAATTAAGAGCAGAGTGTGAACCCAGAGCCCGTGGACAAGTGCTGGGGAGAGTGGAGGGTCTGTGTGGGCCCCTGGGACACAGAAGCATGAACCATAGAGACACAGGCAGAGCCCCCGGGCCTTGGCCTTCAGGGGTCGGTGCTGACTGTGTAGCAGCTGCACTGCCTCATGTGCTGTGTTTCTCCTCTGGACCCTGATGGGAACCAGTTTCCTTCCCTGGGGATGGAGAAGTAGCTGCGTCATGACAGGTGTGTTTGGGTGAAGATGTGGGTAATGGTTTGTGAGCAATGAGAATGTTGTTGCTGGAAACCTTGCTGTCTGCATGGGGCCCGGGGAACCCCGTCTCCATGTCCGCACATGATGGGAGGGAACTGGAACAGGGGCCTGACTCAGGGCAACACTGGGGGAAGCCACCTGGGATCACGAATGGGGGACGTAACCCAGACTGAGGACACACCACCCAGGGTTCCTGCTCCATTCGGCTCTGACTCTCCTTGTTGTGTGATGGGTTGAAGTTTCCTCTCCTCACTTTCTCTGAAATAGCCCCACACGTTCCCTAGAGTCATGAGACACTGTGGGGAGTGTGCAGGGCACCAGCCCCGTGTGTGCTGACCTCGTAGCTCCCATCTCTCCTGGGCTCACTCTCTAGTTCTGTGAATCTCCTGGTGCCGTCTCCAGGGTTTTCTATATAGAAGATCATGTCGTCTGCATGCAGATGGGAAGCGATATTTTGTTCTGCTCCTCTCTGATTTGGACAGTTTCTATTCTATGTTTCTTTTTGCCTAATTATTCTGACAACAAGGTGCATTTCTGTGGAATAGAAGCAGTTACTGGGGTACCCTGGTGTTTCTCCTGATGTTACAAGAATTGCTTTGCAACTTTTTCAGTGGAGCACAATGCTAAGTGTTCTCTTCTCAAATGTTGCTTTTACTATACTGAGGATACTCAATTATCTACTTAATATATTGAGAATTTTTATCACAAAGAGGTTTTATATATTCCAGTGCCACTTATTTATATGAAGGCACAGTTAGTCCTTCATGCTGGGGATGAGCTGTGGCACATTTACTGGTTCCATGGGTTGCACCGTCTTTGCCTTCCTGGGGGATGGCTCACTGATCATGGTGAATGACCCTCCAATGTGCTGTTAGGTTTCCTAGTGCCAGTGAGGATTTTCCCTTTATGTTCATCAGGGATACTGACCTGTCATTTCTTTGTGTGTCCTTACTTGGCTTTGGTTGAGTGTAATGGTCCCGTCAAGACATCAGTTTGGAAGTGTTGTTTCCTCCCTTAGTTCATGAAGGAGGGACTCAAAAGTTATCAATTGTTCTTTGAGATTTTGTGGAATTGACTCATGATTCCATTTGAAAGTGGGCTATTCTTTGTTCTGAAATTTTGATTACTATTTCAATTATTTTTTACAATTCATAGGAATCTAGCAATATTGGGAACTAATTCTTAATTTAAGCAACAGATAAGAAGACTGACATATACAACTGTTGGCTTTCAGGGGGTGTGGTCATTGCTGAAATTACAGTTGTTTGCAGACAACATGTTTATTTCACCTGATGTCGAAGAGAATTAAATAAAACCATGTTTCTAGTATAGAATTCATACAGTGTCCTGAGAATGCACCTCCCTTATCTCCAATTTCAGGAGCCCCAAGAATAGGCCCCAGCTGCTGCTCTGATATCGACCATGGTTTGTGCTGAAGACACAGCTGTGCCTGTTTCCAGACCATGTCAGGTCCACAGTGACACCAAGGCAGGGCCATGGCTGGGAAACCCAGGTGTCATCTGGAGGAAAGTTGTGGCTCAAGAACTCTCTGACCCAGTCGTTGGACCTTCCTGAACTGCAGGGAGCTTTAGACAAGTTCCAACTTTGGTGGGCAGACTTTGATTTTGGGCTTAGAGTTCCCCCAGGCTCACCAACCCCTCAGAATTTTTCTTTTCCCACAAGTGATACACGACTTTCTTGAATATGAGAGTGTTTTACTTATGTAGTAAATATTTTTAAATACAGAGTCCTCAGTGGTAACCACAAAATCATAGGTCTAGAGAGGCTCTTGGAGAAACTGTTGTGTGGAGAGGAAGCCCTGAGACTTCAGCTGAAACAGCTTTAAACACCACCTGCGACTGCTACTGGGGAGTCAAGACAGAATTCATGGGTCCTGAGCACCCTCTGGCACCCTTAGTGGTCACTGCAGCTCAGCCCTCCTGCCTCCTGCAGGGAGGTTTGTGTCTGGCTCACACTGACCTCCTCTCACTGTGTCTCTTGCACAGAGATACACGGCCGAGTCCTCAGATTTCAGGCTGTTCATTTGCAGATACAGCGTGTTCTTGGCGTTGTCTCTGGAGATGGTGAATCGGCCCTTCACAGAGTCTGCATAGTACTTCTGACTTCCATCATTCCAAATCATGCCAGCCACTCCAGCCCCTTCCCTGGAGCCTGGCGCACCCAGATCATCCAGTAGCTACTGAAGGTGAATCCAGAGGCTGCACAGGAGAGTCTCAGAGACCCCCCAGGCTTCACCACGGCTCCCCCAGACTCCACCAGCTGCACCGCACCCTGGGCACCTGCAAACACAAAGACGTCCTGGTCAGGAAACTCTCACACGTCCACTGTTTCTCTCACTCATGTCCATTCACACTCTCAGTGTCTCTTGTTCTCCATAAATTACCTCTTAAAATAGCAACAAGGAAAATCCAGCTGAGCCCAAGCCCCATGGTGAGTGGTCTGTGTTCAGTCCTGATCAGGGAATGAGAACAGCTGGGATCCCGGGGCTGGGCTCCTGTCCCAGAGCTGCAGGGTTGGGGATGGGCTGGTTTTTATGAGCAGAGGGGCCCTCTTTGCATGTCGCCCTACCATATAGGGAGCTCTGGGGTGAGCTTTCAGAGAGTCAGTGTCTCAGTGCAGATGAGAGAGCCCTGTGAGTTTTGGTCACCATGGGAGCATTTCACTCACTAAATACAGAATTATAGGAGGTTTGGGGCTTGCGGAGGACACCGGTCTGGTAACAGTGACCCAGCATCTGGGCTCTCATCCTCCCCACTGACCCCCACTGCTCCTCTGAACCAACTTCAGGACAGAGCAAGACCTACCCAGTGAGTCTGCAGAACCCCTTTGTCTGTTTTGAGAGCCTCAATGAGCCCCTGTATTCTAGTGTTGCCCACACTTCAGGCCTGTATCCACCTGTAGTCCCAGAGTCCTCACTGCAATGGAGAAGGTTGTGCATCACCTGTGAGGTGGTCCTAGGTCAGCTAAGGTGAGTCAGGTTCACTGAGATCTGGGAGGTACAACTGAAGTCTCTGTTGTTTCCAGATTACTATCAAGTGACACAGGATATCTGAGTGGCGTGGGGAATCTGAGTGACACAGGATGACAGGACCCATGCTCTTGATTCCTTTGTGCATCTCATGTCCCCTATTAATCCCCAAATTCACTGGTCCTAGAAGCCCTCCCATGGGATATCAAGTCAGTAATCAGACACCAGCCTCTTGGGGAGTGGTTATGATAGATGAGGCCCAGTAGCAATAGCACAGCCATGAGTAACAGGGTCCGAGCTGGTCAGGAGTGACCTCTCCCTCTCCTTGGCAGGAGGGGCCTGAATCAGGTGGCTTCCCTTTCAATGGCTGGAGAGGAGCCCATGGTGGGGCCATGGTGACAGGAGGGTGTCCTGTCAGATCCCCATCAGCCCAGGTCCTGGAGGGAGGAGCTGGGTCAGCCTCTGGGGCCCAGCCTCAGGAAGCTCTGATATGAACAGAGACGGCACCGGAGACACTAGAGCAGCACTGGATGGACCACTTCTGGTCACCGAGCTCTGACCTCTTGACCTCTTACCCTGCTGAACAGCCTTTCTTGCCTGGGGCTGAGGCTCAGTCTGAATATGAATGCAAGAAATTGGACTTTACAATGTTAATTACTTGAGAGTTTAACCAGTATGTTTAATTGGATTAGGCTCCTAGAAAATTTAACATGAAATATAATCAAATAGAAATAATCACAGAAAAGGGCCTGATAAAGGCACCCAGGGGAGCGACAGGAAGGCATTAAGTTCAGAGGTTGCATGTGGGGCAGCCTTTTCGTTATAAGTGGAGGGACTGGGGTCTGGCTGCTCTGGTCATTCTGGGACCCTTGGGGGCACCTCTTCCTTGGACTTCACTCAGCATGTAAGTCAGGGATAGGGGGTCACCTGGGGCACATTGCATTAGATTAAAGACAGAGTCCCCTCTGTGAGCACAAGAAGAAAGTGTGGACTAGATGAGCAGGTCACACCTTTAACTTCTCCTGCATCTTTCAGACAGATTTTAGAGGGATTAGCATTTGTTGAGGCCGTTTCCAAATCACAACACTAGTATATCCACAATATCAAAATTTTCATTTCATGTTTTCGTACAATGACTTTTAGGTTTATGCCAACTTAAAACACAACAAACATCCATTATCAATATCTTCAGTATTAATTTATGAGGTTCCTTTGATCTGAGAAGCTCCCTCCCAGGCACAGGCAGGAGGGAGATTCTGCTTCTTCCTGTTGGAAATTCTGTCGTTGTGTCCAGAGCTTCCTGTGCAAACTCTTCCGTTATGCAAGCCCACGGCCGATGGCAGAGAACCCCCACTCGTTACGTCAGAATTGGTCATGGTCTTAGGTGGAGAAGAGACAAGAAATGAAAACAGTGACTATGAATGTGTGCAGCTCAGAATAACTCATGAGCTGAAATGATTATGGAAGGAGACGGACCTGATTCCTCAGTCTAGTGTTGTCAGTGATGTCGGGGTTCAGAGTGAGGGAAATGGGGAGAATTTCTATCCTAGACTTGCTGATGGGAAAGAGAACTTCAACCCTGATGGGAATCCCTCCCTCCCAGCCTCCCTCTGTTCTGCCCCTGGGGATGGTCACTGTGCTCACAGGATGCTGGTCTCTTTCCCATAACATACAAAGTCCTTAAGGTGTAATGACCACATTCACCCACCAGACAAGGGATTTGGAAATATATTCTTTATATTTACAATTGTCTTTTCAGTTGCTCAATGGAGTCTTTAGTGAGAAAATGGATGTCATTTTAACAAGGGCCAATTTTCAAATATTTTCTTGAATGGATCTTATTTCGGGTCTTTTACAGAGAACTCCCAAGGTAATGCTGAGCCCCACTGTCCATGCTGATTCTCTGCAGCAGCCACGGGGACTGGAGCAGGTTCTGGCACCAGAGTGGAGGCTGCTGGGAAACTGCCCATAGATCTGGACGTGACTTTGGAGCTGGGTGAGGGGAGGATGCTGGACTTGTTTTGATCACACGACAGAAATATGCCTGATTCTCATGGACAGAGTGTTACTGAACATATGGGTTTAGAGTCTCTTCCAGTGAAGACCCAGAAGGAAGCCCAGGGCAGGATGGAGACAGCTTATATCATCCCAGGAAATCCCTGAGTAACTGTGAACAGGAGCTGCTTAGAATAGAGATGTTACCGATGCTGCAGGCAGGGATCCAGAGACATAAGGAACCTGTCATTGCAAACTGGTGGGAAGGCCATCCCTTGTGACGTACAGGCACATCCTCACAGTGTCTCTGTCTACAAGGTGACAAGTTCAGAGGTCCAGGGGATTAGCACTTGATCACATTTTGGTCATTACTCACATTGTGTCTCCATGGGTCACTCAGCTGCATAATTCATTGGGGTCCCATTTATGAATCTCTCAACTCTTAGAGGGAATAGGGGGCACCCATCTCTAGGAGCCATGGTGATGGTGTGTCTGCAAGAGGGGTCATCACTTCATCGACCAGGGCCCGTGTCTCAGCCCATCACCATCATCATCATCTCCATCATCACCATCATCATCACCATCATCATCATCATTATCACCATCACCATCATCATCACCATCATCAGCATCATCAGCAGCATCATCACCATGATCATTACCACCATCATCACCATCATCATAATCACCATCATCATCATCACCAATATCACCATCACCATCATCATCACCAACATCACCATCACCATTATCATCAGCAGCATAATCACCATCATCACTATCCTCATCATTACCATCATCACCATCATCAGCATCCTCATCATTTGCTTATTTTTATCATGTTTCTCATTTTCTGTAGACCGTCTTTTGTGCACACATGAGCCATTATCTCTAGTTCTGCCCATTTTTTGTAATTGTTTAGAGAAATTTGTAGCCAGACTCTATTTTCCTTCTCATGTACTGCTGAGAACTGATAGCTCATTCCTGCCTCTTCTCAGTCTGCCCGACATGGGAATCTGATAGGAAAGGTGGGGTCTCCTCTGTAGATGTCCTGGGGAGATTGAAACCACACCAGACGCTGGGATTAGATTTCCTCCCTCCCCACCACCTCGCCAAGATCAAAGCCATGAGCCAAGCTCCCCTCCTGGCTCCACGAGATGCCCTCTGACTTGCTGAAGGGCCTTTCCTCTGCTTCCCAGAGATTTCAACTCTGTACGTGATAAACATCCCAATGCCTTGGTTGTGTGTTTGTCCTAAACCTGGACATTTGCACCATGTCATCCTGGGTCCCTCTCCCTTTGCCTGGTGTCACCTACTCTTGGTGCTGTGAGCATGATGACAGGTCAATGAGTGTCACCACCGGGGTGTTTCTTCTCTAGCTTTCTGTTCACACCCCTCAGGTGCCCGCTGTCCAGAACCCACATGTCCTGCTCCTGGATAGTTGGGACCCTGAGCTGTGAGGGGCTGAGCTGCTCTGTGGAGCCAGCAGAGCCTCCTGTTAGATTTAGGTGACGGTGGTCAGAAGATTTCACGATTAATTGTCATTTGGGGAAAAGAGTGCATGCAAAAGACATTCTGCCTGTTGTCCATGTGAGAAAGTCGTCTCTGTTTACAACACACATTTCTAAATGACAGACCTCAGAGGAAAGTGCAGAGTCAGGAATCCACAGAGGTTCCCTGAAGGAAACTGTGACCTGAAGAGGAAACCAGCCAGGAAACAGTCCAAACCTCCCACTGCACCTGCTCCTGGGAGTGTCCTTGTATTAAGGCCCCTTAGCACCCTGGTGGCCTCAGTCCCTCTTGCAGGGAGGTTTGTGTCTGGGCTCAGATTGTCCTCCTCTCACTGTGTCTGCTGCACAGTAATACACGGCCGAGTCCTCAGATTTCAGGCTGTTCATTTGCAGATACACCATGTTCTTGGCGTTGTCTCTGGAGATGGTGAATCGGCCCTTCACAGAGTCTGCATAATATGTGCTACTTCCATCAGTATTAATGCTTGAGACCCACTCCAGCCCCTTCCCTGGAGCCTGGCGGACCCAGCTCATGCCATAGCTACTGAAGGTGAATCCAGAGGCTGCACAGGAGAGTCTCAGAGACCCCCCAGGCTTCACCACGGCTCCCCCAGACTCCACCAGCTGCACCTCACCCTGGACACCTGCAAACACAAAGACGTCCTGCTCAGGAAACTCTCACACATCCACTCTTTCTCTCACTCATGTCCACTCCCACACTCAGTGTCTCTTGTTCTCCATAAATTACCTCTTAAAATAGCAACAAGGAAAACCCAGCTGAGCCCAAGCCCCATGGTGAGTGGTCTGTGTTCAGTCCTGATCAGGGAATGAGAACAGCTGGGATCCTGGGGCTGGGCTCCTGTCCCAGAGCTGCAGGGTCAGGGATGGGCTGGTTTTTATGAGCAGAGGGGGCCCTATTTGCATGTCCTCCTACTATATAGAGATCTCAGGTGTGAACATACAGATATGTCAGTAACTCAGTGAAGGTGAGTGGTTCCTTGTGCATTTCGTTGCCCTGGTAGCTTTTCACCCACTAAATACAGAATTATAGGAGGTTTGGGGTTTGTTGATGAGACCACATCTGGTAACAGTGACCCAGCCTTAAGGCTCTGATCCTCCCACTGGCTCCCATTGTTCCCCTGAAACAACTCCTGGACAGAGCTGCACCTGCCCCGTGAGGCTGCAGAACCCTTTGTATGTAATGAGAGCCTCAATAATCCCCTGTATTCCAGTGTTACCCACACTTCAGGGTTGTATCCATCTGCGGCCTCAGAGTCCTCACTGCCATGGAGAAGGTTTTGCATCACTTGTGAGGTGGTCCTAGGTCAGCTAAGGTGAGTCAGGTTCACTGAGATCTGGGAGGTACAACTGAAGTCTCTGTTGGGCACAGAAGTCTATCAAGTGACACAAGAAATCTGAGGGATGCCGGGAATCTGAGTGGCACAGGATGACAGGACCCCTGTTCGTCATACCATTGTGCACCTCCTGTCCCCCAACAATCCCCAAGTTCACTGCTCTTAGAATCCCTCCCCTGGGATCTCATGTCAGGAATCAGACATCATCCTTTTGGGGAGTAGTTATAACAGACACTAGCCAGTAGCAACAGCACACCCATGAGTAACAGGGTCCGAGCTGGTCAGGAGTGACCTCTCCCTCTCCCTGGGAGGCGGGGCCTGAATCAGGTGGCTTCCCGTTCAATGGCTGGAGGGGAGCCCATGGTGGGGCCATGGTGACAAGTGGGTGTCCTGTCAGATCCCCATCAGCTCAGGTCCTAGAAGGAGGAGCTGGATCATCCTCTGGGGCCCAACCTCAGGAAGCCCAGTTATGAGTGGAGATGGCACTGGAGACACTGGAGCAGCATTGGATGAACCACCTCGGGTCACAGAGCTCTGACCTCCTAACCTCTGACCCGGCAGAGCAGCCTTTCTTGCTTGGGCTGCACGCTCAGTCTGAATATTAATGCATTAAATTATACTTTAGAGTGTTAATTACTTGAGAACATAGCAACTATGTTTAGTTAGATTAGGCTCGTAGAAAATTTAACATGAGATATAATCAAATAGAAATGATCACAGAAAAGGGCGTGATAGAGACCCACAGGGGAGGCTCCTGAGAGAGCTACCAGAGGGAATTAAGTCCAGAGGTTGCACGTGGTCAGTGGGGACAAGGCTGTCAGGAGGCTGTGCAGAGGGAGACAGAGCAGAGGGGGAACCATCTCTGGTTGCCCCTGCTCCACACAGGGAACCCACCAGCCCTCACTCCCTGACACAACACACCCTGATCCCGTCCCCTGTCCTGCTCTCTGAGGTCATTGCTCCTGGTTGATGGGCCTGCCAGGACCTCCTGAGTCCTCGATTATGTCAAAACTGAGGGTCCTCTTATCCCCTGGTGACTGTGGTATCATCACACTCAACGTCTGAAGGCACTATGGGTGGAAGGCCCTCCTGGTGTGCAGAGAGCCCAGGGCATTGTCACTGTGTGCAGGGAGCTGGACTATGACCCCCAAGGCCTGTCACCTTCTTTGAGATTGACCAGCTGTTTGGTGTTGAGTCTTCTGTTCTGTGTCCCGACCATGACTCTGGACAAGATCGAGGAGCAAATGTCAGAAGCAGAGGAAGCTGGTGAGTCGACAGGGACCCAGGACTTCACCTCCCCTGCACCTGCTCCTGGGCTGGGTGCTCTGATATCTGTCTCCTGAGCGCCCCCTGGTGTCCTCAAACCTCTTGCACCCCGGCCCCCCTCAGTCCCTCAGGGAGGCTTGTGTCTGGCTCTCCCTGACCTCCTTTCACTGTGTCCCTCGCACAGTATTACAGGGGAAGGTAGGGCCCCTTGTAGTTGTCCCCGAGACCCCTCCCACCACCTTCGCGTTCCTAGATTTGTTCTTCTTGCTCTTCTGGGTGAGTGTTTTCTGCTTCCTTATGTTCCAAATTGCTGATGGGATTCTCAGTGTCCTCTACTCTGCTCTCGATTCCCGTAAATTATTCTTCCTCTCAGTCCTGTGGCCTTCCCTTCTGACTGGTGCTTTATTATGTGACCGATGGTCTCACTAGTTTCCTTAATGGTCTCACTGAGGTCCCGGAGCATCCTTATAACCACTGTTCTGAACTCTCTCCAGGGCTTGCTTGGCTCTATCTCATTTAGTTCCTCTTCTGGAGATTTCTTCTGTTCTTTCCTTTGTGACATGTTTCTTTGCCTCCACATTTTGGCTGCTTCTGGGTGTTTGTTTCTATGTAATACTTAGAGCTGCTGTGTCTCCTGGAATTGGTAGAGTGGCTCTGTGCAGTAGGTGTCCTGTAGGGCCCAGGGGCCCAGCCTCCCCAGTCACCTGAGCTGGGCCTTCTAGGTGCTCTCCTGTGTGGGCCATGTGCACTGTCCTGCTGTAGTTGAGCCTTGGTTGCTGTTGGCGTCACTGGGAGGAACTGACCTCCAGGCTAACCGGCTGTGAGGACCAGCTGCTGTGCTGGGGACACCCCTATGGAGCAGGATTACTTCAGTGGGGCTTTGGTGATCACCATGTGCGCCCCTTGAGTGTCACTTGTGGATGTGGCAGGGTTGTGATCCAGCCTGGTCAAGTCTGACCACCGGGTGCACTGTCTCTGGGTCCTCCCGGGAGGTGCAAAGTGAGCCTGTGTCTGTGCCTTGCCCAGGGCCACCCAGCATGAGCTACACAGCAGTCCCTGGATGGCTGGTGCTTGTGCTGGGCTTGGAGGTGTCCAGTTGAGGCCAAGGCATGAACCAATGCAGCTGCCGCTAGTGCCAGGCCTGGGGCCACTTATCAGGGTGCATGGAACACGCTGCTGCTTGTTTGAGAGGTTTTAGGAAAGTCCCCAGGATGAGGGTAGAGAGGCCACTTGCATAGAAAAGCCCCTGGAAATGGCCTGGAGGAGCCTGCAGTGGGGAGGGGCAGGTGCTCAGGGAATCACCTGGGTGGGGCCAAAGGAGTGAGTCAGGTGCTGGGCATTCAAACCTGGCTCCTGCCTGCTGACTGTGGGGGGAGGACTCCCCAAGGGAGCCGTGGCCTCTGAGCTCTTCTGCCTGGGAGAAACCTGCCCGTCCTCCTCTGGCCCCGAATTCAGGCTGTTACTTCCTCCCCGAATGTCCCAGGCTCCTTTCAGGCTGCTGCCCGGCCCTGGGCTCAGAGGGACGGGTCTGAGTGAGTCCCTTGCAGGCCCTTTAAGAGGACCTCCCTCCCCTCACTCAGTGACAGTCCCCTTGGTTTTCCCAGACCAAAGTCGTGGGGACGTCTCTTCCGGACCCTGGAACCCTGGGCGGGGGTCCTGTTGTGGGGCTGGGACCCGGTGCCCCTCTGGGTAACGTCCACGCCGAGCTATTGCTCCCGGTTTTAAACCAAGGCACCGGTTCTGGGCCCGAGGCCTTGTCTGTGACTCAGCCCTGATCTGCCCGCGTCTCCGCCTCCTCCTGGTCTCCTTCCTTCTCAGTCCCCTGGTTGCAGGGCTTCTGTGCAGCTAGACCTCAGGAGGCTCTGAGTGACGGTTGCTCTGTGTTTTAGGTGTAATTTGATGTGGTTTGGGAGGCAGCAGGTACCCCGGTTACCTACGCGCCCACCTCTTGTCTCTGAACCAGGTACCTGAGGGTGCAGTTTGTGGTTCATTCTGGGCAGGAGGTGCGGCCCGGTTCCTGGTTCCCTAGGTGAGCCGTCCCTGCATTCCGGGACCGAGCCCGACTGGACCAGGGAAACCATCCTCCCAATGTGCTGTCACGGTTCCTCGGGCATTGTTGAGGGTTTTTGCATTTATGTCTGGGGACATCCCATCCGTCCTGGAGACAGTCCTGTTGTAGTGAGGACATTGCAGGATCTTCGCCTCGCTCTCCTTAATGTCGTTTAGGCCAATAACCCTTTAAATTTTCATTAATTCTGATTTTTAGTTTGCTTTTCTTCTAGGAATCTAGGTTTTCCACCAAACTTTCATTTTCATGATCACTGTTTCCTGTGACACATTTCGTGATTTGCACCTTTCCTGAAAATGTTGTGATTCTGGGTCCGTGGACTCACCTGCTCACTCATGGTCTCTACCAGGCCAGTTCTCTCTTTCTCTGCATGTTTAGTAATTTGCAGACTCCAGTGATTCTTAGTCCTGGGAGGGTTTTCATAAAACCCAACGATTCTCTTTTCACACCTACTCGACCCTGAGACCTCATGAGAGAGGCTTTGCTGCCTTTCTGCCCGATCGCTGGTCAGACTGGATGCAGGTGCTTCTGGAGTCAGAGCTGGCAGCTCCCTTTCCAGGTTTGGGCGAGTCGTTACCGAGGCTCCTCCTGGGCTCTCTGGGCCCCAGGGAAGTCCTGGGAACGGGGTTTGTCAGTCACGGCTCCCGGGTGCGGTTCCTCAAGGTGCATTTGTGCAGGGCCACCCAGCACACTCCCCGGCGAGGACAGCGTCCCTGTGGGTCCCCCTTTCATAAGCTGCTCCCCTCCTGGGGCTCCTGGGCCTCTGTGTCCCTCTGCACAGCAGGAGGAGCTCATTTTGAGGTCCTTGAGCTCCCCCAGCTCCCTTATCTGCTGGGGCTCCTCGAACATGACACCCCATCTTTGAACTCAGGTGGACTGAGTGTTTGAGTTCTCTCAGGGGAGGGACAGGGTCCCATGAGGCTGTGACACCCGGTGGGTGACAGTGCCGCCCTATGTACTGACCTTGTCAGGGGAACGTTCATGAAACAGAATTCAGCCCCTCATGTGTCTGCACCACTCACAGGGCCCTGGGTCTCCTGGGGGAGGAGAGAAGGAAGTGGGGCTCCGAGGCTGCAGGAGGGGGCAGGACCCACAGAGCCTGGCAGGAAATGCCATCCCCCTTTCCTGTTCCTTGGACTCGGGGGCCCCGCTGAGACCCCAGGTTCTTGTACATTAGGCCCCCGGGCTGTGCCTCTGAGCCAGCCTTGCACAGTAACACGTGGCGGTGTCTGCAGGGTCCACACTGGTCATGGTGAGAACCACCTGGTTCTGGAGGTGTCCTTGGAGATTGTGAGCCTGCCCTTCAGAGATGGGCTGTAATACGGGTCATTGTCCCACCACACGTGTGCCAGCCACTCCAGGGCCTCCCGGGGACTGCGGGATCCAGCCGACACCACACCAGTTGTGCTCAGGGAGAACCCAGAGAAGGAGCAGGTCAGCGTAAGGGTCTGTGAGCAGTACCCTCGCTGTCCCCACTCCTGACCCACAGTGAAAATCAGAGCCAGTGTCCTCCCCTGGCCGATCCCACCATTTCTGACTTGCTGAACAGCCTGTACTCTCTCAGCAGCACCGCCATGAAATGACCAACCTTTGACTCGTCCCTCTGTGTGTGAGACATCATCAGCCTAAACAACCATTCCCCAGGAGGGTGGGTCCCTCTGCCTCTGCCTGGTGTCACCTACTCTTGGTGATGTGAGTCTGGGGTCAATTCAATGACCGTAGCCTCCATGCTCTTTCTTCTCAAGCTTTGGGGCACATGCCTCTGGTGCCAGCTCTCCACCCCCCGCGTGTCCAGCTGCTGCCTGGCTGGGACCCTGATGTGTGCAGAGCTGAGCTGCACTGTGGAGCCAGCATAGCTCCCTGTTGGATTTAGGTGACGTTGGTCAGAAGATTTGATGATTAATTGTCATTTGAGTTCAATAGTGTCAGAAAAAGTCTCTCTGCCTGTTGTCCATGTGAGAAAGTTCTCCTGTTTCAACAGACTCTTCTGACAGACCTCAGAGAAAAGCACAGAATCAGGAATCCACAGAGGTTCCTGAGGGAAACTGTGACCTGAAGAGGAAACCACCCAGGAAACAGCCAAACCGCCCACTGCACCTGCTCCTGGACGTCCTTTTGGTCAGGGCCCCTGAGCACCCTGGTGGCCGCAGCCTCTCCTGCAGAGAGGTTTGTGTCTGGGCTCAAACCTGCCTCAGCCCATCATCATCATCTCCATCATCACCATCATCACCATCACCATCATCATCATCTCCATCATGACCATCATCACCATCATAATCATCACCATCACCATCATAATCACCATCATCACCATCACCATCACCATCATCATCACTCACATCACAATCACCATCATCATCAACATCATCATCATCATCACCATCATCACCATCATCACCATCATCATCATTTGCTTATTTATTAACATTTTTTTCATTTTCTGTAGACCGTCTTTTGTACACACATGAGCCTTGTCTCTATTTCTGCTCAGTTTTTATAATCGTTCAATGAAATTTGTAGCCAGACTCTATTTTCCTTCTCCTGTGTCTGCTGACAACTGATGGTTCATTCCTGCCTCTTCTTCGTCTGCCCCACTCGGGAATCTGATAGGAAAGGTGGGGTCTCCTCTGTAGATGTCCTGGGGAGATGGAAACCACACCAGACCCTGGGATTAGATTTCCTCCCTCCCCACCACCTCGCCAATATCAAAGCCCTGAGCCAGTCTCCCCTCCTGGCTCCACGAGACCCCCTCTGACTTGCTGAAGGTCCTTTCCTCTGCTTCCCAGAGATTTCAACTCTGTACGTGATAAACATCCCAATCCGTTGGTTGTGTGTTTGTCCTAAACCTGGACATTTGCACCATGTCATCCTGGGTCCCTCTCCCTTTGCCTGGTGTCACCTACTCTTGGTGCTGTGAGCATGATGACAGGTCAATGAGTGTCACCACCAAGGTGTTTCTTCTCTAGCTTTCTGTTCACACCCCTCAGGTGCCCACTGTCCTGAATCCACGTGTCCTGCTGCTGGATAGTTGGGACCCTGAGCTGTGAGGGGCTGAGCTGCTCTGTGGAGTCAGCAGAGCCTCCTGTTAGATTTAGGTGACGGTGGTCAGAAGATTTCATGATTAATTGTGATTTGGGGAAAGAGTGCGTGCAAAAGATATTGTGCCTGTTGTCCATGTGAGAAAGTCGTCTCTGTTTACAACACACATTTCTAAATGAAAAACCTCAGAGGAAAGCGCAGAATCAGGAATCCAGAGAGGTCCCCTGAGGGAAACTGTGACCTGAAGAGGAAACCAACCCGGAAACAGCCCAAACCGCCCACTGCAGCTGCTCCTGGGAGGGTCCTTGTATTAAGGCCCCTGAGCACCCTGGTGGCCTCAGTCCCTCCTGCAGGGAGGTTTGTGTCTGGGCTCACACTGACCTCCTCTCACAGTGTCTGCTGCACAGTAATACACAGCCGAGTCCTCAGATTTCAGGCTGTTCATCTGCAGATACACCATGTTCTTGGCGTTGTCTCTGGAGATGGTGAATCGGCCCTTCACAGAGTCTGCATAATATGTGCTACTTCCATCAGTATTAATGCTTGAGACCCACTCCAGCCCCTTCCCTGGAGCCTGGCGGACCCAGCTCATGCCATAGCTACTGAAGGTGAATCCAGAGGCTGCACAGGAGAGTCTCAGAGACCCCCCAGGCTTCACCATGGCTCCCCCAGACTCCACCAGCTGCACCTCACCCTGGGCACCTGCAAACACAAAGACGTCCTGCTCAGGAAACTCTTACATGTCCACGGGTTCTCTCACTCATGTCCAATCACACTCGGTGTCTCTTGTTCTTCATAAATTACCTCTTAAAATAGCAACAAGGAAAACCCAGCTGAGCCCAAGCCCATGGTGAGTGGTCTGTGTTCAGTCCTGATCAGGGAATGAGAACAGCTGGGGATCCCGGGGCTGGGCTCCTGTCCCAGAGCTGCAGGGTCAGGGCTGGGCTGGTTTTTATGACCAGAGGGGGCCCTATTTGCATGGCTTCCTACTATATAGGGAGCTCTGGGGTTGGACACTGTCACTAAGGACATGGTCTTAGTGTGTGACATGTCTAAATGTTCATGTCTGTGAAATTATTCACCATATCTTGTCCTGTGACCTCCCCACTGCATGCAAATGCTCCGGGTGCCCTGTATCAGGACTCTGGAAAATATTGTCATAAAATGAAAATAAGAGGCATTTAAAATGAGAGATGCTGCCTGGGTGAGCGTGGCTCAGTGGTTGAGCCTTGTCCTAGAATCCTGTAGATCGCAGTTTAATTCCAGTTCAGGGGACAGGCTGGGATTGTGTGGTGGATCCCCAGTTGGGGGCATGCAGGAGGCTGCCGATCAATGCGGAGTCTGTCATCATTGATGTTTCTATCTTTCTCTCCCTCTCCCTTCTTCTCTCTAAAATTGATAAAGATGTATATATATAAAAAAAGGGAGATGCATTTCAGACTCAACAGTCATGGCACAAGAGAAATCAACCCTCACAGCCACAGGAAGAATTAAAAGTGCAGGAGGCTCATGTTCAGGGGACGGGAGCTCCATCTGACACTGTTTCCCTACAAAGTGTTCAGAGGATGAATCAAGACCAGAGTGTGAACCCAGAGCCGTGGACAAGTGCTGGGGAGAGTGGAGGGTCTGTGTGGGCCCCTGGGACACAGAAGCATGGACCATAGAGACACAGGCAGAGCCCCCGGGCCTTGGCCTTCAGGGGTCGGTGCTGACTGTGTAGCAGCTGCACTGCCTCATGTGCTGTGTTTCTCCTCTGGACCCTGATGGGAACCAGTTTCCTACCCTGGGGATGGAGAAGTAGCTGCGTCATGACAGGTGTGTTTGGGTGAAGATGTGGGTAATGGTTTGTGAGCAATGAGAGTGTTGTTGCTGGAAACCCTGCTGTCTGCATGGGGCCCGGGGAACCCTGTCTCCATGTCCCCACATGATGGGAGGGAACTGGAACAGGGGCCTGACTCAGGGCAACACTGGGGAAGCCACCTGGGATCACGAATGGGGGACGTAACCCAGACTGAGGACACACCACCCAGGGTTCCTGCTCCATTCGGCTCTGACTCTCCTTGTTGTGTGACCAGTTCAAGTTTCCTCTCCTCACTTTCTCTGAAATAGCCCCACACGTTCCTAGAGTCACGAGACACTGTGGGGAGTGTGCAGGGCACCAGCCCCGTGTGTGCCGACCTCCTACCTCCCATCTCTCCTGGGCTCACTCTCTAGTTCTGTGAATCGCCTGGTGCCGTCTCCAGGGTTTTCTATATAGAAGATCATGACGTCTGTGTACTGATAGGAAGAGATATTTTGTTCTGCTCCTCTCTGATTTAGACACTTTCTATTCTACTTTTTAAAAATCTAATTATTCTGACAATGATGTGCAGTTTCTGGAATAGAAGCAGTTACTGGGGTGCCCTAGTGTTGCTCTTCATGTTACAAGAATTGCTTTGAAATTTTCTCCGTGGAGCACAATGCTGACTGTTTTCTTTTCCAATGTACCATTTACTATACGGAGGTTCCTCACTTCTCCATGTAACACATTGAGAATTTTGATCATAAGGAGGTTTTAATATATTCCTTTGCCATTTGTTTATATGCTGATACAGTTAGTCCTTCATTTTGGGGATGAGCTGTGGCAATTTACTGGTTCCAGGGGCTGCACCGTCCTTGCCTTCCAGAGGATGACGCACTGATCATGGTGAATGACCCGCCAAAGGCCTGTTGAGTTTCCTAGTATCACTGAGGATTTTTGCATTTATGCTCATCGGAGACATGACCTTTCATTTTTTGATTGCTCTTATTTGGCTTTGGTAGGAGTGTAGTGGTCACCTCAATAAAATAATTCGAAAGACTTTTGTCTTCTTGAAAGTCTTGGACATGTTTGAGAAGAACTGACTGAGACTATACTATTTGTTTTGTGAAATTTTGCTAGAATTTACCCTTGTATCCACTTGAACATGGGCTTTTCTCGTTGACAGGTTTAGATTAATACTTCAGTTATTTATTCATTTATTTTTTAACTTTTTATAATTTTTATTTTTGTTTAAAGTATTACAGATGTCCCTTTTTCTCGCCAATGACCCATTCCCCCCCCGTTCCTTCCCCCTCCCCAGTCACTCTCCCCACCATCGTCCATGATTTTGGGTTGTGCACATATGCACATAAATTCTTTGGTTGCTCTCTCCCCCTCCACCCACCCGCCCTCCTCCATCCCTCTGACATTCGTCAGTCTCATCTATGCTTCCATGTCATTGAATCTATTCTGTTCATCAGTTTATTAAGTTCTTTAGATTCCACGTATAAGCGAGATCATGTGATGTTTGTCTTTCTCTGCCTGGCTTATTTCACTTAGCATAATATTCTCCAGGTCCCTCCATACTGTCCCAAAGGGTACGAGATTCTTCTTCTTCACAGCTGCGTAGTATTCCATGGTGTGAATGTCCCACAGCTTTTTATCCACTCATCTACTGATGGGCACTTGGGTTGTTTCCACATCTGAGCTATTGTAAACTGTGCTGCTATGAACATCGGGGTGCATATATTCTTTCTGATGAATGTTTCAGGATTCTTAGGATACATTCCCAGGAGTGGAATCACTGGGTCAAGCAGCAGCTCCATTTCTAATTTTTTGAGGAACCTCCATACTGTTTTCCATAGTGGCTGCACCAGTCTGCATTCCCACCAGCAGTGCACAGGGTTCCCCTCTCTCCACACCCTCGCAAGCACATGCTGTTTGTTGATTTGTTGATGGAGCCATTCTGACAGGTGTGAGGCCACACCTCATTGTGGTTTTAATTTGCATCTCTGATGATTAATGACATTGAGCATTTTCTCATGTGTCTCTTGGCCATCCGTATGTCCTCTTTGGATAAGTGTCTATTTAAGTCCTTTGCCCATCTCTTAATTGGGTTGTTTGTCTTCCTCATGCTGAGTAATGTGAGTTTTTTGTACACTTTGGAAATTAACCCTTTATCAGATTCATCCTTGGCAAATGTGTTTTCCCAGACCGTGGGGTTTCTTTGTATTTTGAGGCTGTTTTCTTTTGCTGTGCAGAAGCTTTTTAGTTTGATGTAGTCCCATATGTTTATTTTTTCTTTTGTTTCTTTTGCCCTAGGAGACGTATCAGTGAAAATCCACTATGTGGGATGTCTGTGACTTTACTGCCTATGTTTTCTTCCAGGATTTTTATGGTTTCGTGACTTACATTTAAGTTCTTTATCCATTTTTAGTTTATTTTTGTGTATGGTGAAAGTTGGTGGTCTAGTTTCATTTTTTTGCATGTATCTGTCCAATTTTCCCAGCACCACTTATTGAAGAGACTGTCTTTACTGCATTGGATGCTCTTGCCTCCTTTGTCAAATATTAACTGACCATAATGGCGTGGGTCTATTTCTGGGGTCTCTGTTCCATTGATCTCTATGCCTGTTGTTGTACCAATACCAGGCCGTTTTGATTACAGTGGCTTTGTAATACAGTTTGAAGTCTGGTAATGTGATCCCTCCCACCCTGTTCTTTTTTCTCAAGATGGCTGCAGCTATTCGGGGTCTTTTTTGGTTCCATATAAATTTTCAAAATGTTTGTTCTAGGTCTGTGAAATATGCTGTTGGTATTTTCATGGGAATTGCATTGAATTTATAAATTGCTTTGGGTAGTGTAGACATTTTAATAATATTAATTCTTCCAATCCATGAGCATGGTATCTTCTTCCACTTGTTTAAATCTTCCTCTGTTTCTTTTTTCAGTGTCACATAGTTTTCTGTGTACAGGTCTTTTACATCCTTGGTTAAGTTTATTCCTAGGAATCTTATTTTTTTACTTGCAATGGTATTGCTTTTTTAGTTTCTCTCTCTGAAGGTTCATTGTTGGTGTATAAGAATGCTATTGATTTATGGATGTTGATTTTGTATCCAGCTACCTTGCTAAATTCGTTTATCAAATCTAGTAGTACTTTGATGGAGTCTCTAGGGTTTCCTATGTACAGTATCATGTCATCTGCAAATAATGACAGTTTTACTTCCTCCTCTCCAATTTGGATGTCTTTTATGTTTTCTTCCTGTCTGAAGGCTGTGGTGAGGACTTCCAGTACTATGTTGAATAAGAGTGGTGAAAGTGGACATCCCTGTCTTGTTCCAGTTTTTAATGGAAATGGTTTTAGTTTTTGCCCATTGAGTATGATGTTGGCTGTAGGTCTGTCATACATGGCCTTTATTAGGTTGAGAGTTTTTATTAGAAATGGGTGCTGGATTTTGTCGAATGCTTTTTCTGCGTCTATTGATATGATCATATGATTTTTGTCCTTCATTTTGTTTATGAGATGTATCATATTTATTGATTTGCGGATGTTGTACCAGCCTTGCATCCCCGGAATAAATCCCACTTGGTCATGATATATGATCTTTTTAATGTATTGCTGGATCTGGTTTGCTAGTATTTTACTGAGGATTTTAGCATCTATGTTCATCAGCGATATTGGCCTGTAATTTTCTTTCTTTGTAGTGTCTTTATCTGGTTTTGAGATTAGGGTGATGCTGGCCTCCTAAAAAGAGTTTGGGAGTTTTCCCTCCTCTTGAATTTTCTGGAAGAGTTTGAATAGAATAGGTGTTAATTCTTCTTTGAATGTTTGGTAGAAGTCGCCTGTAAATCCATCTGGTCCAGGACTTTTGTTTGCTGGGAGTTTTTTGATTACTGCTTTGATTTCATTAGTTGTTATTGGCCTATTCAGGTTTTCTGCCTCTTCTTGATTCAGCTTTGGAAGGTTGTATGCCTTTAAGAATTTGTCCATTTCACCCATGTTGTCCAATTTGTTGGCATATAGTTGCTCATAATATTTTCTTACAATCCTTAGTATTTCTGTTGGGTCAGTTGTTATATCGCCTCTTTCATTTCTGATTTTATTTATTTGGGTCCTCTCTCTTTGTTTCTTAGTGAGTCTGGCTAAAGGTGCATCAATCTTATTTATCTTTTCAAAGAACCAGCTCTTGGTTTCATTGATTTTTTGTATTGTTTCTTTAGTCTCTATGTCATTAATTTCTGCTCTGATTTTTATTATTTCCTTCCTTCTGCTTCCTTGGGGCTTTTCTTGCTGTTCTCTCTCTAGTTCTTTTAGTTGTTGTGTTAGATGGTTCATTAGATCTTTTTCTTGTTTCTTGAGATAGGCCTGTAATGCTATGAATTTTCCTCTGAGGACTGCTTTCGCTGTGTCCCATAGGTTTTGGGTTGTTGTCTGTTCATTTTCATTGCTTTCCATGAAGTGTTTGATTTCTTCCTTGATCTCCTTGGTAACCCATTCATTGTTTAATAACATGCTATTTAGCCTCCATGTGCTTGAATATTTTTGAGTTTTTTTATAGTGGTTGATTTCTAGCTTCACTGCATTGTGATGTGAGAAGATGCTTGATATGATTTCACTCTTCTTATATTTGTAGAGATTTGACTTGTGCCTTAACATGTGGTCTATTTTTGAGAATGTTCCATGTGCACTTGAGAAGAATGTGTATTCTGCTGCTTTTGGGTGAAATGTTCTGTAAATGTCAATTAAATCCCTTAGGTCTAGTGATTCATTTAAGGTCTGCGTTTCCCTGTTGATTTTTTGTCTTGATGATCTGTCCAATGCTGACAGTGGGGTGTTAAAGTCCCCCACTATGACTGTGTTGCTGTCAATCTCCCCTTTTAAGTCCCCCAAGAAATTTTTTATATATTTAGGTGCTCCTGTATTGGGTGCATAAATGTTTATAAGGGTTATTTCCTCCTGATGGATTGATCCCTTTAGTAATATGTAGTGACCATCTTTGTCTCTCGTTATGGTCTTTATTTTGAAGTCTGTTTTGTCTGAAATAAGAATTGCTACTCCAGCTTTCTTTTCCTTTGCATTTCCGTGGAATATTTTACTCCACCCCTTCACTTTTAGCCTGTGTGAGTTTTTGCTCTCAGGTCGGTCTCTTTTAGACGGCATGTATTTGGGTCCTGTTTTCTTATCCATTCAGCTACCCGATGTCTTTTGATTGGACAATTTATTCCATTTACATTTAAGGTTACTATTGATATCAACTTATTTAATGCCATTTCCTCCCTTTATGCTGATGTACTTTTCTCTCACTATTCCTTCTTTTTCTTAGAACAGTCCTTTTAGCATTTCTTGCAATGCTGGTTTAGTGGAACTGAACTCCTTTAGCCTTTTTTTTTGTCTGGGAAGCTTTTTATTTCACTTTCAAATTCAAATGATAGCCTTGCTGGATAAAGCAATCATGGTTGCATGTTCTTGCTTTTCATTACTTGGAGAACTTCATGCCCCTCCCTTCTGGCCCGAAGAGTCTCTGTTGAGAAATCAGCTGTCAGCCTTATGAGGGTTCCCTTGTAGGTCACTGCTTGTCTCTCTCTTGCAGCCCTTAATATTTTTTCTTTGTCCTTGACATTTGCCACTTTAATTACTATGTGTCTTGGAGTGGGTTTCTTTGGGTGCCTCTTGTTTGGAACCGTCTGTGCTTCCTGAACTTGTGTGGCTTTCTCCTTCACCAGCCTAGGGAAGTTTTCTATAATTATTTCCTCCACCAAGTTCTCTATCCCTTGTTCTCTTTCCTCCCCCTCTGGCACTCCTATAATGCAAATGTTGTTTCACTTCATGTTGTCCCAAAGTTCCGCTAGACTGTCCTCATGTTTTTTAAGTGTTTTTTCTTTTTGCTGCTCTGATTGTGTGATTTGTTCTACCTTGTCTTCTAAGTCACTTATTCTATCTTCTGCTTCATTGAGCCTGCTTTTAATTCCTTCCAGTGCATTCTGGAAATCAGATACAGCATTCTTGATCTCTGTCTGAGTTTTGTTTATGGTATGTATCTCCTTTTTCATATTTTCACTAAGGTCCTCGATCTTATCATCTAGAGTCTTCTTAAGTTCCTTGAACATCTTCATCCATACTCTGACCTCCATTTCTGATAGCTTGCTTAACTCCATCTCATCAAAGTCTTTTTCTGGTGATGTTTCCTTGTCTTTAATTTGGGTGTTGTTTCTTTGTTTCCCCATTTTGCTAGGTCTTAGTGTTTGTATCTATATATTAGATATATTTGCTGAACCCCAATCTTGTGGGATGGGATTTTGTCTTGTGGGTCTAGTGGAGCCCAGAGGTGTGTTTTCCTTATACCTCTGAGCTCATTGCTCTAGTCTTGATCCTCTTGTGGGTGCCCCTTTTGTGGTTTCTTTATGTTCTCCTGTTGTGGTTGGGTCTAGATTATTGTTGATCAGTCATTGGGAGGACCCTTCTCTCCGGTTGGCTAACTGTGTCACAGCCCCCACCTCGACGTGTAAGCTGTTGTACAGGTGCTGGCAAGGCAGGCCAATGCACAACTAAAATTCCAGGAAACAGGAGGTATTTTACAAAATATCTTGACAGTAACAATGAAAATAACTCACTTGAAAATAGAACTGGGAGAGTGAAGGGAGAACACAACACACCCACCCCCGTACACACATACAGAGAGAAAAAAAGAAAAAAGAAAAAAAAAGGTGCTTAACAAAAACAAAAAAAAACAAAACCAGAAAAGTAATGCTTAGAGAGAGAGAGAGAGATGTATATAGTTGTTGATACTGGTGAAAATTTAGAAACTAATAATAAACTAAAATGTAAAAAATAGAGAAGGTACTGGGAGGTAATAGAAGGAGAGAAAATATTCTGAAAGAAGGGCCAGCAAAGAATTAAGAGAGAGAATAGAAATAGGATAGTAGTTGAAAATGAGAAAACAAAAATACAATAAAGAGAATAGGAGAAACTAACAATCAGACAGGAAGACAGAAGGGAGCCTAATGAAAGAATGAAAGAAAAGTAGGAAAAAAAAAAGAAACAGAAGAAAAACGTTATGCCAATGGATTGAGAGGAGAGAGAGAGATAAAGCCGGGCAGGGAGGGAGTCCAGTAAGAGATTTGGGGGAAACTGTCGAGGGAAGCAGTAAACTTGGATATAATGATAAAGTCCCAGTCATTGAGCAGGGATATCAGGAAAGTCTTGATATTGGAAGCAAGGATACAAGAAAACAAAGCAACTATTCAAAACAAAACTGAAAAAAAAGCAAAGCAAAACAAAATTCGGACTCCGTCATGTGTCTTTAGGGCTCCCCACCTGCACTCCGTCCACTCAGGCGTGTTTCTCTGGTTTTTTCAAGCTGGTTGTGTAGGATTTTAGGATTAAATCGAGTCCGTGGCCGGGAGCGGGATCGTTCTGCCGCTTCTCACAGTGCCGCCATCTTCCGACTCAATACTTCAATTATTTAAATAAATATGAACCCATCTAGGAATGTCAGGGGCAAATTCTTAATTTGAACACCAAATTATGGACTGAGAAACGTAACTGTTGATCTTCACAGGGTGTGGACAGTGCATTGTAATTCCCAAATGCACACACCTGGACTGAGCAGTGACCCCCTAACAGGTGTCCTAAGTCTACACCCCTCAGGTTGACCTGAGCAACATGAATTGACTTGGGAGCAGCTAGAGGTCCCCACCCAGGGAAAGACCTGCCTCTGTGAACTGCAGCCAGGGGCTGGTCTCTGCAGGCTCTGAGGTGGGCAGGGCCAGCTCCTACCTGAGACTCAGCAAATGCATGTCTGCTCTTCCCCCTGAAGGTGGAGGGATTTTCTGAAGAGGGGACAAAGTTATTCCCCTCAAGATTTCTGGGCATGGAGGGAACCTGTTGGACACGGGAACAAGTCTTCTCAGCACATTTAACAATTCCTCCTGTGAGAGGCAACACACACCCACAGTTAAGGGACAATGTATTTCGGGCCAGGGAGGAAATTACAGTTGTTAGAAAACCACATGCTCGTTTCATATGCCATCCAAGAGAATGAACTGAAACCACACTTTATTACGGAGATTTCATAAAATGACTTAATCTGAGAATGCAGCTCCCTGGCCTCCGTCTCCAGGGAGCACAGAGAACATGTCCCAGCTGCTGGTCTCTGAAATCCAAGGTGGTTTGTGCTTCAGACACAGCTGTGACCGACCCCCAGACCATGGCTGAGCTCAGCAGGGACACTAAGGCAGGGCCATGGCTGGGAGACCCAGGCGTCATCTGAAAGGAACACAGAGGGAAGAAATCTGTGACCCATTTGTTGGGTGGTCCTGAAGTGCAGGCAGCTTAAGGCAAGTCCCACTTTTCGGGGACATACTTTCATTGTGGGATGACGGTTTCCCAGGCTCACCAACCCCTCTGCAATTTTCTTCCCCCACAAGTGATACACTCCCTTTCTGCACGTGAGAATGTTTCTTCTAAACTAGTAAATACTTTAAATGCAGACCCATCGGGGGTAGGCACAGAGCCACAGGTCTGGAGCCTCTGGAGAGACTGTTGTGCGGAGATGAAGCCCTGAGCTCTCAGAGGAAACAGCCAGAAACTCCACCTGCAGCTGGTCGTGAAGCTGAGACAGAGTCTGAGGCCGTCAGCGCCCCCTGGTGTCCTGGGGGCCCCCTGCAGCCCAGCCTCCTGTCTCCTGCAGGGAGGTTTGTGTCTGGCTCACACTGACCTCCCCTCACGGTGTCTCTCGCACAGAAATACACGGCCGAGTCCTCAGATTTGAGGCTGTTCATTTGCAGATACAGCGTGTTCTTGGCGTTGTCTCTGGAGATGGTGAATCGGCCCTTCAGAGAGGCTGCATAGGATCTGCTACCACCAGTATTACTAAGGTATGAGACCCACTCCAGCCCCTTCCTTGGAGCCTGGCGGACCCAGTGCATGTCATAGCTACTGAAGGTGAATCCAGAGGCTGCACAGGAGAGTCTCAGAGACGCTCCCAGGCTTCACAACGGCTCGCCCAGAACTCCACCAGCTGCACCTCACCCTGGACACCTGCAAACACAGAGACGTCCTGGTCAGGAAACTCTCCGACGTTCCCTGTTTCTCTCACTCATGTCCACTCACACACTCAGTGTCTCTTCTTTTCCATAAATTACCTGTTAAAATAGCAACAAGGAAAACCCAGCTGAGCCCAAGCCCCATGGTGAGTGGTCTGTGTTCAGTCCTGATCAGGCAATGAGAACAGCTGGGGATCCCTGGCTGGGCTCCTGTCCCAGAGCTGCAGGATCGGGGTTGGGCTGGTTTTTAACCAGAGGGGACCCTATTTGCATGTCACCCTACTATATAGAGAACTTTGGGGTGAGCCTGCAGAAAGTCAGTACCTCAGTATAGGTGAGAGGGTTCTAGGGTATTTGGTTGCCATGGGAGCTTTTCACTCACTTAATAGAGAATTATAGGGAGATTTGGGGTTTGTTGATGAGACCACATCTAGTAACAGTGACCCAGCATCAAGGCTCTGCTCTTCCCCTTTAGCCCAAGTGCTTCCCCAAACCCTCCCCTGGACAGAGCCAGAACTGCCAATTGAGGGAGCGTCCAGAATCCCTTGAGTATAAGAAGAGCCTCCATGAGTCCCTATATTCTAGTGTTACCCACACTTCAGGACTGTATCCACCTGTGGCCCCAGAGTCCTCACTACAATGGAGAAGGTTGTGCATCACTTGTGAGGTGGTCCTAGGTCAGCTAAGGGGAGTCAGGTTCACTGAGATCTGGGAGGTACAACTGAAGTCTCTTTTCGCCCAGGACCACTATCAAGTGACACAAGAAATTTGAGTGATGTGGGGATTCTGAGTGTCACAGGATGACAGGCCCCAAGGTCTGTTCCCATTGTGCACCTCCTGTCCCCCAACAACCTCTAGGTTCATTGGCCGTAGGAGTCTTCTCATGGGATCTCATGTCTGCAAGCAGACATCAAGCTCTTGGTGAGTGGTTATGATAGATGAGGTCCAATAGCAATAGCACACCCATGAGTAACAGCGTCCATGCTGGTAAGGAGTGACCTCTCCTTTTCCCTGGGAGTCGGGGCCTGAATTAGGTGGCTTCCCTTTCAATGGCTGGAGGGGAGCCCATGGTGGGGCCATGGTGACAGGAGGGTGTCCTGTCAGATCCCCATCAACTCGGGTCCTGGAGGGAGGAGCTGGGTCAGCTTCTGGGGTCCAACTTCAAGAAGCCCAGATATGAAGGGAGCTGGCACTGGAAACGCTGGAGCAGAATCGGGTCATTGAGCTCTGACCTCCTGACCTCTGATCGGGCAGAGCAGCCTTCGTTACTTCGGGCTGAGATTCAGTCTCAATATTAATGCATTAAATTAGATTTTACAGTGTTAATTACTTGAGAGTATAACCAGTATGTTTAATTAGATTAGGCTCCTAGAACATTTAACATGAGATATAATAAAAAAGAAATGATCACAGAAAAGGGCAGAGGGGAGGCTCCTGAGAGAGCTACCGAAAGGAATTAAGTTCAGAGGTTGCCCGTGGTAAGTGGGGACAAGGCTGTCAGAGGCTGTGCAGAGGGAGACAGACTAGAGGGGGAACCATCTCTGGTGACCTGAGATTTGTTCTCTAATGAGACCTGGAGCCGGACTGACCGTGTTCTTCTGAGACGATTTCCCGAGACCCAGAGTCACCCTCTCAGGTGGGAGAACTGGACTCTGCTCATTTGAAACACACCCTCCCTGCTTCCTCCAGCTTCTGAAGTGCCCTCTGAGGCGATGACATTTCCATCTGTTAATGTTTCCATGGAAGTGTTTCCAACACGAAGTCTCCTGTCCTTCCTTCTGTGGGTCCATCCAGAAATGCTGGGACCACAGATATTCACTGTATCTCTAGGCTGTGGTGACCATGCACATAGGTGACTTTGGACTGACCAGCTAATCCAAGATGTTCAAGGACGGTGGTCTCCAACAGTCAGCCATGGGCTTGTCCATCAGGGTGATGTGCATCTGCTGGGGCCACCCGGACTATGGTGACACAAGTTGTGTTCTCTCCATGAGTCACCCAGCTGCATAATTCATTAGGGTCCCATTTGTGAATCTCTCATTTCTTACAAGGAATAGGGCAAACCCCTCCCTGGAGGAGACATGGTGGTGGTGTGTCTGTCAAGGGGCCAGCATTTGATTGACCAGGGCCCCTGTCTCTGTCCAACATGGTCATCACCATCATCACCATCATCACCATCACCATCATCATCACCATCATCACCATCATCATCATCGTCATCATTACCATCATCACCATCATCACCAATATCATCACCATCATCATCATCATCACCATCATCACCATCATCACCATCATCACCATCATCACCATCATCATCACCATCATCACCATCATCACCATCATCACCATCATCACTGTCATCATCACCATCATCACCATCATCACCATCATCACCATCATCATCATCATTAGCATCATCACCATCATCATCATCATCATCACCATCATCATCACCATCATCATCATCAGTATCATCACCGTCATAATCACCATCATCATTTACTTATTTATTAGCATTTTTCTCATGTTCTGTAGACCTTGTATTGTACACAGATAATGAGCCATTATCTCAATTTCTGCTTATTTTTATAATCGTTCAATGAAATTCGTAGCCAGACTCTATTTTCCTTCTCCTGTGAGTGCTGACAACTGAAGGCTCATTCCTGCCTCTTCTCTGTCTGCCCCACTTGGGAATCTGATAAGAAAGGTGGGGTCTCCTCTGTAGATGTCCTGGGGAGATGAAAGCACACCAGCCCCTGGGAGCAGAATTCCTCCCTCCCCACCACCTCACCAAGATCAAAACCCTGAGCCAGTCCCCTCTCCTGGCTCCATGAGAGCCCCTCTGACTTGCTGAAGGGTCTTCCCTGTGCTTCCCAGAGATTTCAACTCTGTACGTGATAAACATCCTGTCCCTTGGTGTGTGTGTTTGTCCTAAACCTGGACATTTGCACCATGTTGTCCTGGGTCCCTCTCTCTCTTCCTGATGTCACCTAGTCTTGGTGCTGTGACCATGATGACAGGTCAATGAGTGTCACCACCAGGGTCTTTCTTCTCTAGCTTTTTGTTCACACCCCCTCAGGTGCCCGCTGTTCTGAACCCACGTGTTCTGCTGCTGGATAGTTGGGACCCTGAGCTGTGAGGGGCTGAGCTGCTCTGTGCAGTCAGCAGAGCCTCCTGTTAGATTTAGGTGACAGTGGTCAGAGGATTTCACTGTTAATTTCATTTGGGGAAACGAGTCCCTGAAAGAAGACACTCTGCCTATTGTCCACGTGAGAAAGTCGTCTCTGTTTACAACAGACCTTTCTAAATGACAGACCTCACAGGAAAGCACAGAATCAGGAATCCACAGAGTTTACTGAGGGAAACTGTGACCTGAAGAGGAAACCAGCCAGGTAACAGTCCAAACCGCCAACTGCACCTGCTCCTGGGAGGGTCCTTGTGGTCAGCGACCCTGAGCACCCTGGTGGCCGCAGCCTCTCCTGCAGCGAGGTATGTGTCTGGCTCACACTGACCTCCCCTCACTGTGTGTCTTTCGCACAGAAATACACGGCCGAGTCCTCAGATTTCAGGTTGTTCATTTGCAGATACAGCGTGTTCTTGGCGTTGTCTCTGGAGATGGTGAATCGGCCTTTCACAGAGTCTGCATAGTATGTGCTACTTCCATCAGTATTAATGATTGAGACCCACTCCAGCCCCTTCCCTGGAGCCTGGCTGACCCAGTTCATCCAGGTGCTACTGAAGGTGAATCCAGAAGCTGCACAGGAGAGTCTCAGAGACCCCCCAGGCTTCAGCACGGCTCCCCCAGATTCCACCAGCTGCACCTCACCCTGGACACCTGCAAACACAAAGACGTTCTGCTCAGGAAACTCTCACACATCCACTGTTTCTCTCACTCATGTCCCCTGCACACTCAGTGTCTCTTGTTCTCCATAAATTACCTCTTAAAATAGCAACAAGGAAAACCCAGCTGAGCCCAAGCCCCATGGTGAGATGTCTGTGTTCAGTCCTGATCAGGGAATGACAAAAGTTGGGATCCCGGGGCTGGGCTCCTGTCCCAGAGCTGCAGGGTAGGGGCTGGACTGGTTTTTATGAGCAGAGGGGGCCCTATTTGCATGTCACCCTACTATATAGAGAGCGTTGGGCTGAATCTACGGAGAGTCAGTACCTCAGTATAGGTGAGCGGGTTCTAGGGTATTTGTTTGCCATGGGAGCTTTCCACTCACCAAACACAGAATTGTAGAGAGATTTGGGGTTTGTTGATGAGACCACATCTAGTAACTGCGACCCAGCATCAAGGCTCTGATCTTCCCCAGTAGCCCCCAGTGCTACCAGAAACCATCCTCTGGACAGAGCAGGACCAGCCCATTGAGGGAGGGTACAGGACCCCTTGAGTGTAATAAGAGCCTCAATGAGCCCCTGTATTCCAGTGTTACTTACACTTCAGGTCTGTATCTACCTGAAGCGTTAGAGTCCTCACTACAAAGTAGAAGGTTTTGCATTACCTGTGAGGTGGTCCTAGGTCAGTTAAGGTGAGTCAGGTTCACTGAGATCTGGGAGGTACAACTGAAGCCTCCGTTGGGTTCTGGACCACTATCAAGTGACACAAGAAATCTGAGTGATGAGGGGAATCTTAGTGGCACAAGATGACAGGACTCAAGGTTTGTTCCCTTTTTGAATCTCCTGTCCCCCAAGAACCCCCAAGTTCACTTGCCCGAGAAGCCCTTCTGTGGGATCTCATGTCAGGAATCAGACTTCAGTCTTTTGTGGAATAGTGATAACAGACAACAACCAACAGCAATAGCGCATCCATGACCAAGAATGTCAGTTGTGGTCAGGAGTGACCTCTCCTCTCTCCTTGGGAGGTGGAGCCTGAATTAAGTCGCTTCCTTTTCAGTGGCTGGAGAAGAGCCCATGGTGGGGCCATGGTGACAGGTGGGTGTCCTATCAGATCCTCATCCGCTCAGGTCCTGGAAAGAGGAGCTGGGTCAGCCTCTGATCCCAACCTCTGGAAGCCCAGATATGGACGGAGATGACACTGAAGACATTAGAGAAACGTTGGATGGACCACTTCAGGTCACTGAACTCTGACCTTCTGACCTGTGAACCCACAGAGCAGCCTTCTTTCCTTCGGGCTAGAGGCTCAGTCTGAATATTAAAGCATGAAATTGGACTTTACAAAGTTAATTACTTGAGAGTTTAACCAGGATGTTTAATTAGATTAGGCTCCTAAAAAATCTAGCATGAAATACAATCCAATGGAAATGACCACAGGAAAGGGCGTGATAGAGACGCACAGGGAGGCTCCTGAGAGAGCTACTGGAGGGAATTAAGTCCAGAGGATGCAGGTGGTCAGTGGGGACAAGGCTGTCAGGAGGCTGTGCAGAGGGAGACAGAGCAGAGGTGGAACCATCTCTGGTGACCTGAGATTTGGTCTCTAATGGGACCTGAAGCTGGACTGACCGTGTTCTTCTGAGATGATTTCCCGAGACCCAGAGTCACCCTCTCAGGTGGGAGAACTGGACTCTGCTCATTTGAAACACACCCTCCCTGCTTCCTGCAGCTTCTGAAGTGCCCTCTGAGCCGATGAGTTTGGAGTCTTTCCCTGTTCCTGCATTTCTTGAAAGTGGTCAAGAAGGACTGTCTGAGACGGTAGTTTATTTTCTCTGAAGTGTGTGTAGAATTCACCCTTGAATCCATTTGGACACGAGCTTTCCTCCGCTTAGAGTTTTTGATGAATACTTCATTTATTTTATAGAGTTTATACCAATCTGCAATGTCAGATTCAAATTCCTATCTTGGCACCTATTAAGGGGACAGAGAAATACAACTGTTGACCTTCACAGAGTGTAGAAAGTGCTGAAATAATGGTGTGTGCAGACCACGTGTTTATATCAGATGCCATCAAAGAGAATGAACTCGAACACGCTCCCTGGTATAGAATTCATAAAGTGTCTTAGTTCCGACAATGGACCTCCCTCACCTCCAGCTCCAGCAGCACAAGGGACGGGCCCCAGCTGCTGGACTCTGACGTCCACTGTGGTTTGTGCTGGGGACACAGCTGTGCCCGACCCCCAGACCACAGCTGAGCTCGGCAGTGGCACCAAGGCAGGGCCACTGCTGGGAGACAGGAGTCACCTGAAGGAAGGTCCTGGCTCCAGCCACCTCCGAAGCATTTGTGGGGCCTTCGGGGACTGCAGGGGGTTTACACAAGGTCCTCCTCTTGTGGACACACTTCCATAGTGTCTGACGGTTTCCTGGGCTCCCCCAGACCTCTGGATTTTTCTTTGTCCATAAGATACACTGTCTGTTTACACGAAAAAATGTTTCTACCAATGGAGTAAATCTATTAAAATACAAAGCCATCAGTGGTAACCACAGAGAGACAGGTGTAGAGACTCTTGGAGGAAATATCCTATGGATAGGAACCTGGACCTTGGGAGAAATGAGCCACAAACCCCACTTGCCCCTGGTCCTGTGGGTGCAGCACAGAGCCTGCGGGTCCTGAGCACCCCCTGGTTTCCCGATTGGGTGCTCAGCCCAGTCTCAAGAGGCTGCAGGGAGGGTTGTGTGGCTCTCACTGACCTCCCCTCCCTGTGTCTGCCACACAGAAATACACGCCTGAGTACTTGGATTTCACGTTGGTCATTTGCAGATACAGCGTGTTCTTGGCTTTGTCTCTGGAGGTGGTGAATCGGCCCTTCACAGAGTCTGCATAGGATGTGCTACCACTGCCAGGATTAATGTTCGAGACCCACTCCAGCCCCTTCCCTGGAGCTTGGAGGATCCAGCTCATATCCCTGCTACTGAAGGTGAATCCAGAGGCTGCACAGGAGAGTCTCAGAGACCCCCCCAGGCTTCACCACGGCTCCCCCAGACTCCACCAGCTGCACCTCACCCTGGACACCTGCAAACACAAAGACGCCCTGGTCAGGAAATTATCACATGTCCACTGTTTCTCTCACTCATGACCATTCACACTCTCAGTGTCTCTTGTCCCCCATAAATTACCTCTTAAAATAGTAACAAGGAAAACCCAGCTGAGCCCAAGCCCCATGGTGAGTGGTCTGTGTTCAATCCTGATCAGGGAATGAGAACAGCTGGGGATCCCGGGGCTGGGCTCCTGTCCCACAGCTGCAGGGTCGGGGATGGGCTGCTTTTCATGAGCTGAGGGGCCCTATTTGCATGTCCTTCTACCATATGAGGATTTCTGGGCTCGAACATACAGAAAGGGCAGTGCCTCTGTGTGGGTGAGAGTGTCTGTGGCTGGGGATGGCTCTGGGAGATTTTATTTAACTAAATAAAGAATTATAAGGTTTATTCTTGTCCAAAAGACCATATGTGGTACCAGTGAGTCGAGTATTTGGTTGGGTTCCTCCACACTGGCCCCTACTGCTCCCCTAAACCATCTTCAGGGCAGATAAGGGTCCATCCAATGAGGGTGCAGAAGCCCATGTGTTTAATGAAAGCAAGAATGAAAGAGTGTCTTCTGGTGTTACCCACACTTCAGGGCTGGAGACAAGCACCTTCCTGGGAAAGAGACCTCACGCTGCAGGTCTTGGAGAGTGGACTCCGTGTATGTGGTGTGTTGGTTTCCTTGGCCCTGAGCATCTCTGGCTTCCTGACCTTCAAGGAGACAAACAAGACTGAGTGTTGATTAGATGCTTTTCTATCCTCGGGACCCAGAGACACTGCTAAGTTAGAGAGATTTATGGAGGTCATGGAGGGACTGTGGGTTTTCAAGGACCAGAAGGACATTTACAGGGCGTGTCTCTGCCTAGTTATGAATATCCTTATAGAAAATAATAAAATCAATAATTAGTGAAATAAATTTAAGTCAGGATATCTATGATCACTGAAGTTGCTTGAACTTCAGATTAATTACTCATCTATGAGATGGAGGCCTTTGCAGTGTAAATTCAGTCAATGTCATGATGATAGGAGTTAAGTTGATAACAGCCAGGTGTTGGCCAGTTTGTTTATTACAATTCTGAGAGTTTATTGTGAAAAGAGGACAGGTGTGTCTTTGTATAGTGTTCAGATAACTGTTTTGTTGAATCTACATGTAATAAAAAGATTCGCAGCAGGGTTGGTGTGGCTCAGGTGTTGGTGTCCACCTATGAACCAGTTCATGCTTTGATTCTTGACGGGACCACATGTCCGGGTCGCAGACTCGATTCCCAGTAGGGGCGTGTAGGGGGCAGCCCTTCAGTGACTCTCTCTCATCGTTGATGTTGCTTTCTCTCTCTCCCTCTCCCTTTCTCCCTCTGAAATGAATAAAAATATGTTAAAATATATTTTCAAAGCATGAACATAAAAACTAAACTTTAGTCATGCCTCTAACCCACCTCCTCATGTGGGACATGAGCTCAGTGCATCCTCAGCACCCAGCGTTCATGAGAGCCCATTTTCCTGCAAGGCCCGCAGAGGTCTAGAGACCCCTCCATTCATCCAGCTGCCTGTCAGGTCCTTTCCAGCATGAGCACTATGGACCTGCTGTTCAGAGGACATCTCCTAGGTTCACTGTCCGTAGAAGCCCTCCCATGGGTCCTCATGTCAGGAATGAGACATCAGCCTCTTGGGGAGTAGTGATAACAGACACTGTTTAATAGCAATAGCACACCCATGAGCAAGAAAGTCACCGGAGGAACGACGGTGATGGTGTTTCTGTAAGAGAGACGATCATTTCATTGTGCAGGGCCCCTGTCTCCGGCTATCATCTTCATCATCACCATCGTCATCATCATCACCATCACCATCACCATCATCACTACATGTTTTCTGGGTCTTAAGGGGCATAAGTAGTCAGGCCCTATCTCTTGATGGGTGATGCTGACATGTCAGGGTTCATCGCTCTTCCTTCTCCTGCACATGTGTGAAATATGAAGAGAAAGTGGGGGGACTCCTGGTGTCCTGCAAGAGGGACATTGAAACTGCACACACTCACCCTGTGAATAGGACCCACTTGGTCCCCACTCCTGAACCAGAGGGAAAACCAGGACCAGTGTCATCACCTGGCGGATCCAACCATTTCCTGCTGAACAGCCTGTATTCTTTCAGCAGCACCCCCATGAACTGATAAACCTTTGACTGGTCCCTCTGTGTGTGTGACATCATCAGCCTAGACAACCATTCCCCAGGAGGAGGGGTTGCTCTGCCTCTGCCTGGTGTCACCTTCTCTTTGTGGTGTGAGCATGATGCCAAGTCAAGGACCGTCACCTCCATAGTCTGTCCTCTCTAGCTTCGGGGTCACATCCCTCTGTGCCCTCTCTCCAGCACCCAGCTTTCCTGCTTCTGTCTGGTTGGGACCCTGAGCTGTGTGGAGCTGAGCTGCAGGGTGCAGTCATCAGAGCCTCCTGTTAGATTTAGGTGTTGTGGGTAGAAGATTTGGTGATTAATTGTCATTTGGACACAAGAGTGTCTGAGACTCTGCCTGTTTCCCCTGAGAAACTTGTTTCTCTTTACTGAAGACTTCACAGCAGTCTGGGCTCACACAGCTTCCCCTCACTGTGTCCCTTCCACAGTAATGCCCGGCTGGGTCACTCGCCTTCAGTCTCCTCCACTGCAGGTGCCTGGTGCTGATGGAGTTGTCTGTGGAGATGCTGACCTGGCCTCGGAAGGATGGGCTGTATCTTGTGTGCGAGTCACCAGCACAGATCATTCCCATCCACTCCAGGCCCGTCCTGAGTATCTGGCCCACCCAGCTGACCCAACAGCTGGTGAAGCTGTACCCAGAAGGCCTGCAGGAGACTCTCAGAGACTCCCCAGGTATTCTCCTTTCTGCTCCAGAGGGCACCAGCTGCACCTGGGCGCAGACACCTGTGTGGGAGAGCACGACTCAGGTCAGGGCTGCCTCCTGCCTTCTCTCCACTGTGACCCCAACACGTGGCCTGTGACTTGCTTGGGAGGACAACAAGGAGCATAGCGAGGATGGTGGGACAGACCATCCTGTACGAGGACAGTGAGGGACACAGCTGAGGACCCAGCTGGGTGGGAAGGGACACTCCACTGTGGAGGCAGACTGAAGATTTAAACTGATGGTGCCCCAACATGGGTTTGCATGTTAACTGCCCTGCCCTCCAGGTGACACTTCTGATGGTTCATGACCCAGAAGTTCCAGGGCTCGGGGAGAGGTGCTGGTCTGAGCCTCCCCAGAGGGAAGGCGACACTCTCACCCAGACTGTGGTCCTGGCAGAAGGAAACCCCCATTAGAATCTAGGTGAATTCTGGTTGGGATGGATTCACACCTCCCAGGTGGACGTGGTCTGAAGTGATCACCTAGACGCCAGCCTGTGGCGGGTATTTCACAGGCTGGGGCGGAGGGGACAGGCAGGACTGATGTGTCTCATAATTGGCTGAGGCTCTCAGTGGGAGGAGCGCTGAAGGAAACCTCCATTCTCACAGATATTCATGAACAAGAAGGCAGCCTGAGTTCAGGGATGTTCCATGGAGATTTTCTGTAGGAGAGACAGGGGGCAACTCTGAATAGAACAAGGACATGTTGGAATCAGGGTCAGGAACAGGGTGGGGTCAGTGGATGGAAAAGTACTAAGGGACCAGCAGGGGTGAGAGGACTGGTCAATCCTCCTGACAGGCTTCTTGCTGAAGACAGGCCAGGGTGATTCCCCATCACCTGGGGTGTTGCTGGGTGGGGACCCAATGAGGCCTCGAGGGTGATCATATACTAAGTGCGGGGGTTTCTAGCCAAACCAACCTCACAGGGTTCTTGCTGATATTGGGCTGTGCAAAGCTGGACCTTAATGAGTAGAGGTTGCAGCCTAGTTGGGTAGAGATTCCGAGGGGCCTGACAGAAGCTTCGTCAATGAAGGACCCTTTCCATCACTTTCAATATTTCCTGCCTGTGTCTTCTGACCTGAAATGTTTCTCTTGACAAATGTGCTGAGAGTCCAGTGGGAGCTGCCTTGTAGGGAATAAATTGCTTTTCTCTTCCCTGTTTTAAAATTCTCTCCATGTTCTTAAACTTTGCCATTGTAATTCTGCGGTGTCCTGTTGTGAACCGATTTGGCTTTGCCTTCTTGGGTCTCTGTTTGCTTCCTGGACTTGTGTGTCTTTCCCATTCCCTTAGTTAGGCAAGTTCTTGTCATTATTTCATCAACTAGTTTCTCATTCACTTGGTCTCTGTCGTCTCCTGCTGGAATGCCTATCATGTGGATGTTGTTTTATTTAATGTTTCCCAAAGTTCACTTAAACTCTGTCATTGTTTTTAAATCTTTATCTTTTTGCTTCTGTGATTGTGCATTTTTTCTACCTTCTCATTCAAATTCCTGATTCAACCCTCTGCTGCATCCAGCGTTCTTCATATTCCTGCCAGTGTTTTCTTTTTTTTATAAATCCTCACCTGAAGTTATTTTCTCCATTGCTTTTCAGAGATAGTGGAAGAGAGAGAGGGAGAGAGAGATGGAAAGTTCTATGTGAATGGGACACAGCAATTGGTTGTCTCCCACAGCTACCCCTGACCTGCGATCGAGACTGCAACTCAGGCAAAATCCCTTGATCGGGAATTCAACCCGAAACCCTTCAGTCCCCAGGGAGAGATTAACCCTACAACATTTCTCAGCTGGGTGCTATGTGGGTGCCCAGTCTCAGCACTGGTGCTATAGCCGGTGGCCCAATCTTAGGTCACGGCTTCAGGCCTCTCAGGGGAAGACCCCGCAGCTGAGATATCCCTCGGTAACCTCTGGGTCCCGCTTGCAGGAGCAGGGCCAACCCCTTTCTCCTGTCAGCACTTCCTCCCAGTTATTGGGTGGCTCCTTTTCCCAGTCCTTGGTTTAAAAGCTCCACTTCATAGAGTCTGTAGGTGGTAATTCACGGTGGTTGATCACCAATTTATTTGTAATTTCCACTTGGTTCTGGGAACTACTGAGAGTAAGATCCATCTACAGCACCCTCACCTTCACCCCTCTCTCTGCATTTCTCTTCCGACAAACAGGAAACGTCACCTGTGCTGCATGTGAGAATATTGCTACTAATGTAAAAAAAAAGTTAAAATGCAGAGACATCAGTGGTAGCCAGAGAGTCATTGGTCGAGAGAGACTTTTCTAGAGATAGCTGTATAGAGAGGAAGCCCTGACCACCCCGAGGAATCAGCCGAAAACACCACCTGCAGATGCTTTTGAAGAGGAAATACAGAGTTGTTGGGTCCTTAGCGACCCTTAGTTTCCTGAGAGTCTCTTGTAGCTCAGTCCTCAGTCTCCCTCAGGGAGATTTGTGTCTGGCTCACACTGACCTCCCCTCACTGTGTGTTGTACAGTAATACACGGCCGAATCCTCAGATATCAGGCTGTTCATTTGCAGATACACCGTGTTCTTGGTGTTATCTCGAGATGGTGAATCGGCCCTTCACAGAGTCTGCATAGTTTGTGGTACTTTCATCAGGATTAATTCGACTAACCCACTCCAGCCCCTTCCCTGGAGCCTGGCGAACCCAGTGCATCCAGTAGCTACTGAAGGTGAATCCAGAGGCTGCACAGGACAGTCTCAGAGACCCCCCCAGGCTTCACCACGGCTCCCCCACACTCCACCAGCTGCACCTCACCCTGGACACCTGCAAACACAAAGATGTCCTGCTCAGGAAACTCTCACACGTCCACTGTTTCTTTCACTCATGTCCACTCACACACTCAGTGTCTCTTGCTCTCCATAAATTACCTCTTAAAATAGCTACAAGGAAAACTCAGCTGAGCCTAAGCCCCATGGTGAGTGGTCTGTGTTCAGTCCTGATCAGGGAATGAGAACAGCTGGGGATCCCGGGGTTGGGCTCGTGTCCCAGAGCTGCAGGGTCAGGGCTGGGCTGGTTTTTATGAGCAGAGGGGGCCTTATTTGCATGTCTTCCTACTGTATAGGGAGGTCTGACTTGAACTCACTGTGCGGTCAGTGCCTCAAGGCAGATGTGAGAGCCCTGTGCCATTTGATGGCCTTGAGAGCTTTTCAATCACTACATCCAGAATTATAGGGAGGTTTGCAGCTTACCGAGGAGAACATCTGGTAACAGTGATCCAGCATCAGGCTCTGATCCTCTCCACTGGCTCCCTTTTTTCCCCTGAACCAATCTCAGGACAGAGGAAGACCTACCCAGTGAGGCTGCAGAACCCCTTGTATGTTACGAGAGCCTCAATGAGCCCCTGTATTCTAGTGTTACCCACACTTCCGGGTATTTCCAGTTGTGGCCCCAGAGTCCTCATTACAATGGAGAAGGTTCTGCATCACCTTAGGTCAGCTAAGGTGAGTCAGGTTCACTGAGATCTGGGACGTACAACTGAAGTCTCTGTTGTTTCCAGATCACTATCAAGTGACACAGGAAATCTGAGTGGCGTGGGGAATCTGAGTGACACAGGATGACAGGACCCATGCTCTTGATTCCTTTGTGCATCTCATATCCCCTATTAATCCCCAAATTCACTGGCCCTAGAAGCCCTCCCATGGGATATCAAGTCAGTAATCAGACATCAGCCTCTTGGGGAGTGGTTATGATAAATGAGGTTCAGTAGCAATAGCACAGCCATGAGAAACAGGGTCTGAGCTGGTCAGGAGTGACCTCTCCCTCTCCCTGGGAGGTGGGGCCTGAATTAGGTGACTTCCCTTTCAGTGGCTTGATGGGAGCCCTTGGTGGGGCCATGGTGACAGGTGAGTGTCCTGTCAGACATTTAGCAGCTCAGGACCTGGAGGCAGAGTGTGGGTCAGCCCCTAGGGCCGATGTTCTGGAAGATGTGATATGAATGGAGATGGCACTGGAGACAAAAGAGTAGCATTGGATGGACCACTGAGCAATGGTCACTGAGCTCTGACCTTCTGACCTCTGACCGTGCAGAGTAGTCTTCATTGCCTGGGGTTGCAGGCTCACTGTGAATATTAATGCATGAAATTGGACTTTACAATATTAATTACTTGAGAGTTTAACCAGTATGTTTCATTATGTTAAGCTCCTAGAAAATTTAACATGAACTGTAATCCAGTAGAAATGATCACAGAAAAGGGCGTGATAGAGACGCACAGGGAGGCTCCTGAGAGAGCTACTGGAGGGAATTACGTCCAGAGGTTGCACGTGGTCAGTGGAGACAAGGCTGTCAGGAAGCTGTTCAGAGGGAGACAGAGCAGAGGGGGAACCATCTTTGGTAACCTGAGATTCGGTCTCTGATGTGACCTGGAGCCGGACTAACCATGTGTGTGTGAGACAATTTACCGAGACCCAGAGTCACCCTCTCAGGTGGGAGAACTGGACTCTGCTCATCTGAAACACACCCTCCCTGCTTCCTCCAGCTTCTGAAGTGCCCTCTGAGCTGATGACATTTCCGTCTGTTAATGTTTCCATGGAAGTGTTTCCAACGTGGAGTCTCCTGTCCATCCTTCTGTGGGTCTCTCCCGAAATGTTGGGCTCACAGATATTCACTGTATCTCTAGGCTGTGGTCACTGTGGCCACTGGTCACTTTGAATTGACCAGTCCATCCAGGATGTCTGAGTACTGTGGTCTCCTCCAGCCACCCATGGGCCTGTCCATCATGGTGATGTGCAGCTGGAGGGGACACCCAGGCTATGGTGACACAAGCTGTGTGACTTATGAAAGGGACCCTTTGGTCAGTAGCCTGCTGGACTCTGACATGAACCGGCTTGACCTGCAGCAGAGCCCACGAGACTCCAAATCACAGTTGATAACATAACAACCCCAAGGAGGAGATTAAAGACAGGCCACAGACTCGGGCACTATAATTCCTACGAATTTGCCCTGACTCTAAATTGAACCCGCAACCCTTGATTGTAGAGGTTGATGATACAACTTTTGGAGCCAGTGGGCCAGGATAACTATCATGTATTTTTGGTGAACATAAAGATTCATTCCACTGGAGGAAACAGTGCTGGTGGGACGGCTGAGGGACATGTGAAGCACACGTGTAATTTCTAAGAAGCTGCGACTCGGGATGTGAGCAGAGAACAGGACCTGCAGGGGCTGGAGCGGGAGGGTCCCCGTCACGGCAGATGTGTCCCCTGAAACAGCAAGGTCACCGGCTCGCCTGTCATCTGCAGGGAGAACATGAGGAATCAGAGCCCCAGGGGAAGAGCAGGACCCGGCCTGGGTGCAGCTGAGGGACCTGAGGGGAAATCCCTGCTCCCTACAGGCAGCCCCTCCGCCCTCCCTCTGCCCCTGCTCCTGAGCTGTTCTCTGGTCAGTGTGTCCTGAGGGCCCTGGTGGCCACAGCCCCTCATGCGGGGAGGTTTGTGTCTGGCTCACACTGACCACCCCTCACTGTGTGTCTCTCACAGAAATACCCGGCCATGTCCTCAGATTTCAGGTTGGTCATTTTAAGAGAGACTGTGCCTGTAGGGTTGTCCTGGGACCTTTCTGAGCTGCCAGCAGGGCTCCTCCCTCCCCGTCTTAAATCTGGGAATCGCAGGTGGACAACGATGCCTGGGCCAGGGCTCAGGGGCACAGAGCTGGTCTGATCTTTCCAATCATTTGTCTCTGATTCCTGAGAGACACACTCCTTCAGCATGGAAGGTGGGATTTTAAGGTTCTCCAGTGAAGGATGCACCTAAAATCCCCCAGGAGACTTCCTGGGACAGGTCTGTGGGGATGTCAGTGCCCCTCGTGGCCGCTGTGAGCCCCAAGTCTGACGCTCTGGTGTCTGAACCAGCTTCCTGAGACAAGGCAGGTGTGTCTGCCACAGGGATGTCATTCCTGGCGGTCTGACACGGTGGCAGCCCCCGTCCTGCCTCCTGCACACTGGAGATTCTCTGCACGGACAGGCTGGCCTCAGGGCTCCCACCTGGAGTCATGAGGAGCATAACCGCCCTCAGTGCCAGGGCCCTAGAGCCAGGTCCTCAGCCTGCAGGCACGAGGAGCCTTCCCCCGCCCTCTTTTCTCAGTCTAGTGTTGTCAGTGATGTCGGGGTTCGGAGGGAGGTTACTGACCATGGTTCCCAGCTTAGATTTTCCCACAGGAAAGGGACCTTCAACCCTGACAGGAGACCCTCCCTCCCAGCCTCCCCCTGTCCTTTCCCTGAGGACGGTCACTGTGCTCAGAGGTGCTGGGCTCTCCCCAGAACATTCCCGTCCTTAATGTAACGAACACATTCTCCCATCCGACACATAATACGGAAATGCACTCTGTGCGCAGGCTTGTCATTTAATCATCTTGATGGGGCACTTGGTGTCACAAATGTTTTCACCTTTATTCAAGTTTAATTCATCAGTATTTTCTTCCCTGGGTCATATTTTGGGTGTTTTTACAGCAACCACCCGAGAAAGTGCTGAGCCCCACTATCCATGTTGATTTTCTGCAGCAGCCACAGGGACTGGAGCAGGTTCTGGCACCAGAGTGGAGGCTGCTGGGAAACTCCCCACAGACCTGGACGTGACTTTGGAGCTGGGTGAGGAGAGGATGCTGGACTTGTTTTTAGTCACGCGACAGAAATATGCCTGATTCTCATGGACAGAGTGTTACTGGACCTGTGGATTTAGAGTCTCTTTAAGTGAAGACCCAGAAGGAACCCCAGGGCAGGATGGAGGCAGCTTATATGATCCCAGAAAATCCCTGAGTAATTCTGAACAGGAGCTGCTTAGAAATAAAGACGCTATCGATGCTGCAGGCAGGGATCCAGAGACATAAGGAACCTGTCATTGGAAACTGGTGGGAAGGGGGTCCCCTGTTACCTATACACACATCCCGACCATGTGTCTGTCTACAAGGTGCCAACTCAGGTGGTCGAGGGGATCAGCACTTTGACACTTAGGGGTCATTACTCACATGGTCTCTCCATGGGTTACCCAGCTGCATAATTCATTGGGGTCCCGTTTATGGATTTCTCAACTCTTAGAAGGAATAGGGGGCACGTTTCTCTGGAGGAGCCATGGTGATGGTGTTTCTGTAAGAGGAGCCTTCATTTCATTGACAAGGGCCCCGGCCTCAGTGCATCACCATCATCACCATCATCACCATCATCACCATCATCACCATCATCATCAACAGCATCATCACCATCATCACCATCATCACAATCATCATCATCACCATAATAACCACCACCATCATCACCATCATGATCATCATCACCGTCATCATCATCACCATCATGATCTTCATCAGCAGCAGCATCACCATCATCATCATCACCATCATCATTACCATCACCATCATCACTATCATCATCATCACCATCATCACCATCATCATCATCACCATCATGATCATCATCAGCAGCAGCACCATCACCATCATCATCATTTGCTTATTTATTATCCTGTTTCTCATTTTCTGTAGACCTTGTATTGTACACACATGAGCCATTATCTCTATTTCTGCTCATTTTTTATAATTGTTCAATGAAAGGTAGAGCCAGACTCTATATTCTCTCTCCTGACACTGCTGACAACTGATGGCTCATTCCTCCCTCTTGTCCGTCTGTCCCACTTGGGATTCTGATTGGAAAGGTGGGTTCTCCTATGTAGATGTCCTCGGGAGATTGAAACCACACCAGCCCCTGGGAGCAGAATTCCTCCCTCCCCACCACCTCGCCAAGGTCAAAGCCATGAGCCAGTCTCCTCTTCTGGTTCCATGAGAGCCCCTCTGACTTGCTGAAGTGTCTTTCCTGTGCTTCTCAGAGATTTCAACTCTGTACGTGATAAACATCCTGTCCCTTGGTTGTGTGTTTGTCCTAAACCTAGACATTTGCACCATGTCATCCTGGGTCCCTCTCCCTTTGCCAGGTGTCACCTACTCTTGGTGCTGTGAGCATGATGACAGGTCAATGAGTGTCACAACCTGGGTCTTCTCTAGCTTTCTGTTCACACCCCTCAGGTGCCCGCTGTCCTGAACCCACGTGTCCTGCTGCTGGATAGTAGGGACCCTGAGCTGTGAGGGGCTGAGGTGCTCTGTGCAGTCAGCAGAGCCTCCTGTTAGATTTAGGTGACGGTGGTCAGAAGATTTCATGATTAATTTCATTTGGGGAATCGAGTGCCTGAAAAAGACTCTCTGGCCATTGTCCACGTGAGAAAGTCGTCTGTGTTTACAGCATACATTTCTAAATGACAGACCACAGAGGAAAGCGCAGAATCAGGAATCCACAGAGTTTACTGAGGGAAACTGTGACCTGAAGAGGAAACCAGCCAGGAAACAGCCCAAACCGCCCACTGCACCTGCTGCTGGGAGGGTCCTTGTGCTCAGGGCCCCTGAGCACCCTGGTGGCCTCAGCCCCTTCTGCAGGGAGGTTTGTGTCTGGGCTCACACTGACCTCCCCTCACTGTGTCTCTCGCACAGTAATACACGGCCGAGTCCTCAGATTTCAGGCTGTTCATTTGCAGATACACCATGTTCTTGGCGTTGTCTCTGGAGATGGTGAATCGGCCCTTCACAGAGTCTGCATAGTATGTGCTACCACCATTACCACTAATAGCTGAGACCCACTCCAGCCCCTTCCCTGGAGCTTGGCGGACCCAGTGCATGCCATAGCTACTGAAGGTGAATCCAGAGGCTGCACAGGAGAGTCTCAGAGACCCCCCAGGCTTCACCACGGATCCCCCAGACTCCACCAGCTGCACCTCACCCTGGACACCTGCAAACACAAAGACGTCCTGGTCAGGAAACTCTCACACGTCCACTGTTTCTCTCACTCATGTCCCCTCACACACTCAGTGTCTCTTGTCCCCCATAAATTACCTCTTAAAATAGTAACAAGGAAAACCCAGCTGAGCCCAAGCCCCATGGTGAGTGGTCTGTGTTCAATCCTGATCAGGGAATGAGAACAGCTGTGGATCCTGGGGCTGGGCTCCTGTCCCAGAGCTGCAGGTTCGGGGCCTGGCTGGTTTTTATGGCCACAGGGGCCCTATTTGCATGTCCTCCTGCTATATAGAGAGCTCAGGGGTGAACCTACAGATAAATCAGTAACTCAGTGCAGGTGACAAGTTTCTAGGGCATTTGGTCGCCCTGGTAGCTTTTTACCCACTAAATACAGAATTATAGGAGGTTTGGGGTTTGTTGATGAGACCACATCTGGTAACAGTGACACAGCCTCAAGGCTCTGATCCTCCCACTGGCTCTGATTGCTTCCCTGAAACTACTTCTGACACAGCTGCACCTGCCCCGTGAGAGAGCAGAACTCCTTGTACGTGTTGAGAGCCTCAATGATCCCCTGTATTCCAGTGTTACCCACACTTCAGGGTTGTATCCAGCTGTGGCCCCAGAGTCCTCACTACAATGGAGAAGGTTGTGCATCACTGTGAGGTGGTCCTAGGTTAGCTAAGGTGAGTCAGGTTCACTGAGATCTGGGAGGTACAACTGAAGTCTCTGTTGGGCTCTGGGCCACTATCAAGTGACACAAGAAATCTGAGTGATGAGGGGAATCTGAGTGACACAGGATGACAGGACCCATGCTTTTGATACCATTGTCCACCTTCTGTCCCTCAACAATCCCCAAGTTCACTGGCCTTAGAAGCCCTCCCTTGGTATCTCATGTCAGGAATCAAACAACATCCTATTGGGGAGTAGTTATAACAGACACTTGCCAGTAGCAATAGCACACCCATGAGTAACAGGGTCCAAGCTGGTCAGGAGTGACCTCTCCCTCTCCCTGGGAGGCGGGGCCTGAATTAGGTGGCTTCCCGTTCAATGGCTGGAGGGGAGCCCATGGTGGGGCCATGGTGACAGGTGGGTGTCCTGTCAGATCCCCATCAGCTCAGGTCCTGGAGGGAGGAGCTGGGCCATTCTCTTGGGCCTGACCTCAGGAAGCCCAGTTATGAATGGAGATGGCACTGGAGACACTAGAGCAAAATTGGATGGACCACCTAAGGTCACTGAGCTCTGACCTCCTAACCTCTGACCCGACAGAGCAGCCTTTCTTGCTTGGGGCTGAGGCTCAGTCTGAATATTAATGCATTAAATTCTACTTTAGAGTGTTAATTACTTGAGAATATAGTCAGTATGTTTCATTAGATTAGGCTCCTAGAAAATTTAACATGAAATATAATAAAATGGAAATGATCATAGAAAAGGGCGTGATAGAGACGCACAGGGGAGGTTCCTGAGAGAGCTACCGGAGGGAATTAAGTCCAGAGGTTGCACGTGGTCCGTGGGGACAAGGCTGTCAGGAGGCTGTGCAGAGGGAGACAGAGCAGAGGGGGAACCATCTCTGGTTGCCCCTGCTCCACACAGGGAACCCACCAGCCCTCACTCCCTGACACAACACACCCTGAGCCCCTCCCCTGTCCTGCTCTCTGAGGTCATTGCTCCTGGTTGATGGGCCTATCGGGATCTCCTGAATTCTCTATTATGTCGAAACTCAGGGTCCTCTTGTGCCGTGGTGACTGTGGCATCATCACACTCATTGTCTGAAGCCACTGTGGGTGGGAGGCCCTCCTGGTGTGCAGAGAGCCCACGGCATTGTCACCGTGTGCAGGGAACTGGGGCAATGACCACCAAGGCCTGTCACCTTCTTTGGGATTGACCAGCTGTTTGGTGCTGAGTCTTCTGTTCTGTGTCCCGACCTTGACTCTGGACAAGTTCCAGGAGCAAATGTCAAAAGCAGAGGAAGCTGCTGAGTTGACAGGGACCCAGGACTTCACCTCCCCTGCACCTGCTCCTGGGCTGGGTGGTCTGATCTCTGTCCCTGAGTGCCCCCTGGTGTCCTCAAACCTCTTCCACCCCGGCCCCCCTCACTCCCTCAGGGAGGTTTGTGTCTGGCTCACGCTGACCTCCCCTCACTGTCCCTCACACAGTGTTACAGGGGAAGGTAGGGCCCCTTGTAGTTGTCCCCGAGACCCCTCCCACCACCTTCGCGTTCCTGGATTTGTTCTTCTTGGTCTTCTGGGTGAGTGTTTTCTGGTTCCTCATGTTCCAAATTGCTGATGGGATTCTCAGTGTCCTCTGCTCTGCTCTCGATTCCCATAAATTATTCTTCCTCTCAGTCCTGTGGCCTTCCCTTCTGACTGGTGCTTTATTATGTGACCGATGGTCTCACTAGTTTCCTTAATGGTCTCACTGAGGTCCCGGAGCATCCTTATAACCACTGTTCTGAACTCTCTCCAGGGCTTGCTTGGCTCTATTTCATTTAGTTCCTCTTCTGGAGATTTCTTCTGTTCTTCCCTTTGTGACATGTTTCTTTGCCTCCACATTTTGGCTTCTTCTGGGTGTTTGTTTCTATGTATTAGGTAGAGCTGCTGTGTCTCTTGGAATTGGTAGAGTGGCTCTGTGCAGTAGGTGTCCTGTAGGGCCCAGGGGCCCAGCCTCCCCAGTCACCTGAGCTGGGCCTTCTTGCTGCTCCCCTGTGTGGGCCGTGTGCACTGTCCTGTTGTAGTTGAGCCTTCGTTGCCTTTGGCATCACGGGGAGGAACTGACCCGCAGGCCAACCGGCTGTGAGGACCAGCTGCTGTGCTGGAGACACCCCTATGGAGCAGGATTACTTCCGTGGAGCTTTCGTGTTCACCAAGTGGGCCCCTTGAGTGTCACTCGTGGATCTGGCAGGGCTGTAATCCAGCGTGGTCGAGTGTGAGCACGAGGAGCACTGTCTCTGGGGCCCCCTGGGAAGTGCAAAGTCAGCCTGTGTCAGTGCCTTGCCCAGGACCACCCAGCATGAGCTACACAACAGACCTTATGTGGCTGGTGATTGCGCTGGGCTTGGAGGTGTGCAGTTGACGCCAAGCTATGAACCAATTCTAGCGCCAGGCCTGGGTCCACTTATCAAGGTGTATGGGGCCTGCTGCTGCTGCTTGTTTGAGAGGTTTAGGAAAGTCCCGAGGATGACGGTAGAAAGGCCACTTGCATAGAAAAGCCCCTTGAAATGGCCTGGATGAGCCTGCAGGTGGTGAGGGGCAGGTTCTACCACCAGTATTACTAATGCGTGAGACCCACTCCAGCCCCTTCCCTGGAGCCTGGCAGACCCAGTGCATGTCATAGCTACTGAAGGTGAATCCAGAGGCTGCACATGAGAATTTCATAGACCCCCCAGGCTTCACCACGGCTCCCCCAGATCTCCACCAGCTGCACCTCACCCTGGACACCTGCAAACACAAAGACCTCCTGGTCAGGAAACTCTCAGACGTTCCCTGGTTCTCTCACTCATGTCCACTCACACACTCAGTGTCCCTTGTCCTCCATCAATTACCTCTTAAAGTAGCAACAAGGAAAATCCAGCTGAGCCCAAGCCCCATGGTGAGTGGTCTGTGTTCAGTCCTGATCAGGGAATGAGAACAGCTGTGGATCCCGGGGCTGGGCTCCTGTCCCAGAGCTGCAGGGTCGGGGATGGGCTGCTTTTCATGAGCAGAGGGGCCCTATTTGCATGTCCTTCCACCATATGAGCATTTCTGGGCTGGAGCATACAGAAAGGGCAGTGCCTCTGTGCGGATGAGAGTGTCGTGTTTTTGGGATGGCCCTGGGAGATTTTAATTAACTAAATAAAGAATTCCAAGGGTTTATTCTTGTCCAACAGACCATATGTGGTACCAGTGAGTTGAGTATCTGGTTGGGCTCCTCCACACTGGCCCCTGCTGCTCCACTAAGCCATCTTCAGGGCAGATAGGGGTCCTTCCAATGAAGATGCAGAAGCCCATGTATATAATGAAAGCAAGAATGAAAGTCTGTCTTCTGGTGTTAGCCACACTTCAGGGCTGGAGACAAGCACCTTCCTGGGAAAGAGACCTCAGGCTGCAGGCCTTGGAGAGTGGACTCCGTGTACGTGGTGTGTTGGTTTCCTTGGCCCTGAGCATCTCTGGCTTCCTGACCTTCAAGGAGACAAAAAGAGTGAGTGTTGAGAAGATGCTTTTCTATCCTGGGGACCCAGAGACACTGAGTAGTTAGAGAGATTTATGGAGGTCATGGAGGGGCTGTGGGTTTTCAAGAACCAGAAGGACATTTACAGGGGGGTCTCTCTGCCTAGTTATGAATATCCTTATAGAAAATAATAAAATCAATAATTAGTGAAATAAATTTAAGTCAGGTTACCTATGATCAGTGAGGTTGCTCGAACTTCAGGTTAATTACTCGTCTAGAAGATGGAGGACTTTGCAGTGTAAATTCAGTCAATGTCATGATGATAGGAGTTAAGTTGATAACAGCCAGGTGTTGGCCAGTTTGGTTATTACAATTCTGAGAGTTTATTGTGAAAAGAGGACAGGTGTGTCTTTCTATAGTGTTTAGATAACTGTTTTGTTGAATCTACATGTAATAAAAATATTCTCAGTGGGGCTGGTGTGGCTCAGGTGTTGAGTGTCCACCTATGAACCAGGAGTTCATGGTTTGATTCTTGACCGGACCACATGTCCGGGTCCCAGACTCGATTTCCAGTAGGGGGCGTCTCGGGGGCAGCCCTTCAGTGACTCTCTCTCATCGTTGATCTTTCTCTCTCTCCCTCTCCCTTTCTCCCTCTGAAATGAATAAAAATATGTTAAAATATATTTTCAGAGCATGGACATAAAACCTAAACTTTAGACATGCCCCGAACCCATGTCCTCGTGTGGGACATGAGCTCAGTGCATCCTCAGAACTCAGGGTTCATGAGAGCCCATTTTCCTCTAAGGCCCACAGGGGTCTAGAGACCCCTCCATTCATCCAGCTGCCTGTCGGGTCCTTTCCAGCGTGAGCACTATGGGCCTGTTGTTCAGAGGACATCCCCTAGGTTCACTGGCCGTAGAAGCCCTCCCATGGGTCCTCATGTCAGGAATGAGACATCAGCCTCCTGGGGAGTAGTGATAACAGACACTGTTTAATAGCAATAGCACACCCATGAGCAAGAGAGTCACCGGAGGAACCACGGTGATGGTGTGTCTGTAAGAGAGACGATCATTTCATTGTGCAGGGCCCCTGTCTCCGGCTATCATCTTCGTCATCACCATCACCATCATCATCATCACCATCACCATCATCACATTCATCACCATCACTATCATAATCATCATCTTCATCATCACCATCATCACCATCACCATCATCTTCATCATCTCCAGCATCTTCATCATCACCATCATCACCATCACCATCATCTTCATCATCATCATCACCATCATCGCCATCACCATCGTCTTCATCAGCGCCATCACCATCACCATCATCATCATCATCATCACCATCACCATCACCTTCATTATCACCATCATCACCATCACCATCATCTTCATCATCACCATCACCACCATCACCATTATCACCATCACCATCATTATCATCACAACCATCACCACATGTTTTCTGGGTCTTAAGGGGCATAAGTAGTCAGGCCCTATCTCTTGATGGGTGACACTGACATGTCAGGGTTCACCCCTCTTCCATCTCCTGCACATGTGTGAAATATGAAGAGAAAGTGGGGGACCCCTTCTGTCCTGCAGGTGGGACATACAAACCACACACACGCACCGTGTGAATAGGACCAACTTGGTCCACACTCCTGATCCACAGGGAAAACCAGAACCAGTGTCAGCACCTGGCCGATCCAACCATTTCCTGCTGAACAGACTGTATTCTCTCAGCAGCACCCCCATGAACTGATAAACGTTTGACTGGTCCCTCTGTGTGTGTGACATCATCAGCCTAGACAACCATTCCCCAGGAGGGTGGGTCCCTCTGCCTCTGCCTGGTGTCACCTTCTCTTGCTGGTGTGAGCATGATGCCAAGTCAAGGACCATCACCTCCACGACCTCTCTTCTCTAGCTTTGGGGTCACATCCCTCGGTGCCCTCTCTCCAGCACCCAGGTTTCCTGCTTCTGTCTGGTTGGGACCCTGAGTTGTGTGGAGCTGAGCTGCACGGTGCAGTCATCAGAGCCTCCTGTTAGATTTAGGTGACGTGGGTAGAAGATTTGATGATTAATTGTCATTTGGACACAAGAGTGTCTGAGGCTCTGCCTGTTTCCCCTGAGAAACTTGGTTCTCTTTACTGCAGACTTCACAGCAGTCTGGGCTCACACAGCCTTCCCCTCACTGTGTCCCTCGCACAGTAATGCCCGGCTGGGTCACTCGCCATCAGTCTGCTCCACTGCAGGTACCTGGTGCTAATGGAGTTGTCTGTGGAGATGCTGACCTGGCCTTGGAAGGAGGGCTGTATCTTGTGTGCGAGTCACCAGGACAGATCATTCCCATCCACTCCAGGCTCTTCCCAGGTGACTGGCCCACCCAGCTGAGCCAGCAGCTGGTGACGCTGTACCCAGAAGCCCTGCAGGAGATCCTCAGAGACTCCCCAGGTCTTTTCGTTTATGCCCTAGACGGCACCAGCTGCACCTGGGCGCAGACACCTGTGTGGGAGAGCATGACTTAGGTCAGGGCTGCCTCCTGCCCTCTCTCCTCTGTGACCCCAACACGTTGCCTGTGACTTGTTTGGGAGGACAGCCAGGAGCTTAGCGAGGATGTTGGGACAACCCATCCTGTACGAGGACAGTGAGGGACAGAGCTGAGGACCCAGCTGGGTGGGGAGGGACACTGCACTGTGGAGGGGGACCCAAGATTTAAACTGATGGTGCCCCAACATGGGTTTGCATGTTAACTGCCCTGCCCTCCAGGTGACACTTCTGATGGTTCATGACCCAGAAGTTCCAGGGTTCGTGGAGAGGTGCTAGTCTGAGCCTCCCCATAGGGAAGGCGGCACTCTCACCCAGACTGGTCCTGGCAGAAGGAAACCTCCATTGGAATGTAGTTGAATTCTGGTTGGGATGGATTCACACCTCCCAGGTGGACGTGGTCTGAAGTGATCACCTAGACGCCAACCTGTGGAGGGTATTTCTCCAGCTGGGGCGGAGGGGACAGGCAGGACTGATGTGTTTCATAATCGGCTGAGGCTCTCAGTGTGAGGAGTGCTGAAGGAAACCTCCATTCTCACAGATATTCATGAACAAGAAGGCAGCCTGAGTTCAGGGATGTTCCATGGAGATTTTCTGTAGGAGAGACAGAGGACAACTCTGAATAGATCAAGGACATGTTGGAATCAGGGTTGGGGAGCAGGGTGGGGTCAGAGGATGGAAAAGTACTAATGGACCAGCAGGGGTGAGAGGACTGGTCAATCCTCCTGACAGGCTTCTTGCTGAAGACAGGCCAGGGTGATTCCCCATCACCTGGGATTTTGCTGGGTGGGGAACCCAATGAGGCCTCGAGGGTGATCATATACTAAGTGCGGGGGTTTCTAGCCAAACCAATCTCACAGGGTTCTTGCTAATATTGGGCTGTGCAAAGCTGGACCTTAATGAGTAGAGGTTGCAGCCTAGTTGGGAAGAGACTCAGAGGGGCCTGACAGAAGCTTGGTCAACGAGGGGCCCTTTCCATCACTTTCAATATTTCCTGCCTGTCTCTTCTGGCCTGAAATGTTTCTCTTGAGAAATATGCTGACAGTGCAATGGGAGCTGCCTTGTAGGTAAGTAACTGCTTTTCTCTTCCCTCTTTTAAAATCCTCTTCTTGTTCTTAACCTTTGCCACTGTAATTCTGCGGTGTCCTGGTGTGAACCCATTTGGGTTCGTCTTCTTTGGGACTCTGTGTGCTTCCTGGATTTGTGTGTTTTTCCCCTTCAGCTAGTTAGGAAAGTTCTTGTCATTATTTCATCAAATCTGTTCTTGGTCACTTGGTCTCTGTGTTCTCCTTCTGGTATTCCTATCATGTGGATGTTGTTTTATTTAATATTTCCCAAAGTTCCCTTAAACTACCTCATTCTTTTAAAATGTTTATGTTTTTTGCTTCTGAGATTGTACATTTTTTCTTCCTTTTCATTCAAATACCTGATAAAGTCCTCTGCTGCATCCAACCTACTTTTTATTCCTTCCAGTGTTTTCTTTTTTATAAATCCTTACCTGAAGTTATTTTCTCCATTGCTTTTCAGAGACAGTGGAGGTGAGAAATAGAGAGATGGAATCATCCATGTGAAAGAGACAAAGCAATTAGTTGTCACCCACAGACAACCTGGACCTGGGATCCAGACTGCAACTCAGGTAGAAGACCTTGATGGGGAATTCAACCTCAGACCCTTCAGTCCATGGGCAGAGGGAAATCCTAGAGCATTTCACAGCTGGGTGCTATGTGGGTGCCTAGTTTCAGCTCTGGTTAGCTGGGCTGTGTCATAATTTTGGGTCACAGTTCCAGGCCTCTCAGGGGGAACCTCTGTCCTAACATATCCCTTGGAAACCCCAGCCTGTCACCCATGGGAGCAGGGCCAACCCCTTTCACCTGTCAGGACTTCCTTCCAGTCCTGAGGTGGCTCCTGTTCGCAATTCTTGGTTAAAAGTCTCCTCTTCAGAGAGTCTGTAGTTCGTAATTCAGGGTGATCGATTCCCATTCTTTGGTTAGTCCCACTTGGTTTGGGGAGCAGCTGAGAGAAAGATGCACCTACTCCTCCATCATCTTGACCTCGCCCTCTGCATTTTAGTTCCTACAAACAGGATATGTCGCCTGTGTTTCATGTGAAGAGTTTGCTGCTAATATAGTAAAACTGTTAAAATGCAAAGCCATCAGTGGTAGCCAGAGAGTCACAGGTCTAGAGACTCTTGTAGAGACTGTTCTAAGGAGAGGAAGCTATGAGCCCTCAGAGGAATCAGCTGTAAACACCACCTGCAGATGCTGCTGAAGATGAAACATAGAGTGGTGGTTCCAGTGCGCCCCTGGTGTCCTGAGCACCTCCTGCAACCCATCCCTACCAGAGTGGAGGCTGCTAGAAAAGTACCCATAAATCTGGACGTGACTTTGGAACTGGGTGAGGGGAGGATGATGGACTTGTTTTGAATCACATAAGAGAAATATGCCTGGTTCTCATGGAAAAAATGTTGCTGGACGTATGGGTTTAGCGCCTCTTCCAGTGAAGACCCAGAAGGAAGCACAGCGCAGGATGGAGACAACTTATTTCATCCTAGGAAATCCCTGAAAAATTATGAACAGGAGCTGGTTAGAAATAAAAACGTTAATGATGCTGCAGGATGGGACCTAGTGACATAAGGAATGGTCATTGCAAACTGGTGGGAATGAGATTCCCTGTTATCTACACTCACATCCTCACAGTGTCTCTGTCTACAAGGTGACAACTCCACAGGTCTAAGCGAATAGCATTTGGATATCTTTGGGGTCATAACTCACATGGCCGCTTTACGGGTCACCCAGGAGCATAATTCATCTGGGTCCCACTTATGAATCTCTCAAATCAAAGAGGGAAGAAGGGACACCCCTCCCAGGAGGACTTAAGGTCATTGTGTTTCTGTAGGACGGGACATAATATTATTGGACCAGAGTCCGTGTCTCAGTCCAACACTGTCCTCATCATCATCACCATCATCACCATCATCATCATCACCATCATCATCATCACCATCATCATCACCATCATCACCATCATCATCAGCATCATCATCATCACCACCATCATCACCATCATCACCATCATCATCATCACCATCATCACCATCAACACCATCATCACCATCATCGCCATCATCATCATCGCCATCATCACCGTCAGAATCACCATCATCATCATTTACTTATTTATTAGCATTTTTCTCATGTTCTGTAGACCTTGTGTTGTACACACATAATGAGCCATTATCTCAATTTCTGCTTATTTTTATAATCGTTCAATGAAATGTGGAGCCAGACTCTATTTTCCTTTTCCTGTGACTGCTGGAAAATGAAGGCTCATTCCTGCCTCTTCCTCATCTGCCCCACTTGGGAATCTGATAGGAAAGGTGGGGTCTCCTCTGTAGATGTCCTGGGGAGATTGAAACCACACCGGACCCTGGAAGCAGAATTCCTCCCTCCCCACCACCTTGCCAAGATCAAAGCCCTGAGCCAGTCCCCTCTCCTGGCTTCACGAGAGCCCCTCTGACTTGCTGAAGGGCCTTCCCTGTGCTTCCCAGAGATTTCAACTCTGTACGTGATAAACATCCTGTCCCTTGGTGTGTGTGTTTGTCCTAAACCTGGACATTTGCACCATGTCGTCCTGGGTCCCTCTCCCTCTGCCTGATGTCACCTAGTCTTGGTGTTGTGACCATGATGACAGGTAATGAGTGTCACCACCGGGGTCTTTCTTCTCTAGCTTTTTGTTCACACCCCTCAGGTGCCTGCTGTCCTGAACCCATGTGTCGTGTTGCTGGATAGTTGGGACCCTGAGCTGTGTGGGGCTGAGCTGCTCTGTGGAGTCAGCAGAGCCCCCTGTTTGGTTTAGGTGACAGTGGTCAGAGGATTTCACTGTTAATTTCATTTGGGGAAACGAGTCCCTGAAAGTAGACACTCTGCCTATTGTCCATGTGAGAAAGTCATCCCTGTTTACAACAGACATTTCTAAATGACAGACCTCAGAGGAAAGCACAGAATCAGGAATCCACAGAGTTTACTGAGGGAAACTGTGACCTGAAGAGGAAACCAGCCAGGAATCAGCCCAAACCGCCCACTGCACCTGCTCCTGGGAGGGTCGTTGTGTTCAGGGCCCCTGAGCTCCCTGGATGCCTCAGCCCCTCTTGCAGGGAGGTTTGTGTGTGGCTCACACTGACCTCCCTTCACTGTGTCTCTCGCACAGAAATACATGGCCGAGTCCTCAGATTTTAGGCTGTTCATTTGCAGATACAGCGTGTTCTTGGCGTTGTCTCTGGAGATGGTGAATCGGCCCTTCACAGAGCCTGCATAGTATGTGCTACCACCAGTATTACTAATGAGTGAGACCCACTCCGGCCCCTTCCCTGGAGCCTGGCGGACCCAGTGCATCCAGTAGCTACTGAAGGTGAATCCAGAGGCTGCACAGGAGAGTCTCAGAGACCCCCCAGGCTTCACCACGGCTCCCCCAGACTCCACCAGCTGCACCTCACCCTGGACACCTGCAAACACAAAGACGTCCGGTCAGGAAACTCTCACATGTCCACTGTTTCCCTCAGTCATGTCCACTCAACACTCAGTGTCTCTTGTCCCCCATAAATTACCTCTTACAATAGCAACAAGGAAAACCCAGCTGAACCCAAACCCCATGGTGAGTGGTCTGTGTTCAGTCCTGATCAGGGAATGAGAACAGCTGGGGATCCCGGGGCTGGGCTCCTGTCCCAGAGCTGCAGGGTCAAGGACGAGCTCGTTTTTATGACCAGAGGGGCCCTATTTGCATGTCGCCCTACTATATAGGGAGCTCTGGGGTGAACCTACGGAGAGTCAGTACCTCAGTATAGGTGAGAGGGTTCTAGGGCATTCCGTTTCCATGGGAGCGTTTCACTCTCTAAATACAGAATTATAGGAGGTTTGGGGTTTGTGGATGAGACCACATGTGGTAGCAGTGACCCAGCGTCAACACTCTGACCAAGCTCACTAATCCCCATTACTCTCCTGAAAAACATCCTGGACAGAGTCTGACCTGTCCCGTGAGGGTGCAGAGCTCCTCGTATGTAATGAGAGTTTCAATCACCACTTGTATTCTAGTGTTACCCACCCTTCCGGATTGTATCCACCTGTGATCCCGGTGTTCTCACTGCACTGTAGAAGGTTGTGCAATGTGGTGAGGTGGTCCTACGGGAGCTAAGGTGAGTCAGGTTCACTGAGATCTGGGACATACAACTGAAGTCTCTGTTGGGCTCTGGGCCACTATCAAGTGACACAAGAAATCTGAGTGATGAGGGGAATCTGAGTGACACAGGATGACAGGACCCATCTAATGATCCCATTGAGCATCTCATGTCCACTATTAATCCCGAGGTTCACTGGCCCTAGAAGCCCTCCCATGGGATCTCATGTCAGGAATCAGACAAAATCCTATTGGGGAGTAGTTATAACAGACACTAGCCAGTAGCAATAGCACACCCATGAGTAACAGGGTCTGAGCTGGTCAGGAGTGACCTCACCCTCTCCCTGGGAGGCGGGGCCTGAATTAGGTGGCTTCCCTTTCAATGGCTGGAGGGGAGCCCATGGTGGGACCATGGTGACAGGTGGGTGTCCTGTCAGATCCCCATCAGCTCAGGTCCTGGAGAGAGGAGCTGGGTCAGCCTGTGGAGCCCAACCTCAGGAAGCCCAGTTATGAATGGAGATGGCACTGGAGACACTGGAGCAGGGTTGGATGGACCACCTAATGTCACTGAGCTCTGACCTCCTGATCTCTGACCTGGCAGAGCAGCCTTCCTTGCTTGGGGCTGAAGGCTCACTCTGAAGATTAATGCACTAAATTGGACTTTACAAAGTTAATTACTTGAGAGTTTAGCCAGTATGTTTCATTAGATTAGCCTCCTAGAAAATTTAGCATGAAGTACAATCAAATAGAAATGATCACAGAAAAGGGCGTGATAGAGACACACAGGGGAGGCTCCTGAGAGAGCTACCGGAAGGAAATAAGTCCAGAGGTTGCAGGTGGTCAGTGGGGACAAGGCTGTCAGGAGGCTGTGCAGAGGGAGACAGAGCAGAGGTGGAACCATCTCTGGTGACCTGAGATTTGGTTTCTAATGGGATCTGGAGCCAGACTGACCATGTTCTTCTGAGACGATTTACCAAGACCCAGAGTCACCCTCTCAGGTGGGAGAACTGGACTCTGCTCATTTGAAACACACCCTCCCTGCTTCCTCCAGCTTCTGAAGTGCCCTCTGAGCCGATGAGTTTGGAGTCCTTCCCTGTTCCTGCATTTCTTGGAAGGGGTCAAGAGGGACTCTCTGAGACGGTAGTTTATTTTCTGTGTAGTGTGGGTAGAATTCACCCTTGAATCCATTTGAACATGAGCTTTCCTCCACTTAGAGTTTTTGATGAGTACTTCATTTATTTTTTAGACTTTGTACTAATCTGTAATGTGAGATTCAAATTCCTATATTAGCATCTATTAAGGGGACAGAGAAATAGAACTGTTGACCTTCAGCGAGTGTAGTAAGTGCTGAAATAATGGTGTGTGCAGACCACGTGTTTGTATCCCATGCCATCCAAGAGAATGAACTCAAACATGCTCCCTGGTATAGAATTCATAAAGTGTTGTAGTTCCGAGAATGGACCTCCCTCACCTCCAGCTCCAGCAGCACAAGAGACAGGCCACAGCTGTGGTTTGTGCTGGGGACACAGCTGTGCCCGAACCCCAGACCATGGCTGAGCTCCACAGTGGCATCAAGGCAGGGCCATTGCTGGGAGACAGGAGTCACCTGAAGGAAGGTCCTGGCTCCAGCCACCTCCGACGCATTTGTGGGGCCTTCGGGGACTGCAGGGGGTTTACACAAGGTGGTCCTCTTGTGGACACATTTCCATAGTGTCTGACGGTTTCCTGGGCTCCCCCAGAGCTCTGGATTTTTCTTTCCACATAAGATACACTCTCTGTTTACACGAAAAAATGTTTCTACCAAAGGAGTAAATCTATTAAAATACAAAGCCATCAGTGGTAGCCACAGAAAGGCCAGTGTAGAGACTCTTGGAGGAAATGTCCTATGGAGATGAACCTGGACCTTGGGAGAAATGAGCCACAAACCCCACTTGCCCCTGGTCCTGTTGGTGCAGCACAGAGCCTGCGGGTCCTGAGCGCCCCCTGGTGTCCCGATTGGGTGCTCAGCCCTGTCTCCAGAGGCTGCAGGGAGGGTTGTGTCTGGCTCACACTGACCTCCCCTCCCTGTGTCTTTCGCACAGAAATACACAGCCGAGTCCTCATATTTCAGGCTGTTCATTTGCAGATACAGCGTGTTCTTGGCATTGTCTCTGGAGATGGTGAATCGGCCCTTCACAGAGGCTGCATAGGATGTACTACCACTGCCAGGATTAATGTACCAGACCCACTCCATCCCGTTCCCTGGAGCTTGTAGGATCCAGCTCATATCCCTGCTACTAATGGTGAATCCAGAGGCTGCACAGGAGAATCTCAGAGACCCCCCAGGCTTCACCATGGCTCCCCCAGACTCCACCAGCTGCACCTCACCCTGGACACCTGCAAACACAAAGACGTCCTGCTCAGGAAACTCTCACACATCCACTGTTTCTCTCAATCATGTCCACTCACACATTCAGTGTCTCTTGTCCCCCATAAATTACCTCTTAAAACAGCCACAAGGAAAACCCAGCTGAGCCCAAGCCCCGTGGTGAGTGGTCTGTGTTCAGTCCTGATCAGGGAATGAGAACAGCTGTGGATCCTGGGGCTGGGCTTCTGTCTCAGAGCTTCAGGGTCAGGGCTGGGCTGGTTTTTATGACCAGAGGGGCCCTATTTGCATGTCCTCCTGGTATATAGAGAGCTCAGGGATGAACCTAGAGATATGTCAGTAACTCAGTGAAGGTGAGAGGTTCCTTGTGCATTTGGTTGCCATGGTAGCTTTTCACCCACTAAATACAGAATTATAGGAGGCTTGGGGTTTGTTGATGAGACCACATCTGGTAACAGTGACCCAGCCTCAAGGCTCTGATCCTCCCACTGGCTCCCATTGCTCCCCTGAAACTACTCCTGACACAGCTGCACCTGCCCCGTGAGGGAGCAGAACCCCTTGTATGTAATGATCCTCAATGACCCCCTGTATCCCAGTGTTACCCACACTTCGGGGCTGTAACCATCTGTGGCCTCAGAGTCCTCACTGCCATGGAGAAGGTTGTGTATCACCTGTGAGGTGGTCCTAGGTCAGCTAAGGTGAGTCAGGTTCACTGAGATCTGGGAGGTATAACTGAAGTCTTTGTTGGGCACAGAAGTCTATCAAGTGACACAAGAAATCTGAGTGATGGGGGGAATCTGAGAGACACAGGATGAGAGGACCCCTGCTCTTGATATCTTTGTCCACGTCCTGGCACCCAAGAATCCCCAAGTTCACTGGCCTTAGAATCCCTCCCCTGGGATCTCATGTCAGGAATCAGACAACATCCTATTGGGGAGTAGTTATAACAGACACTTGCCAGTAGCAATAGCACACCCATGAGTAACAGGGTTTGAGCTGGTCAGGAGTGACCTCTCCCTCTCCCTGGGATGCGGAGCCTGAATCAGGTGGCTTCCCTTTCAATGGCTGGATGGGAGCCCATGGTGGGGCCATGGTGACAGGTGGATGTCCTGTCAGATCCTATCAACTCAGGTCCTGGAGGGAGGATCTTGGTCAGCCTCTGGGACCAACCTCAGGAAGCCCAGATATGAACAGAGATGGCACTGGAGACAGTAGAGCAGCATTGGATGGACCACCTCAGGTCACTGGGCTTTGACCTCCTGACCTCTGACCTGGCAGAGCAGCCTTCCTTGCTTGGGCCTGCAGGCTCAGTCTGAATATTAATGCCTTAAATTCTACTTTAGAGTGTTAATTACTTGAGAGTTTAGCCGGTATATTTCATTTGATTAGGCTCCATGAAAATTTAACATGAGATATAATCAGATAGAAATGATCACAGAAAAGGGCGTGATAGAGACGCACAGGGGAGGTTCCTGAGAGAGTTACCAGTAGGAATTATGTCCAGAGGTTGCACATTGTCAGTGGGGACAAGGCTGTCAGGAGGCTGTGCAGAGGGAGACAGAGCAGAGGTGGATCCATCTCTGGTGACCTGAGATTTGGTCTCTAATGGGACCTGGAGCCTGGCTGGCCCAGTGTACAGCAAAGCTCGTTAAACAGAATCTAGAGAGTGTGCCATGAGAGAGAGGGTCTGCTCGGGCTTCACAGGTCATCGGCCTGACTTTTGCAGCTGCACTTGGGACAAGACGCCTTCGAACTAAGAACATTGGTACTTGTCAGTCATGAGCATTGCCAACCCCCCAGAGTCTCCTGCCTGACGTCTGAGACCGTCACCTTGGGGGTTGTCACCAGCCACAGGAGGAGACCCAGCAGGTTCATCTTCTTCTAGACCAAGGCCCTGCCTTCCCCAGAGACCTCAGCCCTGTGTGAGGGGAGAGCTGTGAGCCCCACAGCCCAGGGGAGGCTTTACCCTGTAGCCTGAAGGGACATTTGCATGTGGGGCAGCCTTTTCCTTATAAGTGGGAGGGTGGAGGGCCTGAGGACAGTGCCCCATGTCCTTCTTGGTCCTGAGCACATTTCTTCCCCTCGACCCAACGCCATTGGTCAGTTATGCGACAGTCCTTGGGTTATGAAGCTCTTTGGATCCAGGTGAATGGATGGCCCCATCTTTCAAAGTTTAAAATTAGATGCTGGACTAGATGAATGGATCACACAGCTTTATTCTCACAGATCGTTCGTTTTGTTAATAATATGGATGGCCCAAAGACACCCATTAAGTAGACAACCTTGCCATATTTCATAATCATAATTTCATATAAAATAATATTTTGATATCAGTTTTGATGTAAAAATAATTGCAAAGTAAAGAACAGACTTTCCTTGACCTGGCTGACATCTCAGGTGACAGTGCAGCTTCCGCCTCTGTCTCAGTCCAGGGAACAGGCCACGCTGGTTAGGACCTGCCTCCCATGAGTCCAGAGCAGGCCATGCAGCAGACACAGGTCTCAGACTCTCCTTTCCCTCCTCTCTTCTCACCTCTCCCAGGGCAGTGAAGCCCCGCCCCACAGGTGATTCTCAGGAAGGTCTCCCAGGTCCTTGACCACAAAGAGGCTCTGATTCTCTGGACTCCTCTCCCAGAGAGACAGGGGCACTTACTCTGCACCAGCCTGGGCTCTGAGATGGGTGTGGACCACGTGACCTGCTCCTGGTCACAGAGAGTCATTGTGGAACCTGCCACCCCGGCCTTCACCTGAGACCCAGGGAGGAAGGTATGTGGAGGCTGATTTCCCGGGAAGGGACTGTGAGCTCATGATGGCTCAGAATACAGATGGAGGGAAGGTCAAGAGCAGAGTGATTGTCTTTTCCTAAATCACTGAACTCAGTTTCATCTACTGAAGGAGATGTGAGGGGAGATGGCTTTGCACCTCCTGGAAGAGAGGTGATCCTGGGTGTTAAACACAAGGTGGTGGTGAAATTCCAGAGTCGTCCCTGAGCTCACACCTTAAGGGACGATTTCGGTCCACACCTCTGAGGGCTGCTCCAGGCAGGACGTCTCAGTGGCACACGGAAGCATGAACCATAGAGACACAGGCAGAGCCCCCGGGCCTTGACCTTCAGGGGTTGGTGCTGACTGTGTAGCAGCTGCACTGCCTCATGTGCTGTGTTTCTCCTCTGGACCCTGATGGAAACCAGTTTCCTACCCTGGGGATGGAGAAGTAGCTCCGTCATGACAGGTGTGTTTGGGTGAAGATGTGGGTAATGGTTTGTGAGCAATGAGAATGTTGTCTATGGAAACCTTGATGTTTTCTTGGGCCCTTGAGATTGCTGTGAACACGTCGTGGGCTCAGCTTTGGATCACGTGTTGGGGACTCGTCCTCTGTTGGGCAGAGACAGGTGGGCATGTGAGAGGGGGGCTGGTGGGTGGGGAGGGGCAGGTGCATTTCTCCAGGTGCAACTGTGCTGCTGACACTGTGGGAGGACCTGGGGAGAGTGAGCAGGGCCCCTGCCGTGGAGCTCAGGGTCCTGGGTGGACCTGGGGAGATTGTAGAGAGCAGTAGACTGAGGTTGTTAGGCGGCTGCCTGGGGATACTGAGGGACAGCAGAGGTGGGTGTGGGTCAGGACGCTGTCCAGCTAGTTCTCACGACCCTGGTGGATTCTCCATGTGGAAGGTGAGACCCTTGTGAGAACACAGCCCCAGGCTGCTCCCAGGGACCCACACCAAGTGCGTCCAGCAGGGACGAGGGGGACCGTCTCTGGACTCATCTCCCTGTCTCCTCCACGTGGAAATCTGGGGGCTGCGCCTGGTCCTCAGGCTGGTTCTCGTCCAGGAGACTGAGGCAGGGAGACAGCCAAGGGAAACTCACATCAGCATCGACCAGAGCGGATGCGGAGCTCGAGGTTCCACGGCCACAAGGAGACCGAGGCTGCCATGGGGCAGCTGTGCTGGAGGAAGCTCCTGGGGACAGTTCTCCTCCTGCCAGAGGACAAGCTCCTGTGGGAACAGATGAGTGTTTGTCTGAGAGCAGAGGGAGTGAGCTCAGACCCTGGGCGCAGGGGCTTCACTGGTGGTTCCCCCGTGGAAACTGCTTCCCAACCCCAGGGATGGAGACGAAGCTCAGGGTGGTCAGTTTTCAAAGGGAAAGTGGGTCTCATGGGAACCTAGGGCGATAACGGTCCCCGAGACTGGGAACAACTCTCCTGGGCAAAGAGAATGTTATTTAAACCACTGCTGCCTTCAGTGAGAATGAGGGACCTTAGAGCCCAATAACAATGGACGAGTGTCCCTGGGACTTGCACAGCAAGACAGCAGGGGACCCCGACCACAACAGGACACTGGTTCTCAGCCCCTCCAGGGCCTGTCCCTGGGGTGTGTTCCCTGACTCCGTGGGTGCTGAGTGTCCTCTGGTGTCCAGAGTGCCCCTGGTGTCCTGACCCTTCCTGGTGGACCTGAGTGTCTCCTGCGGCTAAGTCCCTTCTGTCTCCCTGCAGGGAGATTTCTGTCTGGCTCAGGGTGTCAGACACCCTGGGGGCTGGGCTCCTGTCCCAAAGCTGCAGGGTCGGGGCTGGGCTGGTTCTCATGAGCAGAGGGGGCCCTATTTCCACATCCTCCTGCCATATAGGGAGCTCTGGGTCTCGACGCTGACATGAAGGACAGTCTTAGAGTCGATGTGTCCCAGGGCTTACGCCTGTTTAGAGTTAGCCCAGGGCCATGGGCCTCTGCTCCTCCCAACTTGACCCACCTGCTTACCTGGTTCATCGCCAGGACAGGTGGACGTGCCCAGTGAGGGTGTCAGCACTACCTGTGGGATGGGAGCCTGTGCTAATGCCATCAAGTGACAGCCCAGCAGGAAAATTAATGGAGTTGAAAAATGAGTGAAAGGGTGGAGATTTAAATACGATACTTTGGAAGGTTCCCTGGGTCCTCACATCAAGGGGATCATCCATCACACCCAGAGGGTGACTGCAGTGGGGGACGGTCATGTTCCACCCGACCCTGATGTCCTCAAATGAGGTCAGAGTGAGAAGAATAACAGAGTGTGAAGCTGCAGAAAGTGGACAAGTGCTGGGTAGAGTGAGGGACTGTGTGCGTCACGGGGACCCAGAAGCGTGAACAACACAGAGAAACAGGAAAGTCAGATTCAGACACTGTGGATATGGATGAAAGTGAATCAAAACCAAGAGCTGTTTTATTAAGATGTCGGGAAAGATTTGGGGGGACTTAGGTGTAGGCTATGAAATGTTGCTGGAAACCCTGCTGTCTGCATGGGACCCGGGGAACCCTGTCTCCATGTCCCCACATGATGGGAGGGAACTGGAACAGGGGCCTGACTCAGGGCAACATTGGAGAAGTCACCTGGGATCACGAATGGGGGACGTAACCCAGACTGAGGACACACCACTCAGGGTTCCTGCTCCATTCGGCTCTGACCCTCCTTGTTGTGTGACCAGTTCAAGTTTCCTCTCCTCACTTTCCTCTGAAATAGCCCCACACGTTCCTAGAGTCATGAGACACTGTGGGGAGTGTGCAGGGCACCAGCCCCGTGTGTGCTGACCTCGTAGCTCCCATCTCTCCTGGACTCACTCTCTAGTTCTGTGAATCTCCTGGTGCCGTCTCCAGGGTTTTCTATATAGAAGATCATGTCGTCTGCATGCAGATGGGAAGCGATATTTTGTTCTGCTCCTCTCTGATTTGGACAGTTTCTATTCTATTTTTCTTTTTGCCTAATTATTCTGACAGCAAGGTGCATTTCTGTGGAATAGAAGCAGTTACTGGGGTACCCTGGTGTTTCTCCTGATGTTACAAGAATTGCTTTGCAATTTTTTCAGTGGAGCACAATGCTACGTGTTCTCTTCTCAAATGTTGCTTTTACTATACTGAGGATACTCAATTATCTACTTAATATATTGAGAATTTTTATCACAAAGAGGTTTTATATATTCCAGTGCCACTTATTTATATGAAGGCACAGTTAGTCCTTCATGCTGGGGATGAGCTGTGGCACATTTACTGGTTCCATGGGCTGCACCGTCTTTGCCTTCCTGGGGGATGACTCACTGATCATGGTGAATGACCCTCCAATGTGCTGTTAGGTTTCCTAGTGCTAGTGAGGATTTTCCCTTTATGTTCATCAGGGATACTGACCTGTCATTTCTTTGTGTGTCCTTACTTGGCTTTGGTTTGAGTGTAATGGTCCCGTCAAGACATCAGTTTGGAAGTGTTGTTTCCTCCCTTAGTTCATGAAGGAGGGACTCAAAAGTTATCAATTGTTCTTTGAGATTTTGTGGAATTGACTCATGATTCCATTTGAAAGTGGGCTATTCTTTGTTCTGAAATTTTGATTACTATTTCAATTATTTTTTACAATTCATAGGAATCTAGCAATATTGGGAACTAATTCTTAATTTAAGCAACAGATAAGAAGACTGACATATACAACTGTTGGCTTTCAGGGGGTGTGGTCATTGCTGAAATTACAGTTGTTTGCAGACAACATGTTTATTTCACCTGATGTCGAAGAGAATTAAATAAAACCATGTTTCTAGTATAGAATTCATACAGTGTCCTGAGAATGCACCTCCCTTATCTCCAATTTCAGGAGCCCCAGGAATAGGCCCTAGCTGCTGCTCTGATATCGACCATGGTTTGTGCTGAAGACACAGCTGTGCCTGTTTCCAGACCATGTCAGGTCCACAGTGACACCAAGGCAGGGCCATGGCTGGGAAACCCAGGTGTCATCTGGAGGAAAGTTGTGGCTCAAGAACTCTCTGACCCAGTCGTTGGACCTTCCTGAACTGCAGGGAGCTTTAGACAAGTTCCAACTTTGGTGGGCAGACTTTGATTTTGGGCTTAGAGTTCCCCCAGGCTCACCAACCCCTCAGAATTTTTCTTTTCCCACAAGTGATATACGACTTTCTTGAATATGAGAGTGTTTTACTTATGTAGTAAATATTTTTAAATACAGAGTCCTCAGTGGTAACCACAAAATCATAGGTCTAGAGAGGCTCTTGGAGAAACTGTTGTGTGGAGAGGAAGCCCTGAGACTTCAGCTGAAACAGCTTTAAACACCACCTGCGACTGCTACTGGGGAGTCAAGACAGAATTCATGGGTCCTGAGCACCCTCTGGCACCCTTAGTGGTCACTGCAGCTCAGCCCTCCTGCCTCCTGCAGGGAGGTTTGTGTCTGGCTCACACTGACCTCCTCTCACTGTGTCTCTTGCACAGAGATACACGGCCGAGTCCTCAGATTTCAGGCTGTTCATTTGCAGATACAGCGTGTTCTTGGCATTGTCTCCGGAGATGGTGAATCGGCCCTTCACAGAGTCTGCATAGTACTTCTGACTTCCATCATTCCAAATCATGCCAGCCACTCCAGCCCCTTCCCTGGAGCCTGGCGCACCCAGATCATCCAGTAGCTACTGAAGGTGAATCCAGAGGCTGCACAGGAGAGTCTCAGACACCCCCCAGGCTTCACCACGGCTCCCCCAGACTCCACCAGCTGCACCGCACCCTGGGCACCTGCAAACACAAAGACGTCCTGGTCAGGAAACTCTCACACGTCCACTGTTTCTCTCACTCATGTCCATTCACACTCTCAGTGTCTCTTGTTCTCCATAAATTACCTCTTAAAATAGCAACAAGGAAAATCCAGCTGAGCCCAAGCCCCATGGTGAGTGGTCTGTGTTCAGTCCTGATCAGGGAATGAGAACAGCTGGGATCCCGGGGCTGGGCTCCTGTCCCAGAGCTGCAGGGTTGGGGATGGGCTGGTTTTTATGAGCAGAGGGGCCCTCTTTGCATGTCGCCCTACCATATAGGGAGCTCTGGGGTGAGCTTTCAGAGAGTCAGTGTCTCAGTGCAGCTGAGAGAGCCCTGTGAGTTTTGGTCACCATGGGAGCATTTCACTCACTAAATACAGAATTATAGGAGGTTTGGGGCTTGCGGAGGACACCGGTCTGGTAACAGTGACCCAGCATCTGGGCTCTCATCCTCCCCACTGACCCCCACTGCTCCTCTGAACCAACTTCAGGACAGAGCAAGACCTACCCAGTGAGTCTGCAGAACCCCTTTGTCTGTTTTGAGAGCCTCAATGAGCCCCTGTATTCTAGTGTTGCCCACACTTCAGGCCTGTATCCACCTGTAGTCCCAGAGTCCTCACTGCAATGGAGAAGGTTGTGCATCACCTGTGAGGTGGTCCTAGGTCAGCTAAGGTGAGTCAGGTTCACTGAGATCTGGGAGGTACAACTGAAGTCTCTGTTGTTTCCAGATTACTATCAAGTGACACAGGATATCTGAGTGGCGTGGGGAATCTGAGTGACACAGGATGACAGGACCCATGCTCTTGATTCCTTTGTGCATCTCATGTCCCCTATTAATCCCCAAATTCACTGGTCCTAGAAGCCCTCCCATGGGATATCAAGTCAGTAATCAGACACCAGCCTCTTGGGGAGTGGTTATGATAGATGAGGCCCAGTAGCAATAGCACAGCCATGAGTAACAGGGTCCGAGCTGGTCAGGAGTGACCTCTCCCTCTCCTTGGCAGGAGGGGCCTGAATCAGGTGGCTTCCCTTTCAATGGCTGGAGAGGAGCCCATGGTGGGGCCATGGTGACAGGAGGGTGTCCTGTCAGATCCCCATCAGCCCAGGTCCTGGAGGGAGGAGCTGGGTCAGCCTCTGGGGCCCAGCCTCAGGAAGCTCTGATATGAACAGAGACGGCACCGGAGACACTAGAGCAGCACTGGATGGACCACTTCTGGTCACCGAGCTCTGACCTCTTGACCTCTTACCCTGCTGAACAGCCTTTCTTGCCTGGGGCTGAGGCTCAGTCTGAATATGAATGCAAGAAATTGGACTTTACAATGTTAATTACTTGAGAGTTTAACCAGTATGTTTAATTGGATTAGGCTCCTAGAAAATTTAACATGAAATATAATCAAATAGAAATAATCACAGAAAAGGGCCTGATAAAGGCACCCAGGGGAGCGACAGGAAGGCATTAAGTCCAGAGGTTGCATGTGGGGCAGCCTTTTCGTTATAAGTGGAGGGACTGGGGTCTGGCTGCTCTGGTCATTCTGGGACCCTTGGGGGCACCTCTTCCTTGGACTTCACTCAGCATGTAAGTCAGGGATAGGGGGTCACCTGGGGCACATTGCATTAGATTAAAGACAGAGTCCCCTCTGTGAGCACAAGAAGAAAGTGTGGACTAGATGAGCAGGTCACACCTTTAACTTCTCCTGCATCTTTCAGACAGATTTTAGAGGGATTAGCATTTGTTGAGGCCGTTTCCAAATCACAACACTAGTATATCCACAATATCAAAATTTTCATTTCATGTTTTCGTACAATGACTTTTAGGTTTATGCCAACTTAAAACACAACAAACATCCATTATCAATATCTTCAGTATTAATTTATGAGGTTCCTTTGATCTGAGAAGCTCCCTCCCAGGCACAGGCAGGAGGGAGATTCTGCTTCTTCCTGTTGGAAATTCTGTCGTTGTGTCCAGAGCTTCCTGTGCAAACTCTTCCGTTATGCAAGCCCACGGCCGATGGCAGAGAACCCCCACTCGTTACGTCAGAATTGGTCATGGTCTTAGGTGGAGAAGAGACAAGAAATGAAAACAGTGACTATGAATGTGTGCAGCTCAGAATAACTCATGAGCTGAAATGATTATGGAAGGAGACGGACCTGATTCCTCAGTCTAGTGTTGTCAGTGATGTCGGGGTTCAGAGTGAGGGAAATGGGGAGAATTTCTATCCTAGACTTGCTGATGGGAAAGAGAACTTCAACCCTGATGGGAATCCCTCCCTCCCAGCCTCCCTCTGTTCTGCCCCTGGGGATGGTCACTGTGCTCACAGGATGCTGGTCTCTTTCCCATAACATACAAAGTCCTTAAGGTGTAATGACCACATTCACCCACCAGACAAGGGATTTGGAAATATATTCTTTATATTTACAATTGTCTTTTCAGTTGCTCAATGGAGTCTTTAGTGAGAAAATGGATGTCATTTTAACAAGGGCCAATTTTCAAATATTTTCTTGAATGGATCTTATTTCGGGTCTTTTACAGAGAACTCCCAAGGTAATGCTGAGCCCCACTGTCCATGCTGATTCTCTGCAGCAGCCACGGGGACTGGAGCAGGTTCTGGCACCAGAGTGGAGGCTGCTGGGAAACTGCCCATAGATCTGGACGTGACTTTGGAGCTGGGTGAGGGGAGGATGCTGGACTTGTTTTGATCACACGACAGAAATATGCCTGATTCTCATGGACAGAGTGTTACTGAACATATGGGTTTAGAGTCTCTTCCAGTGAAGACCCAGAAGGAAGCCCAGGGCAGGATGGAGACAGCTTATATCATCCCAGGAAATCCCTGAGTAACTGTGAACAGGAGCTGCTTAGAATAGAGATGTTACCGATGCTGCAGGCAGGGATCCAGAGACATAAGGAACCTGTCATTGCAAACTGGTGGGAAGGCCATCCCTTGTGACGTACAGGCACATCCTCACAGTGTCTCTGTCTACAAGGTGACAAGTTCAGAGGTCCAGGGGATTAGCACTTGATCACATTTTGGTCATTACTCACATTGTGTCTCCATGGGTCACTCAGCTGCATAATTCATTGGGGTCCCATTTATGAATCTCTCAACTCTTAGAGGGAATAGGGGGCACCCATCTCTAGGAGCCATGGTGATGGTGTGTCTGCAAGAGGGGTCATCACTTCATCGACCAGGGCCCGTGTCTCAGCCCATCACCATCATCATCATCTCCATCATCACCATCATCATCACCATCATCATCATCATTATCACCATCACCATCATCATCACCATCATCAGCATCATCAGCAGCATCATCACCATGATCATTACCACCATCATCACCATCATCATAATCACCATCATCATCATCACCAATATCACCATCACCATCATCATCACCAACATCACCATCACCATTATCATCAGCAGCATAATCACCATCATCACTATCCTCATCATTACCATCATCACCATCATCAGCATCCTCATCATTTGCTTATTTTTATCATGTTTCTCATTTTCTGTAGACCGTCTTTTGTGCACACATGAGCCATTATCTCTAGTTCTGCCCATTTTTTGTAATTGTTTAGAGAAATTTGTAGCCAGACTCTATTTTCCTTCTCATGTACTGCTGAGAACTGATGGCTCATTCCTGCCTCTTCTCAGTCTGCCCGACATGGGAATCTGATAGGAAAGGTGGGGTCTCCTCTGTAGATGTCCTGGGGAGATTGAAACCACACCAGACGCTGGGATTAGATTTCCTCCCTCCCCACCACCTCGCCAAGATCAAAGCCATGAGCCAAGCTCCCCTCCTGGCTCCACGAGATGCCCTCTGACTTGCTGAAGGGCCTTTCCTCTGCTTCCCAGAGATTTCAACTCTGTACGTGATAAACATCCCAATCCCTTGGTTGTGTGTTTGTCCTAAACCTGGACATTTGCACCATGTCATCCTGGGTCCCTCTCCCTTTGCCTGGTGTCACCTACTCTTGGTGCTGTGAGCATGATGACAGGTCAATGAGTGTCACCACCGGGGTGTTTCTTCTCTAGCTTTCTGTTCACACCCCTCAGGTGCCCGCTGTCCAGAACCCACATGTCCTGCTCCTGGATAGTTGGGACCCTGAGCTGTGAGGGGCTGAGCTGCTCTGTGGAGCCAGCAGAGCCTCCTGTTAGATTTAGGTGACGGTGGTCAGAAGATTTCACGATTAATTGTCATTTGGGGAAAAGAGTGCATGCAAAAGACATTCTGCCTGTTGTCCATGTGAGAAAGTCGTCTCTGTTTACAACACACATTTCTAAATGACAGACCTCAGAGGAAAGTGCAGAGTCAGGAATCCACAGAGGTTCCCTGAAGGAAACTGTGACCTGAAGAGGAAACCAGCCAGGAAACAGTCCAAACCTCCCACTGCACCTGCTCCTGGGAGTGTCCTTGTATTAAGGCCCCTTAGCACCCTGGTGGCCTCAGTCCCTCTTGCAGGGAGGTTTGTGTCTGGGCTCAGATTGTCCTCCTCTCACTGTGTCTGCTGCACAGTAATACACGGCCGAGTCCTCAGATTTCAGGCTGTTCATTTGCAGATACACCATGTTCTTGGCGTTGTCTCTGGAGATGGTGAATCGGCCCTTCACAGAGTCTGCATAATATGTGCTACTTCCATCAGTATTAATGCTTGAGACCCACTCCAGCCCCTTCCCTGGAGCCTGGCGGACCCAGCTCATGCCATAGCTACTGAAGGTGAATCCAGAGGCTGCACAGGAGAGTCTCAGAGACCCCCCAGGCTTCACCACGGCTCCCCCAGACTCCACCAGCTGCACCTCACCCTGGACACCTGCAAACACAAAGACGTCCTGCTCAGGAAACTCTCACACATCCACTCTTTCTCTCACTCATGTCCACTCCCACACTCAGTGTCTCTTGTTCTCCATAAATTACCTCTTAAAATAGCAACAAGGAAAACCCAGCTGAGCCCAAGCCCCATGGTGAGTGGTCTGTGTTCAGTCCTGATCAGGGAATGAGAACAGCTGGGATCCTGGGGCTGGGCTCCTGTCCCAGAGCTGCAGGGTCGGGGCTGGGCTGGTTTTTATGAGCAGAGGGGGCCCTATTTGCATGTCCTCCTACTATATAGAGATCTCAGGTGTGAACATACAGATATGTCAGTAACTCAGTGAAGGTGAGTGGTTCCTTGTGCATTTCGTTGCCCTGGTAGCTTTTCACCCACTAAATACAGAATTATAGGAGGTTTGGGGTTTGTTGATGAGACCACATCTGGTAACAGTGACCCAGCCTTAAGGCTCTGATCCTCCCACTGGCTCCCATTGTTCCCCTGAAACAACTCCTGGACAGAGCTGCACCTGCCCCGTGAGGCTGCAGAACCCTTTGTATGTAATGAGAGCCTCAATAATCCCCTGTATTCCAGTGTTACCCACACTTCAGGGTTGTATCCATCTGCGGCCTCAGAGTCCTCACTGCCATGGAGAAGGTTTTGCATCACTTGTGAGGTGGTCCTAGGTCAGCTAAGGTGAGTCAGGTTCACTGAGATCTGGGAGGTACAACTGAAGTCTCTGTTGGGCACAGAAGTCTATCAAGTGACACAAGAAATCTGAGGGATGCCGGGAATCTGAGTGGCACAGGATGACAGGACCCCTGTTCGTCATACCATTGTGCACCTCCTGTCCCCCAACAATCCCCAAGTTCACTGCTCTTAGAATCCCTCCCCTGGGATCTCATGTCAGGAATCAGACATCATCCTTTTGGGGAGTAGTTATAACAGACACTAGCCAGTAGCAACAGCACACCCATGAGTAACAGGGTCCGAGCTGGTCAGGAGTGACCTCTCCCTCTCCCTGGGAGGCGGGGCCTGAATCAGGTGGCTTCCCGTTCAATGGCTGGAGGGGAGCCCATGGTGGGGCCATGGTGACAAGTGGGTGTCCTGTCAGATCCCCATCAGCTCAGGTCCTAGAAGGAGGAGCTGGATCATCCTCTGGGGCCCAACCTCAGGAAGCCCAGTTATGAGTGGAGATGGCACTGGAGACACTGGAGCAGCATTGGATGAACCACCTCGGGTCACAGAGCTCTGACCTCCTAACCTCTGACCCGGCAGAGCAGCCTTTCTTGCTTGGGCTGCACGCTCAGTCTGAATATTAATGCATTAAATTATACTTTAGAGTGTTAATTACTTGAGAACATAGCAACTATGTTTAGTTAGATTAGGCTCGTAGAAAATTTAACATGAGATATAATCAAATAGAAATGATCACAGAAAAGGGCGTGATAGAGACCCACAGGGGAGGCTCCTGAGAGAGCTACCAGAGGGAATTAAGTCCAGAGGTTGCACGTGGTCAGTGGGGACAAGGCTGTCAGGAGGCTGTGCAGAGGGAGACAGAGCAGAGGGGGAACCATCTCTGGTTGCCCCTGCTCCACACAGGGAACCCACCAGCCCTCACTCCCTGACACAACACACCCTGATCCCGTCCCCTGTCCTGCTCTCTGAGGTCATTGCTCCTGGTTGATGGGCCTGCCAGGACCTCCTGAGTCCTCGATTATGTCAAAACTGAGGGTCCTCTTATCCCCTGGTGACTGTGGTATCATCACACTCAACGTCTGAAGGCACTATGGGTGGAAGGCCCTCCTGGTGTGCAGAGAGCCCAGGGCATTGTCACTGTGTGCAGGGAGCTGGACTATGACCCCCAAGGCCTGTCACCTTCTTTGAGATTGACCAGCTGTTTGGTGTTGAGTCTTCTGTTCTGTGTCCCGACCATGACTCTGGACAAGATCGAGGAGCAAATGTCAGAAGCAGAGGAAGCTGGTGAGTCGACAGGGACCCAGGACTTCACCTCCCCTGCACCTGCTCCTGGGCTGGGTGCTCTGATATCTGTCTCCTGAGCGCCCCCTGGTGTCCTCAAACCTCTTGCACCCCGGCCCCCCTCAGTCCCTCAGGGAGGCTTGTGTCTGGCTCTCCCTGACCTCCTTTCACTGTGTCCCTCGCACAGTATTACAGGGGAAGGTAGGGCCCCTTGTAGTTGTCCCCGAGACCCCTCCCACCACCTTCGCGTTCCTAGATTTGTTCTTCTTGCTCTTCTGGGTGGGTGTTTTCTGCTTCCTTATGTTCCAAATTGCTGATGGGATTCTCAGTGTCCTCTACTCTGCTCTCGATTCCCGTAAATTATTCTTCCTCTCAGTCCTGTGGCCTTCCCTTCTGACTGGTGCTTTATTATGTGACCGATGGTCTCACTAGTTTCCTTAATGGTCTCACTGAGGTCCCGGAGCATCCTTATAACCACTGTTCTGAACTCTCTCCAGGGCTTGCTTGGCTCTATCTCATTTAGTTCCTCTTCTGGAGATTTCTTCTGTTCTTTCCTTTGTGACATGTTTCTTTGCCTCCACATTTTGGCTGCTTCTGGGTGTTTGTTTCTATGTAATACTTAGAGCTGCTGTGTCTCCTGGAATTGGTAGAGTGGCTCTGTGCAGTAGGTGTCCTGTAGGGCCCAGGGGCCCAGCCTCCCCAGTCACCTGAGCTGGGCCTTCTAGGTGCTCTCCTGTGTGGGCCATGTGCACTGTCCTGCTGTAGTTGAGCCTTGGTTGCTGTTGGCGTCACTGGGAGGAACTGACCTCCAGGCTAACCGGCTGTGAGGACCAGCTGCTGTGCTGGGGACACCCCTATGGAGCAGGATTACTTCAGTGGGGCTTTGGTGATCACCATGTGCGCCCCTTGAGTGTCACTTGTGGATGTGGCAGGGTTGTGATCCAGCCTGGTCAAGTCTGACCACCGGGTGCACTGTCTCTGGGTCCTCCCGGGAGGTGCAAAGTGAGCCTGTGTCTGTGCCTTGCCCAGGGCCACCCAGCATGAGCTACACAGCAGTCCCTGGATGGCTGGTGCTTGTGCTGGGCTTGGAGGTGTCCAGTTGAGGCCAAGGCATGAACCAATGCAGCTGCCGCTAGTGCCAGGCCTGGGGCCACTTATCAGGGTGCATGGAACACGCTGCTGCTTGTTTGAGAGGTTTTAGGAAAGTCCCCAGGATGAGGGTAGAGAGGCCACTTGCATAGAAAAGCCCCTGGAAATGGCCTGGAGGAGCCTGCAGGTGGGGAGGGGCAGGTGCTCAGGGAATCACCTGGGTGGGGCCAAAGGAGTGAGTCAGGTGCTGGGCATTCAAACCTGGCTCCTGCCTGCTGACTGTGGGGGGAGGACTCCCCAAAGGAGCCGTGGCCTCTGAGCTCTTCTGCCTGGGAGAAACCTGCCCGTCCTCCTCTGGCCCCGAATTCAGGCAGTTACTTCCTCCCCGAATGTCCCAGGCTCCTTTCAGGCTGCTGCCCGGCCCTGGGCTCAGAGGGACGGGTCTGAGTGAGTCCCCTGCAGGCCCTTTAAGAGGACCTCCCTCCCCTCACTCAGTGACAGTCCCCTTGGTTTTCCCAGCCCAAAGTCGTGGGGAAGTCTCTTCCGGACCCTGGAACCCTGGGCGGGGGTCCTGTTGTGGGGCTGGGACCCTGTGCCCCTCTGGGTAACGTCCACGCCGAGCTATTGCTCCCAGTTTTAAACCAAGGCACCGGTTCTGGGCCCGAGGCCTTGTCTGTGACTCAGCCCTGATCTGCCCGCGTCTCCGCCTCCTCCTGGTCTCCTTCCTTCTCAGTCCCCTGGTTGCAGGGCTTCTGTGCAGCTAGACCTCAGGAGGCTCTGAGTGACGGTTGCTCTGTTTTAGGTGTAATTTGATGTGGTTTGGGAAGCAGCAGGTACCCCGGTTACCTACGCGCCCACCTGTTGTCTCTGTACCAGGTTCCTGAGGGTGCAGTTTGTGGTTCATTCTGGGCAGGAGGTGCGGCCCGGTTCCTGGTTCCCTAGGTGAGCCGTCCCTGCATTCCGGGACCGAGCCCGACTGGACCAGGGAAACCATCCTCCCAATGTGCTGTCACGGTTCCTCGGGCATTGTTGAGGGTTTTTGCATTTATGTCTGGGGACGTCCCATCTGTCCTGAAGACAGTCCTGTTGTAGTGAGGACATTGCAGGATCTTCGCCTCGCTCTCCTTAATGTCGTTTAGGCCAATAACCCTTTAAATTTTCATTAATTCTGATTTTTAGTTTGCTTTTCTTCTAGGAATCTAGGTTTTCCACTAAACTTTCATTTTCATGATCACTGTTTCCTGTGACACATTTCGTGATTTGCACCTTTCCTGAAAATCTTGTGGTTCTGGGTCCGTGGACTCACCTGCTCACTCATGGTCTCTACCAGGCCAGTTCTCTCTTTCTCTGCATGTTTAGTAATTTGCAGACTCCAGTGATTCTTAGTCCTGGGAGGGTTTTCATAAAACCCAACGATTCTCTTTTCACACCTACTCGACCCTGAGACCTCATGAGAGAGGCTTTGCTGCCTTTCTGCCCGATCGCTGGTCAGACTGGATGCAGGTGCTTCTGGAGTCAGAGCTGGCAGCTCCCTTTCCAGGTTTGGGCGAGTCGTTACCGAGGCTCCTCCTGGGCTCTCTGGGCCCCAGGGAAGTCCTGGGAATGGGGTTTGTCAGTCACGGCTCCCGTGTGCGGTCCCTCAAGGTGCATTTGTGCAGGGCCACCCCCTGGCGAGGACACTCCCTGGCGAGGACAGCGTCCCTGTGGGTCCCCCTTTTATAAGCTGCTCCCCTCCTGGGGCTCCTGGGCCTCTGTGTCCCTCTGCACAGCAGGAGGAGCTCATGTCTGAGGTCCTTGAGCTCCCCCAGCTCCCTTATCTGCTGGGGCTCCTCGAACATGACACCCCATCTTTGAACTCAGGTGGACTGAGTGTTTGTGTTCTCTCAGGGGAGGGAAAGGGTCCCATGAGGCTGTGACACCCAGTGGGTGACAGTGCCGCCCTATGTACTGACCGTGTCAGGGGAACGTTTATGAAACAGAATTCAGCCCTCATGTGTCTGCACCACTCACAGGGCCCTGGGTCTCCTGGGGGAAGAGAGAAGGAAGTCGGGCTCCAAGGCTGCAAAAGGGGGCAGGACCCGCAGAGCCTGGCAGGAAATGCCATCCCCCTTTCCTGTTCCTTGGACCTGGGGGCCCCGCTGAGACCCCAGGTTCTTGTACAGGAGGCCCCCGGGCTGTGCCAGCCTTGCACAGTAACAGGTGGCTGTGTCTGCCGGGTCCACACTGGTCATGGTGAGAACCACCTGGTTTGGGAGGTGTCCTTGGAGATTGTGAGCCTGCCCTTCAGAGATGGGCTGTAATACGGGTCATTGTCCCACCACACGTGTGCCAGCCACGCCAGGGCCTCCCGGGGGCTGCCGGATCCAGCCGACACCCACACCAGTTGTGCTCAGGGAGAACCCAGAGAAGGAGCAGGTCAGCGTGAGGATCTGTGAGCAGGACCCTCACTGTCCCCACTCCTGACCCACAGTGAAAACCAGAGCCAGTGTCCTCCCCTGGCCGATCCCACCATTTCTGACTTGCTGAACAGCCTGTACTCTCTCAGCAGCACCGCCATGAACTGACCAACCTTTGACTCGTCCCTCTGTGTGTGAGACATCATCAGCCTAAACAACCATTCCCCAGGAGGGTGGGTCCCTCTGCCTCTGCCTGGTGTCACCTACTCTTGGTGATGTGAGTCTGGGGTCAATTCAATGACCGTAGCCTCCATGCTCTTTCTTCTCTAGCTTTGGGGCACATGCCTCTGGTGCCTGCTGTCCACCCCCCACCGTGTCCAGCTGCTGCCTGGCTGGGACCCTGATGTGTGCGGAGCTGAGCTGCACTGTGGAGCCAGCATAGCTCCCTGTTGGATTTAGGTGACGTTGGTCAGAAGATTTGATGATTAATTGTCATTTGAGTTCAATAGTGTCAGAAAAAGTCTCTCTGCCTGTTGTCCATGTGAGAAAGTTCTCCTGTTACAACAGACTATTCTGACAGACGTCAGAGGAAAGCGCAGAATCAGGAATCCACAGAGGTTCCTGAGGGAAACTGTGACCTGAAGAGGAAACCACCCAGGAAACAGCCAAACTGCCCACTGCACCTGCTCCTGGACGTCCTTGTGGTCAGGGCCCCTGAGCACCCTGGTGGCCGCAGCCTCTCCTGCAGAGAGGTTTGTGTCTGGGCTCAAACCTGCCTCAGCCCATCATCATCATCACCATCATCACCATCACCATCATTACCATCATCATCATCACCATCACCATCATAATCACCATCATCATAATCACCAACATCACCATCATCATCACCATCAGCATCACCAGCATCATCATCACTGTCATCACCATCATCACCATCATCTGCATCATCACCATCACCATCACCATCATTATCACCAACATCACCATCACCATCATCATCACCAACATCACCATCACCATCATCATCACCAACATCATCATCATCATCATCATCACCATCATCACCATCATCATCATTTGCTTATTTATTAACATTTTTTTCATTTTCTGTAGACCGTCTTTTGTACACACATGAGCCTTATCTCTATTTCTGCTCAGTTTTTATAATCGTTCAATGAAATTTGTTGCCAGACTCTATTTTCCTTCTCCTGTGACTGCTGACAACTGATGGTTCATTCCTTCCTCTTCTTCTTCTGCCCCACTCGGGAATCTGATAGGAAAGGTGGGGTCTCCTCTGTAGATGTCCTGGGGAGATGGAAACCACACCAGACCCTGGGATTAGATTTCCTCCCTCTCCTCCACCTCGCCAAGATCAAAGCCCTGAGCCAGTCTCCCCTCCTGGCTCCACGAGATGCCCTCTGACTTGCTGAAGGGCCTTTCCTCTGCTTCCCAGAGATTTCAACTCTGTACATGATAAACATCCCAATCCCTTGGTTGTGTGTTTGTCCTAAACCTGGACATTTGCACCATGTCATCCTGGGTCCCTCTCCCTTTGCCTGGTGTCACCTACTCTTGGTGCTGTGAGCATGATGACAGGTCAATGAGTGTCTCCACCGGGGTGTTTCTTCTCTAGCTTTCTGTTCACACCCGTCAGGTGCCCGCTGTCCTGAATCCACGTGTCCTGCTGCTGGATAGTTGGGACCCTGAACTGTGAGGGGCTGAGCTGCTCTGTGGAGCCAGTAGAGCCTCCTGTTAGATTTAGGTGACGGTGGTCAGAAGATTTCATGATTAATTGTGATTTGGGGAAAGAGTGCGTGCAAAAGACATTCTCCTTGTTGTCATGAGAGAAAGTTGTCTCTGTTTACAACACACATTGCTAAATGACAAACCTGAGAGGAAAGTGCAGAATCAGGAATCCACAGAGGTTCCCTGAGGGAAACTGTGACCTGAACAGGAAACCAACCCGGAAACAGCCCAAACCGCCCACTGCACCTGCTCCTGGGAAGGTCCTTGTGTTAAGGCCCTTGAGCACCCTGGTGGTCTCAGTCCCTCCTGCAGGGAGGTTTGAGTCTGGGCTCACATTGACCTCCTCTCACTGTCTCTGCTGCACAGTAATACACGGCCGAGTCCTCAGATTTCAGGCTGTTCATCTGCAGATACACCATGTTCTTGGCATTGACTCTGGAGATGGTGAATTGGCCCTTCACAGAGTCTGCATAATATGTGCTACTTCCATCAGGATTAATGTATGAGGCCCACTCCAGCCCCTTCCCTGGAGCCTGGCGGACCCAGCTCATGCCATAGCTACTGAAGGTGAATCCAGAGGCTGCACAGGAGAGTCTCAGAGACCCCCCAGGCTTCACCACGGCTCCCCCAGACTCCACCAGCTGCACCTCACCCTGGGCACCTGCAAACACAAAGACGTCCTGGTCAGGAACCTCTCACACGTCTACTGTTTCTCTCACTCATGTCCACTCACACACTCAGTGCCTCTTGTTCTGCATAAATTACCTCTTAAAATAGCAACAAGGAAAACCCAGCTGAGCCCAAGCCCCATGGTGAGTGGTCTGTGTTCAGTCCTGATCAGGGAATGAGAACAGCTGGGGATCCCGGGGCTGGGCTCCTGTCCCAGAGCTGCAGGGTCAGGGCTGTGCTGGTTTTTATGAGCAGAGGGGGCCCTATTTGCATGTCCTCCTACTATATAGAGAGCTCAGTGGTGAACCTACAGTAACTCAGTGAAGGTGAGAGGTTCCTTGTGCATTTGGTTGCCCTGGCAGTTTTTCACCCATTAAATACAGAATTATAGGAGGCTTGGGGTTTGTTGATGAGACCACATCTGGTAACAGTGACCCAGCCTCAAGGCTCTGATCCTCCCACTGGCTCCCATTGCTCCCCTGAAACAACTCCTGGACAGAGCTGCACCTGCCCCGTGAGTCTGCAGAACCCCTTGTATGTAATTAGAGCTTCAATGAACCCCTGTATTCCAGTGTTACCCACACTTCAGGGTTGTATCCATCTGTGGCCTCAGAGTCCTCACTGCCATGGAGAAGGTTGTGTATCACCTGTGAAGTGGTCCTAAGTCAGCTAAGGTGAGTCAGGTTCACTGAGATCTGGGAGGTACAACTGAAGTCTCTGTTGGGCACAGAAGTCTATCACGTGACACAAGAAATCTGAGGGATGTGGGGAATCTGAGTGACACAGGATGACAGGACCCCTGCTCTTGATACCATTGTCCACGTCCTGTCACCCAAGAATCCCCAAGTTCACTGGCCTTAGAATCCCTCCCCTGGGATCTCATGTCAGGAATCAGACAACATCCTATTGGGGAGTAGTTATAACAGACACTAGCCAGTAGCAATAGCACACCCATGAGTAACAGGGTCCGAGCTGGTCAAGAGTGACCTCTCCCTCTCCCTGGGAGGCGGGGCCTGATTTAGGTGGCTTCCCTTTCAATGGCTGGATGGGAGCCCATGGTGTGGCCATGGTGACAAGTGGGTGTCCTGTCAGATCCTATCAACTCAGGTCCTGGAGGGAGGATCTTGGTCAGCCTCTGGGACCAACCTCAGGAAGCCCAGATATGAACAGAGATGGCACTGGAGACACTACAGCAGCATTGGATGGACCACCTCAGGTCACTGAGCTTTGACCTCCTGACCTCTGACCTGGCAGAGCAGCCTTCCTTGCTTGTGCCTGCAGGCTCAGTCTGAATATTAATGCCTTAAATTCTACTTTAGAGTGTTAATTACTTGAGAGTTTAGCCGGTGTATTTCATTTGATTAGGCTCCTTGAAAATTTAACATGAGATATAATCAGATAGAAATGATCACAGAAAAGGGCGTGATAGAGACGCACAGGGGAGGTTCCTGAGAGAGTTACCAGTAGGAATCATTTCCAGAGGTTGCACATAGTCAGTGGGGACAAGGCTGTCAGGAGGCTGTGCAGAGGGAGACAGAGCAGAGGTGGAGCCATCTCTGGTTACCTGAGATTTGGTCTCTAATGGGACCTGGAGCCTGGCGGGCCCAGTGTACAGCAGAGCTCGTTAAACAGAATCTAGAGAGTGTGCCATGAGAGAGAGGGTCTGCTGGGGCTTCACAGGTCATTGGCCTGACTTTTGCAGCTGCACCCGGGACAAGACACCTTGGAACTAAGAACATTGGTCTTTGTCAATCATGAGCATTTCCACCCACCCAGAGTCTCCTGCCTGACGTGTGAGACCCTCACCTTGGGGGCTGTCACCAGGCACAGGAGGAGACCCAGCAGGCTCATCTTCTTCTAGACCAAGGCCCTGCCTTCCCCAGAGACCTCAGCCTTGTGTGAGGAGAGAGCTGTGAGCCCCGCAGCCCAGGGGAGCTTTTACCCTGGAGCCTGAAGGGAAATTTGCATGTGGGGCAGCCTTTTCCTTATAAGTGGGGGGGTGGGGGGGGCTGAGCACACTGCCCGATGTCCCTCTGGTCCTGAGAACATTTCTTCCTCTCGACCCAATGCCATTGGTCAGTTAAGGGAGAGTCCTTGGGTTATAAGGCTCTGTGGATCCAGGTGAATGGATGGCCCCATCTTTCAAAGTTTAAAATTAGATGTTGGACTAGATGAATGGATCACACACTTTTATTCTCACAGATCATTCGTTTTATTAATAGTGTGGATGGTCCAAGACACCCATTAAGTAGACAGCCTTGCCATATTGCATAATCATAATTTCATATAAAATAATATGTTGATATCAGTTTTGATGTAAAAATAATTGCAAAGTAAAGAACAGACTTTCCTTGACCTGACTGACATCTCAGGTGACAGTGCAGCTTCCGCCTCTGTCTCAGTCCAGGGAACAGGCCACACTGGTTAGGACCTGCCTCCCGTGAGTCCAGAGTAGGCCATGCAGCAGACACAGGTCTCAGACTCTCCTTTCCCTCCTCTCTTCTCACCTCTCCCAGGGCGGTGCAGTCCTGCCCCACAGGTGAGCGCTCAGGAAGGTCTCCCAGGTCCTTGACCACAAAGAGGCTCTGAGGCTCTGGACTCCTCTCCCAGAGAGACAGGGGCACTTACTCTGCACCAGCCTGGGCTCTGAGATGGGTGTGGACCAGGTGACCTGCTCCTGGTCACAGAGAGTCATTGTGGAACCTGCCACCCCGGCCTTCACCTGAGACCCAGGGAGGAAGGTGTCTGGAGGCTGATTTCCTGGGAAGGGACTGTGAGCTCATGATGGCTCAGAATACAGATGGAGGGAAGGTCAAGAGCAAAGTGACTGTGTCTTTTCCTAAATCACTGAACTGAGTTTCATCTACTGAAGGAGATGTGAGGGGAGACGGCTTTGCACCTCCTGGAAGAGACCTGATCCTGGGTGTTAAACACAAGGTGGTGGTGAAATTCCAGAGTCCTCCCTGAGCTCACACCTCAAGGGACGATTTAGGTCCACACCTCTGAGGGCTGCTCCAGGCAGGACGTCTCAGTGGCACACGGAAGCATGAACCATAGAGACACAGGCAGAGCCCCCGGGCCATGACCTTCAGGGGTCGGTGCTGACTGTGTAGCAGCTGCACTGCCTCATGTGCTGTGTTTCTCCTCTGGACCCTGATGGAAACCGGTTTCCTACCCTGGGGATGGAGAAGTAGCTCCGTTCTGACAGGTGTGTTTGGGTGAAGATGTGGGTAATGATTTGTGAGCAATGAGAATGTTGTTACCAGAAACCTTGATGTTTTCTTGGGCCCTTGGGATTGCTGTGAACACGTCGTGGGCTCAGCTTCGGATCATGTGTTGGGGACTCGTCCTCTGTTGGGCAGAGACAGGTGGACGTGTGAGAGGGCAGCTGGTGGGTGGGGAGGGGCAGGTGCATTTCTCCAGGTGCAACTGTGCTGCTGACACTGTGGGAGGAGCTGGGGAGAGTGAGCAGGGCCCCTGCCGAGGAGCTCAGGGTCCTGGGTGGACCTGGGGAGACTGTAGAGAGCAGGGGACTGAGGGTGTTAGGTGGCTGCCTGGGGATACTGAGGGTCAGCAGAGGTGGGTGTGGGTCAGGAAGCTGTCCAGCTAGTTATCACGACCCTGGTGGATTCTCCATGTGGAAGGCGAGACCCTTGTGAGAACACAGCCCCAGGCTGCTCCCAGGGACCCACACCCAGTCCTTCCCAGCAGGGACGAGGGGGACCATCTCTGGACTCATCTCCCTGTCTCCTCCACGTGGAAATCTGGGGGCTGCGCCTGGTCCTCAGGCTGGTTCTCGTCCAGGAGACTGAGGCAGGGAGACAGCCAAGGGAAACTCACATCAGCGTCGACCAGAGCGGATGCGGAGCTCGAGGTTCCACGGCCACAAGGAGACCGAGGCTGCCATGGGGCAGCTGTGCTGGAGGAAGCTCCTGGGGACAGTTCTCCTCCTGCCAGAGGACAGGCTCCTGCGGGAACAGATGAGTGTTTGTCTGAGAGCAGAGGGAGTGAGCTCAGACCCTGGGCGCAGGGGCTTCACTGGTGGTTCCCCCGTGGAAACTGCTTCCCAACCCCAGGGATGGAGACGAAGCTCAGGGTGCTCAGTTTTCAAAGGGAAAGTGGGTCTCATGGGAACCTAGGGCGATAACGGTCCTTGAGACTGGGAACAACTCTCCTGGGCAAAGAGAATGTTATTTAAACCACTGCTGCCTTCAGTGAGAATGAGGGACCTAAGAGCCCAATAACAATGGACGAGTGTCCCTGGGACTTGAACAGCAGACAGCAGGGGACCCCGACCACAACAGGACACTGGTTCTCAGCCCCTCCAGGGCCTGTCCCTGGGGTGTGTTCCCTGACTCCGTGGGTGCTGAGTGTCCTCTGGTGTCCAGAGTGCCCCTGGTGTCCTGACCCTTCCTGGTGGACCTGAGTGTCTCCTGCGGCTCAGTCCATTCTGTCTCCCTGCAGGGAGATTTGTGTCTGGCTCAGGGTGTCAGACACCCTGGGGGATGGGCTCCTGTCCCAAAGCTGCAGGGTCGGGGCTGGGCTGGTTCTCATGAGCAGAGGGGGCCCTATTTCCACATCCTCCTGCCATATAGGGAGCTCTGGGGCCTGACACTGACATAAAGGACAGTCTTAGAGTCGATGTGTCCCAGGGCTTACGCCTGTTTAGAGTTAGCCCAGGGCCATGGGCCTCTGCTCCTCCCAACTTGACCCACCTGCTTACCTGGCTCATCTGCAGGACAGGTGGACGTGCCCAGTGAGGGTGTCAGCACTACCTGTGGGATGGGAGCCTGTGCTAATGCCATCAAGTGACAGCCCAGCAGGAAAATTAATGGAGTTGAAAAATGAGAGAAAGGGTGGAGATTTAAATACGATACTTTGGAAGGTTCCCTGGGTCCTCACATCAAGGGGATCATCCATCACACCCAGAGGGTGACTGCAGTGGGGGACGGTCATGTTCCACCCGACCCTGATGTCCTCAGATGAGCTCAGAGTGAGAAGAATAACAGAGTGTGAAGCTGCAGAAAGTGGACAAGTGCTGGGGAGAGTGAGGGTCTGTGTGCGTCACGGGGACCCAGAATCGTGAACAACACAGAGAAAGAGGAAAGTCAGATTCAGACACTGTGGATATGGATGAAAGTGAATCAAAACCAAGAGCTGTTTTATTAAGATGTCGGGAAAGATTTGGGGGGACTTAGGTGTAGGCTATGAAATGTTGTTGCTGGAAACCCTGCTGTCTGCATGGGACCCGGGGAACCCTGTCTCCATGTCCCCACATGATGGGAGGGAACTGGAACAGGGGCCTGACTCAGGGCAACACTGGGGAAGCCACCTGGGATCACGAATGGGGGACGTAACCCAGACTGAGGACACACCACCCAGGGTTCCTGCTCCATTCGGCTCTGACCCTCCTTGTTGTGTGATGGGTTCAAGTTTCCTCTCCTCACTTTCCTCTGAAATAGCCCCACACGTTCCTAGAGTCATGAGACACTGTGGGGAGTGTGCAGGGCACCAGCCCCGTGTGTGCCGACCTCGTAGCTCCCATCTCTCCTGGGCTCACTCTCTAGTTCTGTGAATCTCCTGGTGCCGTCTCCAGGGTTTTCTATATAGAAGATCATGTCGTCTGCATACAGATGGGAAGCGATATTTGTGTCCTGTTTCTTCTGATTTAGACACATTTTATTACTTTTTCTTTCCTAATTATTCTGACAAGGGTGTTCAGTTCTATGCAATAAAAGTAGTGACAGGGGTGCCCAGATCTTGGACCCGATGTTAGAATAGCTTTGAAGTTTTCTCAGTGTAGCATAATGCCAACTGTTTTCTTCTCAAATGTACCGAGTACTACATAGAGGTAATCACTTCAAAGCCTAATTTTTTCAGAATTTTTATCATAAAGTGGCTTTTGCATTTTCAAATTGCTTTTATTCTGTATCTACGTAAATGATGCCATAGTTCTATTCTACGTTCTGTGGATGAGTTGTATCACATTTACTGATTTACCCACATGGAACCATCCTTGCATTCCAGGGTGGTAATCGACTTGATCATGGAAAATGATCCTCTCAATGTCCTGTTGGGTTTCCTGGTATACTGCTGACTTTGGAGCTGGGTGAGGGGAGGATGCTGGACTTGTTTTGATTCACACGACAGAAATATGCCTGATTCTCATGGACAGAGTGTTACTGGACACATGGGTTTAGAGTCTCTTCCGGTGAAGACCGAGAAGGAAGCCCAGGGCAGGAAGGAGACAGCTTATATCATCCCAGGAAATCCCTGAGACTTTGTGAACAGGAGCTGCTTAGAAATAGAGACACTACCAATGCTGCAGGCAGGGGTCACGAGACATAGGGACCTGTCATTGCAAACTGGTGGGAAGGGGATCCCCTGTTAACTACACGCACATCCCCCAGTGTCTCGGTTATGTAGGTAACAACTCCACAGGTCCAGGGATTAGCACTTGGGCACTTTGGGGTCATTGCTCGCTTGTTCTCTACATGGGTCACCCAGCTGCATAATTCATTGGGTCCCATTTATGAATCTCTCAACTCTTACAGGGAAGAAGGGACACCCCTCCCTGGAGGAGCCACGGTGATGGTGTGTCTGTAAGAGGGGCCTGCATTCTTTTGACCAGATCCCCTGTCTCAACACATCACCATCATCACCACCATCATCATCACCATCATCACCATCATCACCATCATCACCATCATCACCATCATCACTATCATCACCATCATCATCATCATTTGCTTATTTATGATCATGTTTCTCATGTTCTGTAGACCTTCTTTTGTACACACATAATGAGCCTATATCTCAATTTCTGCTCATTTTTTATAATCGTTCAGTGAAATTTGGAGCCAGATTCTATTTTGTCTCTCCTGTGACTGCTGACAACTGATGGCTCATTCCTGCCTCTTCCCAGTCTGCCACACTCAGGAATCTCATGGGAAAGTTGGGGTCTCCTCTGTAGATGTCCTGGGGAGATTGAAACCACAGCAGCCCTTAGGAGCAGAATTCCTCCCTCCCCACCACCTCGCCAAGATCAAAGCCCTGAGCCAGTCCCCTCTCCTGGCCCCACAAGAGCCCCTCTGACTTGCTGAAGGGCCTTCCCTGTGCTTCCCAGAGATTTCAACTCTGTACGTGATAAACATCCTGTCCCTTGGTTTTGTGTTTGTCCTAAACCTGGACATTTGTACCATGTTGTCCTGGGTCCCTCTCCCTCTGCCTGATGTCACCTAGTCTTGGTGCTGTGACCGTGATGATAGGTCAATGAGTGTCACCACCGGGGTCTTTCTTCTCTAGCTTTTTGTTCACACCCCTCAGGTGCCCCCTGTCCTGCACTCACGTGTTCTGCTGCTGCCTGGCTGGGACCCTGAGCTGTGAGGGGCTGAGCTGCACTGTGGAGTCAGCAGAGCCCCCAGTTAGATTTAGGTGAGTGTTGGACAGAAAAATTGATGATTAATTGTCATTTGAGTCCAATAGTGTCTGAAAGAGACTCTCTGCCTTTTGTCCACGTAGAAAGTTTTCTCTGGTTACAACAGACTCTTCTAACGGACAGACGTCAGAGGAAAGCGCAGAATCAGGAATCCACAGAGGTTCCTGAGGGAAACTGACAGGAAGAGGAAACCAGTCAGGAAATAACCCAAACCGCCCACTGCACCTGCTCCAGGGAGGGTCCTTGTGCTCAGGGCCCTGAGCACCCTGGTGGCCTCAGTCCCTCCTGCAGGGAGGTTTGTGTCTGGTTCACACTGAGTTCCCCTCACTGTGTGTCTCGCACAGAAATACATGGCCGAGTCCTCGGTGCTCAGTCGGCTCAGCTCCATGAAGGCTGTGCTGGTCGATGTGTCTCTGGTCATGGAGACTCTGCCCTGGAACTTCTGGGCATAGTTTGTATCTCCATTGCCTGGGTCCATTCTTCCCATCCACTCCAGCCCCTGTCCTGGGGCCTGTCGCACCCAGTGCATATATCCGCTGGTGAAGGAGTACCCAGAAGCCTTGCAGGAGACCTTCACTGAGGCCCCAGGCTTCCTCACCTCAGCCCCAGGCTGTACCAGCTGCACCTGGGAGTGGACACCTGCGGGGAAGACACAGGAGTGAGAGGAAATCCCCCTAGACTGTCCCTGGTCCCCCCTCCACCTAGGGCCTGGGGGCCCTTACCTGTAGCCACGGCCACCAGGAGCAGGGTTGTCTAGGTCCAGTCCATGGTGCGGGGCTGTGCTGGGTTCTGCTGGAGGGGAGGGTGAGCTGTGGGGATGTGCTCAGGGCACAGACTCGTCCACATAAACCCAGTCTCCCTACCCTCATTTGCATATTCATGAGGCAGAGCATGTCATAGCTGAGGGCTGGACCCCACCTGAGAGAAGACGGAGACACGGTGACCATGGCCCGTGGGAGCCTGATGGCCCAGGTCCTACTCCTTGTTGGAGGGTCCTTGTCCCTGCCGGTCCCTGAGCTCTGGGCAGACACAGCGCCTCCCGCTGAGCAACAACCCTCAGGACCTGCTCCTGTTTGTGAGCCCACCTTGGGTGACACGGGGACCACCTGGGCCAGCTCTGGCCTTTGACACCTGAATGTCTTATTCCTGGATCAGTGTTTCCAAAATGCTGCCCCTAGTGAGTCACTAAGCCCCTCCCTGTGCCAGTTCCTACAATTCAGAGGAGCAGAAGCCACAGGTCCACGAGCTTTGTGGGTGGTTCTTATGGCTCATCAATGGACAGACCTGCTCCTGGGAAACACGGTATTTACGGGCAAATCATCAGTCCCTGCCCATCTCTCAGGCTCTATTGATATTTCCCAGGAAGACCAGGCCCTGGGAGGAAACCCCTGCCCAGCTGCCCTGCACCTGCCCCTGGGGCAGCAGCCCCGGGCTCCTGGGTCCTGAGCGCCCCCTGCTGCCCAGCCCATGCTCTGAAGGGGGGCCTGCTGGGCTCCCAGGGCACTGACCTCTCAGCATCTCTAGTCCAGGAGTGAAGGCTGCGCCCGACTCAGAATGTTCCCTCGGGGACCCCACATGCTTTTGACATCTCTGGACAGAGGGACCTGGCCCCCCCGGATCCCAATGGCTCTGCCTGGAGAACCCAAGACAGGGCTTTATGGAGCCAACAGGGACCCCTCCCTGGACCTGCCAGATGCACGGACACAGCCGATTCTCCTCTGAGTCCAGAAGCTGTTGGGGACTCTGGGGCCTCTTATGTCCTCAGGTTCCTCTGGCTGAAGGTCCCATCTAAGTATCCCCGAGTGTGGCTCAAGTTTCACTGCTGCGATTCTATTATTCAATAAATTAGACAGACACTCTGTGGAGGATTTTCATCATAATGATTCTAAATGTCCCTTCTTCCCTGTACCGAGCACATGGGTGGGGCCCCCACACTGGTCCTGACCTAGTGTGTGACCAGTTTCCACAAACAGAGGAAAGCAAACACGCTGGGCGTGGAGACTGGAGAGAGCCCGCCCTGTGGTTTCCTGTTCTCCCAGCACCTGGGACCTGCAGACGCCACAGGAGAAGGGTTCTGTCTGGTCCTGGGAGGTCAGACCCAGGGGCCCATGTCCAGTCCCTGCAGCCACACTGACCCGCCATGTGGAGAGGGTCACACAGGTCTACACTCTCTGGTGCCCATTGTGAGAGCACAGCCCTGAGCCCTGAGGGCAGGACCATGGAGGACACTGGACAGGGGTCCTCTCGGGAGCAAAACAGGTGGCGATGCAGGAACAGGGCCCTGAGAGTGGGCCTCGGTCATCACTGTCCCTGTGGAACAGCATCAGGGTTGTTTCCACAGTGTCTCCTGATGTTCTGACTGCCCCCCCTTTTGTCCTGATCACCCCCTGGTTGTCCCTGGTGTCCCCATGATGCCTTGAGGGGACCCTAAAGGTATCGATGTCCTCTGGGGAATCCCGAGTGCCCCACGGATCTTGTAAGAAGCATCTGAATGACCTCAGCACCCCCTGATTTGTGGGAGCCTCTGGAAAACCCCACCCCAGATGCAGAAATGGACAAAGCTGTCAGCAGGCTCATGAGTCCCCCCGAATCCTCAGGAGTCCACGTCGGAAACCCAAGAGGAAACCTCCTCACTCCTGGTAGGACGGCTACTACGTGAGAAACAAACCAGGGAAAGCAGGTCCCCTGCTGGGGAGCGAGGGGAGGAAGGAGGCCTTGCACCCTCCTGATGGGAAGGTGACGTCCTTCAGCTGCATGGGAAACGGCACGTTGGTCCCTCCAGAAATGGAAGGAGAAGCCTGTTCGACTGAGCAACCAGCCCTGGTGTCCCTGCAAGTGACCAAGACGGAGTGTGAAGAGGTGCTGCCCTGCCCGCTCACTGGGCAGGAATCAGTCGCCCAGACGGGAAGCCACCCAACGTCCATCATGGATGAAGGGACAACCGGTGTCCTAACGCAGGACAGGATATCACTCAGCCTCCAAACGGGGAAATCCTGCCACAAGCCCAGCGTGGGTGACACTGGGGCCAGTGAGCTCTGTGAAATGAAGACTCAGGTAAAGCCAAGTGCTGTACGATCCCAGGTAGACTGTGAACTAAATTAGGTTTCCTTCCAGCAGAGTGTGGAGGAGCCTGGGGCCTGGGTGTGGTGAAGGCCGGTGCCGGGCACGTGGAAGAGCGGAGGGTGGGCTGCCCTGGGGTCCTGGGCGCCTACGGGAGCAAAGTCGGAGGTAGCTGGAGGAGACAGCTCCTGGCAGGATGGACACCAGACCCTGACCACGGACACGAAATTCACAGGGGCCTGGGTGTGTTCGCCTCCGAGTGTGGAGCCGTCCATCCCTCAGGGCCCTGTGGACAGCAGGAACCTTGGTGCACAGGGTGGAGCTTTGCCCTGGGAATGGGGGAGACAGAAGCCCCCCCAAACCAGAGCAGCCTCCCGGGTCGTCTCTGAGACCCGCTCCCTTCACTCTGAGCCATCACTGGGCCCACGGTGCTCACGTGGGCAGCACAGAGCTTTATTTCTCATGGCCGAGTAAGATTCCAGGGGTGGGTGTCCCCTGTTCTCTTATGTTATTAAGTTTGTCAGCATGTCAGTTCTAAATCCATACATAAAACATATTTAACCACAACATTCATGTTACATATCATGGTAGAATCATGTTTGATAACAACTCATAACATATTATATCACAGAGCACAGCTGGTAATGTCCTCACTGCATTTTCATGGAGAAAATGTGTTCTGTAGAGTAAGAGCAGTGCAGTAATTGATGCTAGTTTTCAAATGCAGTTTAGTCTGAATTATTGATGACATTTTAGTTTCCTCACTTGTAAACTTAGAAGACTTGGGGGTGTTTGTAGCTTCTAACACGAAGATGTGAGTAATATTTTGATATTTTTTTGTATGAGACGGAGTCATGCTCCTGGAGGAAGCACTGCTGGTGGGACGGCTGAGGGGCATGTGAAGAACACGTTTAATTTCTAAGAAGCTGCGACTCGGGATGTGAGCAGAGAGAACAGGACCTGCAGGGGCTGGAGCGGGAGGGTCCCCGTCACGGCGGATGTGTCCCCTGAAACAGCAAGGCCACCTGCTCGCCTGTCGTCTGCAGGGAGAACATGAGGAATCAGAGCCCCAGGGGAAGAGCAGGACCCGGCCTGGGTGCAGCTGAGGGACCTGAGGGGAAATCCCTGCTCCCTACAGGCAGCCCCTCCGCCCTCCCTCTGCCCCTGCTCCTGGGCTGTTCTCTGGTCAGTGTGTCCTGAGGGCCCTGGTGGCCGCAGCCCCTCCTGCAGGGAGGTTGGTGTGTGGCTCACACTGACCTCCCCTCACTCTGTCTCCTGCACAGAAATACACGGCCAAGTCCTCAGATTTCAGGCTGTTCATCTGCAGATACAGCGTGTTCTTGCCGTTGTCTCTGGAGATGGTGAATCGGCCCTTCACAGACTCTGCATAGGATGTGCTACTTCCATCAGGATTAATGCGTGAGACCCACTCCAGCCCCTTCCCTGGAGCCTGGCGGACCCAGCTCATCCAGGTGCTACTGAAGGTGAATCCAGAGGCTGCACAGGAGAGCCTCAGAGACCCCCCAGGCTTCACCACGGCTCCCCCAGACTCCACCAGCTGCACCTCATCCTGGACACCTGCAAACACAAAGACGTCCTGGTCAGGAAACTCTCACAGGCCCACTGCTTCTTTCACTCACTTCCACTGACACACTCAGTGTCTCTTGTTCTCCATAAATTACCTCTTAAAATAGCAACAAGGAAAACCCAGCTGAGCCCAAGCCCCATGGTGAGTGGTCTGTGTTCAGTCCTGATCAGGGAATGAGAACAGCTGCGGATCCCGGGGCTGGGCTCCTGTCCCAGAGCTGCAGGGTTGGGGCTGGACTGGTTTTTATGAGCAGAGGGGGCCCTATTTGCATGTCCTTCTGCTATAAAGGCAGCTCTGGGGTTGGACACTGTCACTAAGGACATGGTCTTAGTGTGTGACATGTCTAAATGTGCATGTCTGTGAAATTATTCACCATATCTTGTCCTGTGACCTCCCCACTGCATGCAAATGCTCCGGGTGCCCTGTATCAGGATTCTGGAAAATATTGTCATAAAATGAAAATAAGAGGTGTTTAAAATGAGAGATGCTGCCAGGGTGAGCATGGCTCAGTGGTTGAGCCTTGTCCTAGAATCCTGTAGATCGCAGTTTAATTCCAGTTCAGGGGACAGGCGGGGATTGTGTGGTGGATCCCCAGTTGGGGGCATGCAGGAGGCTGCCGATCAATGTGGAGTCTGTCATCATTGATGTTTCTGTCTTTCTCTCCCTCTCCCTTCTTCTCTCTAAAATTGATAAAGATGTATATATATAAAAAAAAGGGAGATGCATTTCAGACTCAACAGTCATGGCACAAGAGAAATCAACCCTCACAGCCACAGGAAGAATTAAAAGTGCAGGAGGCTCATGTTCAGGGGACGGGAGCTCCATCTGACACTGTTTCCCTACAAAGTGTTCAGAGGATGAATCAAGACCAGAGTGTGAACCCAGAGCCGGTGGACAAGTGCTGGGGAGAGTGGAGGGTCTGTGTGGGCCCCTGGGACACAGAAGCATGGACCATAGAGACACAGGCAGAGCCCCCGGGCCTTGGCCTTCAGGGGTCGGTGCTGACTGTGTAGCAGCTGCACTGCCTCATGTGCTGTGTTTCTCCTCTGGACCCTGATGGGAACCAGTTTCCTTCCCTGGGGATGGAGAAGTAGCTGCGTCATGACAGGTGTGTTTGGGTGAAGATGTGGGTAATGGTTTGTGAGCAATGAGAGTGTTGTTGCTGGAAACCCTGCTGTCTGCATGGGACCCGGGGAACCCCGTCTCCATGTCCCCACATGATGGGAGGGAACTGGAACAGGGGCCTGACTCAGGGCAACACTGGGGAAGCCACCTGGGATCACGAATGGGGGACGTAACCCAGAGTGAGGACACACCACCCAGGGTTCCTGCTCCATTCGGCTCTGACTCTCCTTGTTGTGTGATGGGTTCAAGTTTCCTCTCCTCACTTTCCTCTGAAATAGCCCCACACGTTCCCTAGAGTCACGAGACACTGTGGGGAGTGTGCAGGGCACCAGCCCCATGTGTGCCGACCTCGTAGCTCCCATCTCTCCTGGGCTCACTCTCTAGTTCTGTGAATCTCCTGGTGCAGCCTCCAGGGTTTTCTATATAGAAGATCATGTCGTCTGCATACAGATGGGAAGTGATATTTTGTTCTGCTCCTCTCTGATTTAGACACTTTCTATTCTACTTTTTTAAAATCTAATTATTCTGACAACTATGTGCAGTTTCTGGAATAGAAGCAGTTACTGGGGTGCCCTAGTGTTGCTCTTCATGTTACAAGAATTGCTTTGAAATTTTCTCTGTGGAGCACAATGCTAACTGTTTTCTTTTCCAATGTACCATTTACTACACGGAGGTTCCTCACTTCTCCATGTAACACATTGAGAATTTTGATCATAAGGAGGTTTTAATATATTCCTTTGCCATTTGTTTATATGCTGATACAGTTAGTCCTTCATGCTGGGGATGAGCTGTGGCAATTTACTGGTTCCAGGGGCTCCACCGTCCTAGCCTTCCAGAGGATGACTCACTGATCATGGTGAATGACCCGCCAAAGGCCTGTTGAGTTTCCTAGTATCACTGAGGATTTTTTCATTTATGCTCATCGGAGACATGACCTTTCATTTTTTGATTGCTCTTATTTGGCTTTGGTAGGAGTGTAGTGGTCACCTCAATAAAATAATTCGAAAGACTTTTGTCTTCTTGAAAGTCTTGGACGTGTTTGAGAAGAACTGACTGAGACTATACTATTTGTTTTGTGAAATTTTGCTAGAATTTACCTTTGTATCCACTTGAACATGGGCTTTTCTCGTTGACAGGTTTAGATTAATACTTCAATTATTTATTCATTTATTTTTTAACTTTTTATAATTTTTATTTTTGTTTAAAGTATTACAGATGTCCTTTTCCTCGCCAATGACCCATTCCCCCCCCCGTTCCTTCCCCCTCCCCAGTCACTCTCCCCACCATCGTCCATGATTTTGGGTTGTGCACATATGCACATAAATTCTTTGGTTGCTCTCTCCCCCTCCACCCACCCGCCCTCCTCCATCCCTCTGACATTCATCAGTCTCAACTATGCTTCCATGCCATTGAATCTATTCTGATCGTCAATTTATTAAGTTCTTCAGATTCCACGTATAAGCGAGATCATGTGATGTTTGTCTTTCTCTGCCTGGCTTATTTCACTTAGCATAATATTCTCCAGGTCCCTCCATACTGTCCCAAAGGGTACGAGATTCTTCTTCTTCACAGCTGCGTAGTATTCCATGGTGTGAATGTCCCACAGCTTTTTATCCACTCATCTATCGATGGGCACTTGGGCTGTTTCCAGATCTTAGCTATTGTAAACTGTGCTGCTATGAACATCGGGGTGCATATATTCTTTCTGATGAGTGTTTCAGGATTCTTAGGATACATTCCCAGGAGTGGAATCACTGGGTCAAGCGGCAGCTCCATTTCTAATTTTTTGAGGAACCTCCGTACTGTTTCCACAGTGGCTGCCCCAGTCTGCATTCCCACCAGCAGTGCACCAGGTTCCCCTTTCTCCACACCCTCGCCAGCACATGTCGTTTGTTGATTTGTTGATGGAGCCATTCTGGCAGGTGTGAAGTGACACCTCATTGTGGTTTTAATTTGCATCTCTCTGATGATTAGCGACATCGAGCATTTTCTCATATGTCTCTTGGCATCCGTATGTCCTCTTTGGAGAAGTGTCTATTCAGGCCCTTTGCCTATTTTTAAATTGGGTGGTTTGTCTTCCTCTTGCTGAGTAATATGAGTTCTTTGTGCACTTTGGAAATTAGCCCCTTATCAGATGCATCCTTGGCAAATGTGTTTTCCCATTTAACTAAACATCTGGGACTACATCTCCTAGGGGTTCCTTTGTATTTTGTGTTCCTTTGTATTTTGAGGCTGTTTTCTTTTGCTGTGCAGAAGCTTTTTAGTTTGATGTAGTCCCAGATGTTTATTTTTTCTTTCGTTTCTTTTGCCCTAGGAGATGTATCAGTGAAAATTGCACTACGTGGGATGTCTGTGACTTTCCTGCCTATGTTTTCTTCCAGGATTTTTATGGTTTCGTGACTTACGTTTAGGTCTTTTATGCATTTTCAGTTTATTTCTGTGTATGGCGAAAGTTGGTGGTCTAGTTTCATTCTTTTGCATGCACCTGTCCAATTTTCCCAGCACCACTTATTGAAGAGACTGTCCTTACTCCATTGGATGCTCTTGCCTCCTTTGTCAAATATTAACTGACCATAGTGGCGTGGGGCTATTTCTGGGGTCTCTGTTCCATTGATCTATATGCCCGTTGTTGTACCAATACCAGGCCGTTTTGATTACAGTGGCTTTGTAATACAGTTTGAAGTCTGGTAATGTGATCCCTCCCACCCTGTTCTTTTTTCTCAAGATGGCTGCAGCTATTCGGGGTCTTTTTTGGTTCCATATAAATTTTCGAAATGCTTGTTCTAGGTCTGTGAAATATGCTGTTGGTATTTTCATAGGAATTGCATTAAATTTATAAATTGCTTTGGGTAGTGTAGACATTTTAATGATATTAATTCTTCCAATCCACGAGCATGGTATCTTCTTCCACTTGTTTAAATCTTCCTCTATTTCTTTTTTCAGTGTCACATAGTTTTCTGAGTACAGGTCCTTCACATCCTTGGTTAAGTTTATTCCTAGGTATCTTATTTTTTTTTAGTTGAGATGGTAAATGGTATTGTTTTTTTAGTTTCTCTCTCTGAAACTTCATTGTTGGTGTATAAGAATGCTATTGATTTATTGATGTTGATTTTGTATCCAGCTACCTTGCTAAATTCGTTTATCAAATCTAGTAGTACTTTGATGGAGTCTCTAGGGTTTCCTATGTACAGTATCATGTCATCTGCAAATAATGACAGTTTTACTTCCTCCTTTCCAGTTTGGATGTCTTTTATGTTTTCTTCCTGTCTGATGGTTTTGGCAAGGACTTCCAGTACTATGTTGAATAAGAGTGGTGAAAGTGGACATCCCTGTCTTGTTCCGGTTTTTAATGGAAATGGTTTTAGTTTTTGCCCATTGAGTATGATGTTGGCTGTAGGTCTGTCATATATGGCCTTCATTATGTTGAGGTAAGATCCCTCTATTCCCACTTTGCTGATAGTTTTTATCAGAAATGGGTGCTGGATTTTGTTGAATGCTTTTTCTGCGTCTAGTGATATGATCATATGATTTTTGTCCTTCATTTTGTTTATGAGATGTATCACATTTATTGATTTGCGGATGTTGTACCAGCCTTGCATCCCTGGAATAAATCCCACTTGGTCATGATGTATGATCTTTTTAATGTATTGCTGGATCCGGTTTGCTAGTATTTTAGTGAGGATTTTAGCATCTATGTTCATCAGGGATATTGGCCTGTAATTTTCTTTCTTTGTAGTGTCTTTATCTGGTTTTGGGATTAGGATGATACTAGCCTCATAAAAAGAGCTTGGGAGTTTTCCCTCCTCTTGAATTTTCTGGAATAGTTTGAATAGAATAGGTGTTAATTCTTCTTTGAATGTTTGGTAGAACTCTCCTGTAAATCCATCTGGTCCAGGACTTTTGTTTGCTGGGAGTTTTTTGATTACTGCTTTGATTTCATTAGTTGTTATTGGCCTATTCAGGTTTTCTGCCTCTTCTTGATTCAGCTTTGGAAGGTTGTATGCTTCTAGGAATTTGTCCATTTCACCCATGTTGTCCAATTTGTTGGCATATAGTTGCTCATAATATTTTCTTACAATCCTTAGTATTTCTGTTGGGTCAGTTGTTATATCGCCTCTTTCATTTCTGATTTTATTTATTTGGGTCCTCTCTCTTTGTTTCTTAGTGAGTCTGGCTAAAGGTGCATCAATCTTATTTATCTTTTCAAAGAACCAGCTCTTGGTTTCATTGATTTTTTGTATTGTTTTTTTAGTCTCTGTGTCATTAATTTCTGCTCTGATTTTTATTATTTCCTTCCTTCTGCTTCCTCGGGGCTTTTCTTGCTGTTCTCTTTCTAGTTCTTTTAGTTGTTGTGTTAGATGGTACATTAGATCTTTTTCTTGTTTCTTGAGATAGGCCTGTAATGCTATGAATTTTCCTCTGAGGACTGCTTTCGCTGTGTCCCATAGGTTTTGGGTTGTTGTCTGTTCATTTTCGTTGCTTTCCATGAAGTGTTTGATTTCTTCCTTGATCTCCTTGGTAACCCATTCATTGTTTAATAACATGCTATTTAGCCTCCATGTGCTTGAATATTTTTGAGTTTTTTTATAATGGTTGATTTCTAGTTTCATGGCATTGTGATCTGAGAAGATGCTTGATATGATTTCAATCTTCTCATATTTGTAGAGATTTGCCTTGTGCCCTAACATGTGGTCTATTTTTGAGAATGTTCCATGTGCACTTGAGAAGAATGTGTATTCTGCTGCATTTGGGTGAAATGTTCTGTAAATGTCAATTAAATCCATTAGGTCTAGTGAGTCATTTAAGGTCTGCGTTTCCCTGTTGATTTTTTGTCTTGATGATCTGTCCAATGCTGACAGTGGGGTGTTAAAGTCCCCCACTATGACTGTGTTGCTGTCAATCTCCCCTTTAAAGTCCCCCAAGAAATTTTTTATATATTTAGGTGCTCCTGTATTGGGCGCATAAATGTTTATAAGGGTTATTTCCTCCTGATGGATTGATCCCTTTAGTAATATGTAGTGACCATCTTTGTCTCTCGTTATGGTCTTTATTTTGAAGTCTGTTTTGTCTGAAATAAGAATTGCTACTCCAGCTTTCTTTTCCTTTGCATTTGCATGGAATATTTTACTCCATCCCTTCACTTTTAGCCTGTGTGAGTTTTTGCTCTCAGGTGGGTCTCTTTTAGACAGCATATATTTGTGTCCTGTTTACTTATCCATTCAGATACCCGATGTCTTTTGATTGGATAATTTATTCCATTTACATTTAAGGTTACTATTGATATCAACTTATTTACTGCCATTTCCTCCCTTTATGCTGATGTACCTTTCTCTCACTATTCCTTCTTTTTTCTTAAAGCAGTCCTTTTAGCATTTCTTGCAATGCTGGTTTAGTGGAACTGAACTCCTTTAGCCTTTTTTTTTGTCGGGGTAGTTTTTTGTTTCACCTTCAAATTTCAATGATAGCCTTGCTGGATAAAGCAGTGTTGGTTGCATGTTCTTGCTTTTCATTACTTGCAGAACTTCATGCCACTCCCTTCAGGCCTGAAGAGTCTCTGTTGAGAAATCAGCTGTCAGTCTTATGGGGGTTCCCTTGTAGGTCACTGCTTGTCTCTCTCTTGCAGCCCTTAATATTTTTTCTTTGTCCTTGACATTTGCCACTTTAATTACTATGTGTCTGGGAGTGGGTCTCTTTGGATCCCTCTTCTTTGGGATCCTCTGTGCTTCCTGAATTGGTGTGGCTTTCTCCTTCACCAGCCTAGGGAAGTTTTCTATAATTATTTCCTCCACCACGTTCTCTATCCCTTGTTCTCTTTCCTCCCCCTCTGGCACTCCTATAATGCGAATGTTGTTTCACTTCATGTTGTCCCAAAGTTCCGTTAGACTGTCCTCATGTTTTTTTAAGTGTTTTTTTCTTTTTGCTGCTCTGATTGTGTGATTTGTTCTACCTTGTCTTCTAAGTCACTTATTCTATCTTCTGCTTCATTGAGCCTGCTTTTAATTCCTTCCAGTGCATTCTGGAAATCAGATACAGCATTCTTGATCTCTGTCTGAGTTTTATTTATGGTATGTATCTCCTTTTTCATATTTTCACTAAGGTCCTCGATCTTATCATCTAGAGTCTTCTTAAGTTCCTTGAACATCTTCATCCATACTCTGACCTCCATTTCTGATAGCTTGCTTAACTGCATCTCATCAAAGTCTTTTTCTGGTGATGTTTCCTTGTCTTTAATTTGGGGGTTGTTTCTTTGTCTCCCCATTTTGGTAGGTCTTAGTATTTGTATCTATATATTAGATATATTTGCTGACCCCCAGCCTTGTGGAATGGGATTTTGTCTTGTGGGTCTAGTGGAGCCCAGAGGTGTGTTTTCCTTATACCTCTGAGCTCTTTGCTCTAGTCTTGGTCCTCTTGTAGGTGCCCCTTTTGTGGTTTCTTTATGTTCTCCTGTTGTGGTTGGGTCTAGATTGTTGTTGATCAGTCATTGGGAGGACCCTTCTCTCCGGTTGGCTAACTGTGTCACAGCCCCCACCTCGACGTATAAGCTGTTGTACAAGTGCTGGCAAGGCAGGCCAATGCACAACTAAAATTCCAGGAAACAGGAGGTATTTTACAAAATATCTTGACAGTAACAATGAAAATAACTCAGTTGAAAATAGAACTGGGAGAGTGAAGGGAGACCACAACACACCCACCCCCGTACACACACATACAGAGAGAAAAAAGAAAAAAGAAAAAAAAAGGTGCTTAAGAAAAACAAAAACAAAAACAAAACCAGAAAAGTAACGCTTAGAGAGAGAGAGAGAGAGATGTATATAGTTGTTGATACTGGTGAAAATTTAGAAACTAATAATAAACTAAAATGTAAAAAATAGAGAAGCTACTGGGAGGTAATAGAAGCAGAGAAAATATTCTGAAAGAAGGGTCAGCAAAGAATTAAGAGAGAGAATAGAAATAGGATAGTAGTTGAACATGAGAAAACAAAAATACAATAAAGAGAATAGGAGAAACTAACAATCAGACAGGAAGACAGAAGGGAGCCTAATGAAAGAATGAAAGAAAAGTAGGAAAAGAAAAAAGAAACAGAAGAAAAACGTTATGCCAATGGATTGAGAGGAGAGAGAGAGATAAAGCCGGGCAGGGAGGGAGTCCAGTAAGAGATTTGGGGGAAACTATAGAGGGAAGCAGTAAACTTGGATATAATGATAAAGTCCCAGTCGTTGAGCAGGGATATCAAGAAAGTCTTGATATTGGAAGCAAGGATACAAGAAAACAAAGCAACTATTCAAAACAGAACTGGAAAAAAAGCAAAGCAAAACAAAATTCGGACTCCGTGATGTGTCTTTAGTGCTCCCCACTTGCACTCCATCCACTCAGGTGTGTTTCTCTGGTTTTTTCAAGCTGGTTGTGTAGGATTTTAGGATTAAATCGAGTCCTTGGCCGGGAGCGGGGTCGTTCTGCCGCTTCTCACAGTGCCTCCATCTTCCGACTCAATACTTCAATTATTTAAATAAATATGAACCCATCTAGGAATGTCAGGGGCAAATTCTTAATTTGAACACCAAATTATGGACTGAGAAACATAACTGTTGATCTTCACATGGTGTGGACAGTGCATTGTAATTCCCAAATGCACACACCTGGACTGAGCAGTGACCCCCTAACAGGTGTCCTAAGTCTGCACCCCTTAGGTCAACCTGAGCAACATGAATTGACTTGGGAGCAGCTAGAGGTCCCCACCCAGGGAAAGACCTGCCTCTGTGAACTGCAGCCAGGGGCTGGTCTCTGCAGGCTCTGAGGTGGGCACGCCAGCTCCTACCTGAGACTCAGCCAATGCATGTCTGCTCTTCCCCCTGAAGGTGGAGGGGTTTTCTGAAGAGGGGACAAAGTTATTCCCCTCAAGATTTCTGGGCATGGAGGGAACCTGTTGGACACGGGAACAAGTCTTCTCAGCACATTTAACAATTCCTCCTGTGAGAGGCAACGCTCAGCCAGGACACCCACTAAGTTAAGGCACAATGTATTTGGGGCCAGGGAGGAAATGACAGTTGATAGCAAACCACATGCTTATTTTATAAACCATTTAAGAGAATGAACTAAATCACACTTTCTTACAGAGATTTCACAAAATGACTTAGTCTTCAGAATGCACCTCCCTGGCCTCCATCTCCAGGGAGCACAAAGAACATGTCCCAGCTGCTAGTCTCTGAAATCCAACGTGGTTTGTGCTGCAGACACAGCTGTGCCTGACTCACAGACCATGGCTGAGCTCGGCAGTGACACTAAGACAGGGCCACGGCTGGGAGACACAGGCATTACCTGAGGAAACACGGAGTGAAGAAATCTGTGACCCATTTGTTGGGAGGTCCTGAAGTGCAGGGAGCTTTAGGCAAGTCCCACTTTTCATGGACAGACTTTGATTGTCGGCTGACCTTTTCCCCAGGCTCACCAACCCCTCTGCAATTTTCTTCCCCCACAAGTGATATGCTCCCTTTCTGCACGTGAGAATGTTTCTACTAAACATTCTAAATAAATACGTTAAATGCAGACCCATTGGGGGTAGGCACAGAAGCACAGGCCTGGGAACTCTGGAGAGACTGTTGTGTGGAGAGGAAGCCCTGAGCCCTTGGAGGAAACAGCCAGAAACTCCACCTGCAGCTGCTCCTGAAGCTGAGACAGAGTCTGAGGCTGTGAGCGCCCCCTGGTGTCCTGGGAGCCCCTGGAGCCCAGCCTCCTGTCTCCTGCAGGGAGGTTTGTGTCTGGCTCACAGTGAACTCCCCTCACTGTGTCTCTTGCACAGAAATACACGGCCGAGTCCTCAGATTTCAGGTTGGTCATTTTAAGAGAGACTGTGCTGGTAGGGTTGTCCCTTGAGATTGTGAATCTTCCTTGGACTGATGGCGCATACCACTGGGTTGTTCCACTGGGTTGACTCACTCCTGCCACCCACTCCAGCCCCTTCCCTGGAGCCTGGCGGACCCAATTCATGCTGTAGTTTGTGAAGGTGAATCCAGAGGCTTTGCAGGAGAGGCTCAGAGACCCCCCGGGCTGCACCAAGCCTCCCCCAGACTCCACCAGCTGGACCTGGCACAGGCCACCTGCAAACACAGAGACACAGACTGAGAACTGCCCGTGTGGCCCAGTCCCCCTGAGCCTCCTGCACAGGGACGCACCTTGGACAGTGATGAGAAGGGCAGCCCAGGTGAGTGGAGACCCCATGGTTTGGACACAGAGGAGGAGCTCACAGGTGAGGGCTCCTGTCCAGGACCTGCAGGGACAGGAGCTGGGCAGCTTTTCATGAGCATGGGAGGAGCCCCATTTGCATGTCTTTCCCTGGGACCTGTCTGAGCTGCCAGCAGGGCTCCTCCCTCCCCGTCTTAAATCTGGGGATTGCAGGTGGACAACGATGCCTGGGCCAGGGCTCAGGGGCACAGAGCTGGTCTGATCTTTCTAGTCGCTTGTCTGTGAATCGTGAGAGACACACTCCTCCAGCATGGAAGGTGGGATTTTAAGGTTCTCCAGTGAAGGTTGCACCTAAAATCCCCCAGGAGACTTCCTGGGACAGGTCTGTGGGGATGTCAGTGCCCCTCGTGGCCGCTGTGAGCCCCAAGCCTGACGCTCTGGTGTCTGAACCAGCTTCCTGAGACAAGGCAGGTGTGTCTGCCACAGGGATGTCATTCCTGGCGGTTTGACATGGTGGCAGCCACAGTCCTGCCTCCTGCACACTGGAGATTCTCTGCACGGACAGGCTGTCCTCAGGGCTCCCACCTGCAGTCAGGAGGAGCATAACCGTCCTCAGTGCCAGGGCCCTAGAGCCAGGTCCTCAGCCTGCAGGCACGAGGAGCCTTCCCCCTCCCTCTTTTCTCAGTCTAGTGTTGTCAGTGATGTCGGGGTTCAGAGGGAGGTTACTGATGATGGTTCCCAGCTTAGATTTCCCCACAGGAAAGGGACCTTCAACCCTGACAGGACACCCTCCCTCCCAGCCTCCCCCTGTCCTTTCCCTGAGGACGGTCACTGTGCTCAGAGGTGCTGGGCTCTCCCCAGAACATTCCCGTCCTTAATGTAACGAACACATTCTCCCATCCGACACATAATATGGAAATGCACTCTCTGCGCAGGCTTGTCATTTAATCCCCTTGATGGGACACTTGGTGTCACAAATGTTTTTACTTTTATTCAAGTTCAATTCATCACTATTTTCTTTCATGGGTTATATTTTGGGTGTTTTTACAGCAACCACCGGAGAAAGTGCTGAGCCCCACTGTCCATGTTGATTTTCTGCAGCAGCCACAGGGACTGGAGCAGGTTCTGGGACCAGAGTGGAGGCTGCTGGGAAACTCCCCATAGATCTGGACCTGACTTTGGAGCTGGGTGAGGTGAGGATATTGGACTTGTTTGAGTCATACGACAGAAATATGCCTGATTCTGATGGACAGAGTGTTACTGGACATATGGGTTTAGAGTCTCTTCAAGTGAAGACCCAGAAGGAAGCCCAGGGCAGGATGGAGACAGCTTATATCATCCCAGGAAATCCCTGAGTAATTGTGAACAGGAGCTGCTTAGAAATAGAGACGTTACCGATGCTGCAGGCAGGGATCCAGAGACATAAGGAACCTGTCATTGCAAACTGGTGGGAAGGGGATCCCCTGTTACCTACAGGCACATCCCGACCATGTGTCTGTCTAGAAGGTGCCAGCTCAGGTTGTCGAGGGGATCAGCACTTTGACACTTAGGGGTCATTACTCACATGGTCTCTCCATGGGTTACCCAGCTGCATAATTCATTGGGGTCCCATTTATGAATCTCTCAACTCTTAGAGGGAATAGGGGACAGCCCTCTCTGCATGAGTCATGGTGATGGTGTTTCTGTAAGAGGGGCCTTCATTTCATTGACCAGGGCCCCTGCCTCAGTCCATCACCGTCATCACCATCATCATCATCATCATCACTTTCATCGTCGTCACCACCATCATCACCATCATCACCATCATCATCACCATCATCATCACCATCACCATCACCATCAAAGCCACTTGCTTTCTGGGTGTTAAGGGGCATAAGTAGTCAGGCCCTATCTCTTGATGGGTGACACTGACAAGTCAGGGTTCATCTCTCTCGCTTTCCCTGCACACGTGTGAAATCTGAAGAGAAAGTGGGGAGACCCTTTGTGTCCTGCAGGTGGGACCTTAAAACCACACAAGCCCCTCCTGTAAGCACGACCCTTGCTGTCCCTTCTCCTGACCCACAGTGAAAACCAGAACCAGTGTCCTCCCCTGGCCGATCCAACCATTTCCGACCTGCTGAGCAGCCTGTACTCTCTCAGCAGCACCCCCATGAACTGACAAACCTTCGACTCGTCCCTCTGTGTGTGTGACATCATCAGCCTAGACAACCATTCCCCAGGAGGGTGGGTCCCTCTGCCTCTGCCTGGTGTCACCTACTCTTGCTGGTGTGAGCCTGGGGTCAAGTCAATGACCGTCACCTCCATGCTCTTTGTTCTCTAGCTTTGGGCTCACATGCCTCTGGTGCCTGCTGTCCAGCCCCCACGTGTTCAGCTGCTGGCTGAGACCCTGAGGTGTGCAGAGCTGAGCTGCTCTGTGGAGTCAGCAGAGCCCCCTGTTGGATTTAGGTGACTATGGTCAGAAGGTTTGATGACTAATTGTCATTTGAGTCCAATAGTGTCTGAAAGAGACTCTCTGCCTGTTGTCTATGTGAGAAAGTCGTCTCTGTTTACAACAGACTTCTCTAACTGAGAGACCTCAGAGGAAAGTGCAGAATCAAGAATCCACAGAGGTTCCTGAGGGAAACTGTGACCTGAAGAGGAAACCAGCCAGGAAACAGCCCAAAGCTCCCCCTGCACCTGCTCCTGGGAGGGTCCTTGTGTTCAGGGCCCCTGAGCACCCTGGTGACCACAGTCCCTCTGGCAGGGAGGATTGTGTCTGGCTCACACCAACCTCCCCTCACTGTGTGTCTGTACAGAAATACACGGCTTAGTCTTCGGCTCTCAGGCTGTTCATTTGCAGATACAGCGTGTTCTTGGCATTGTCTCTGGAGATGGTGAATCGGCCCGTCACAGAGACTGCATACGATGTGCTACTTCATCAGGATTAATGCTTGACACCCACCCCAGCCCCTTCCCTGGAACCTGGCAGACCTAGTGCATGTTATAGCTACTGAAGGTGAATCCAGAGGCTGCACAGGAGAGTATCAGAGACCCCCCAGGTTTCACTACGGCTCCCCCAGACTCCACCAGCTGCACCTCACCCTGGACACCTGCAAACACAAGACGTCCTGGTCAGGAAACTCTCACATGTCCACTGTTTCTCTCACTCATGTCCACTCACACACTCAGTGTCTCTTGTTCTCCATCAATTACCTCTTAAAATAGCAACGAGGAAAACCCAGCTGAGCCCAAGCCCCTTGGTGAGTGGTCTGTGTTCAGTCCTGATCAGGGAATGAGAACAGCTGGGGATCCCGGGGCTGGGCTCCTGTCCCAGAGCTGCAGGGTCGGGGTTGGGCTGGTTTTTATGAGCAGAGGGAGCCCTATTTGCATGTCAACCTACTATATAGAGAGCTCAGGGGTGAGCCTGCAGAGAGTCAGTCCCTCAGTGCAAGTGAGAGGGTTCTAGGGTATTTGTTTGCCACGGAGCTTTTCACTCACTAAATACAGAATTATAGGGACATTTGGGGTTTGTAGATGAGACCACACCTGGTAACTGACCCAGCATCGAGGCTCTGATAATCCTCACTAGTCCTCGTTACTACTCTGAAAAAAACTCCTGGAGAGAGTGGGACCTTTCCATTGAGGGTGCAGAGCCCCTTGAGTTAAAGGAGATTCTCAATGAGCCCTTATATTCTAGTTTTACCCACACTTTGGGGTTGTATCCACCTGTGGCCCCAGTGTTCTCACTACAATATAGAAGGTTGTGCATCACCATGAGGTGGTCCTAGGTGAGCTAAGGGGAGTCAGGTTCACTGAGATCTGGGACATAGAACTGATGTCTCTGTTGGTCCCAGGACCACTATCAAGTGACACAAGAAATCTGAGTGATGAGGGAAATTTGAGTGGCACAGGATGACAGGAGCCATGGTCTGTTCGCTTTGTGCACCTCCTGTCCCCCAAGAACGTCTAGGTTCACTGTCTGTAGGAGTCCTCCTGGAGATCTCATGTCTGCAATCAGACATCAAGCTCTTGGTGAGTGGTTATGATAGGTGTGGTCCAATAGCAATAGCACACCCGTGAGTAACAGGGTCCGAGCTGGTCAGGAGTGACCTCTCCCTATCCCTGGGAGGTGGGGCATGAATTAGGTGGCTTCCCTTTCAGGGGCTGGAGGGGAGCCCATGGTGGGGCCATGGTGACAGGTGGGTGACCTGTCAGATCCCCATCAGCTCAGGTCCTAGAGGGAGGAGCTGGGTCAGCCTCTGGGGCCCAACCTCAGGAAGCCCAGATATGAAGGGAGATGGCACTGGAGACACTAGAGTAGCACTGGACGGACCACTTCAGGCCCTGAACTCTGACCTCCTGACCTCTGACCTGGCAGAGCAGCCTTCCTTACTTGGGGCTGCAGGCTCAGTCTGAATATTAATGCATGAAATTGGACTTTACCATGTTAATTAATTGAGAGTTTAACCAGTATGTTCAATTAGATTAGGCTCCTAGAAAATCTAGCATGAAATATAATCCAATGGAAATGATCACAGAAAAGGGTGTGATAGAGACGCAAAGGGGAGGCTCCTGAGAGAGCTACAGGAGGGAATTAAGTCCAGAGGTTGCAGGTGGTCAGTGGGGACAAGGCTGTCAGGAGGATGTGCAGAGGGAGACAGAGCAGAGGGGGAACCATCTCTGGTGACCTGAGATTTTGTCTCTAATGCAACCTGGAGCCAGACTGACCGTGTTCTTCTGAGACGATTTCCCGAGACCTAGAGTCACCCTCTCAGGTGGGAGAACTGGACTCTCCTCATTTGAAACACACCCTCCCTGCTTCCTCCAGCTTCTGAAGTGCCCTCTGAGCCGATGAGTTTGGAATCCTTCCCTGTTTCTGCATTTCTTGGAAGTGGTCAAGAGGGACTGTCTGAGAAGGTAGTTTATTTTCTCTGAAGTGTGTATAGAATTCACCCTTGAATCCATTTGGACACGAGCTTTCCTCCACTTAGAGTTTTTGATGAATACTTCATTTATTTTTTAGACTTTGTACCAGTCTGCAAAGTCAGATTCAAATTCCTCATTTAGCACCTATTAGGGGGACAGAGAAATACAACTGTTGACCTTCAGAGAGTGTAGTAAGTGCTGAAATAATGGTGTGTGCAGACCACGTGTTTATATCACATGCCATCCAAGAGAATGAACTCGAACACGCATCCTGGTATAGAATTCATAAAGGGTCTTAGTCCCGAGAATGGACCTCCCTCACCTCCAGCTCCAGCAGCACAAGGGATGGGCCCCAGTTGCTGGTCTCTGACATCCACTGTGGTTTGTGCTGGGGACACAGCTGTGCCCGACCCCCAGACCATGGTGAGCTTGGCAGTGGCACCAAGGCAGGGCCACTGCTGGGAGACAGGGGTCACCTGAAGGAAGGTCCTGGCTCCAGCCACCTCCGACGCATTTGTGGGGCTTTCAGGAACTGCAGGGGGTTTACACAAGGTCCTCCTCTTGTGGACTCACTTCCATAGTATCTGACCGTTTCCTGGGCTCCCCAAGTCCTCTGGATTTTTCTTTCTCCAAAGATACACTGTCTGTTTACACAAAAAAATGTTTCTTCCAGTGGAGTAAATCTATTAAAAAACAAAGCCATCAGTGGTAGCCACAGAGAGACAGGTGTAGAGACTCTTGGAGGAAATGTCCTATGGAGAGGAACCAGGACCTTGGGAGAAATGAGCCACAAACACCACCTGCCCCAGGTCCTGTGGGTGCAGCACAGAGCCTGCGGGTCCTGAGCGCCCCCTGGTGTCCCGATTGGGTGCTCAGCCCTGTCTCCTCTGCAGGGAGGGTTGTGTGTGGTTCACACTGACCTCCGCTCCCTGTGTCTGCTGCACAGAAATACATGGCCGAGTCCTCGGGTCTCAGGCTGTTCATTTTAAAAGAGATTGTGCTTGTAGGGTTGTCCCTGGAGATTGTGAATCTTCCTTGGACTGAAGGCTGGTACCACTGATTTTTTCCAGTTGGGCTACTCACTGTTGCCACCCACTCCAGCCCCTTCCCTGGAGCCTGGCGTACTCAGTGCATGTAGTAGCTACTGAAGGTGAATCCAGAGGCTGCAGAGGAGACTCTCAGAGACCCCCCAGGCTTCACCACGGCTCCCCCAGACTCCACCAGCTGCACCTCACCCTGGACACCTGCAAACACAAAGACGTCCTGGTCAGGAAACTCTCACACGTCCACTGTTTCTCTCACTCATGTCCACTCACACACTCGGTGTCTCTTGTCCCCCATAAATTACCTCTTAAAATAGCAACAAGGAAAACCCAGCTGAGCCAAGCCCCATGGTGAGTGGTCTGTGTTCAATCCTGATCAGGGAATGAGAACCGTTGGGGATCCCAGGACCGGGCTCCTGTCCCAGAGCTGCAGGGTCAGGGCTGGGCTGGTTTTTATGAGCAGAGGGGCCTTATTTGCATGTCCTTCTGCTATAAAGGTAACTCTGTGGTTGGACCCTGACATTAAGGACACAATCCTAGTCTGTGACATGTCCTTTTGTGTATGTCTGTAAAAATTACTCCTGATGCCCTGTCCTCTGACCTCCTCACTGCCCTCAAAGCCTCCTAGAGACCTGCAAAAACAATCGGGAGTGAAAATGTCACTAAAGAAAAAGAGAGGTGTTTAAAATGAGGGATGGCTTTTAGAGTCTTCAGTAATGACAAAGAAGAGAAATCATTCCTCAAACCCAGAGGAAGAATGAAAAGTGCAGGAGTGTCATGTTCAGGGGACGGGAAACTGCACCTGACACTATTTCCCTACAAAGTGTTCAGAGGATGAATTAAGACCAGAGTGTGAACCCAGAGCAGGTGATCAAGTGCTGGGGAGAGTGGAGGGTCTGTGTGGGCACCTGGGACACAGAAGCATGAACCATAGATACACAGGCAGAGCCCCCGGGCCATGACCTTCAGGGGTAGCTGCACTACCTCATGTGTTGTGTTTCTTCTCTAGACCCTGATGGAAACCAGTTTCCTACCCTGGGGATGTAGAAGTCGCTCTGTCATGAGCAGGTGTGTCTAGGTGAAGATTAATGCAGTAACTTTGCATATTTCGTGCCAGTCTCTTCTGCCCTGAAATGTTTCTCTTGAGAGATCTGCTGACAGCCTTATGGAGGCTGCCTTGTAGGTAATTAACTGCTTTTCTCTTGCTGCATGTAAAATTCTGTCTTTGTCATTGACCCTTGTCATTATAATTCTGAGGTGTCCATGTGTGAACCTATTAGTGTTCATCTTGTTTGGGACCCTGTGAGCCTCCTGGACTGTGCATCTTTCCCCTTCACCTGATTAGTGAAGTTTTAGGTCCTTATTTCATCACATAGGTTCTGGATGACTTGCTCTGTGTCTTCTCCTGTTGGGATACCTATGATGCGGATGTTGTTTTATTTCAAGTTTCCCAAATTCACGTTAACAATCTTCGTTATTTTGAACTCTTTTATCTGTTTGCTTCTGTGATATTGTGTTTTTTTCTACCTTTTCATCCAAATTCCTGCTTCAATCCTCTGCTGCATCCAACCTACTTTTTATTGCTTCCAGTGTTTTCTTTTTCTTTTCTTTAAATCCTCACCTGATGTTACTTTCTCCATTGCCTTCACAGATAGTGGAAGTGAAAGAGGGAGAGAGTTAAAAAAATTGATGTGAAAGAGACACAACAATTGTTTGCCTCCCACACATGACTTGGAATGGGAATCGAGCCTGTAACCTTGGTACGAGTCCTTAACCAGGAAGCCAACTTGAGACCCTTCGGTCTGCTGCCGAAAGACACCCCACAACATTTCCCACCTGGATGTTATGTGGGCACCTAAGCACAGCTCTGGTGCTCTAGGCTGTGGCCTATTTTTGGGTCATGACTTTGGACTTCTCGGAGGATCCTCTGTGCTGAGATATCCCTCGGTATCCTTGGGTTGCCCTCTGTGGGAGTAGGATCAGCCCCTTTCACCTGTCAGCCCTTCCTCCCAGTGTGGAAGTGGATTTTTCTATCTGTTGTTCGTTAAAAGCCTCCTCTTCAGAGAGTTTGTAGGTGGTAATTCATGGAGATTGATCACCAATTTAGTTGTAATTTCCACTTGGTTCTGGGAGCTGTTGAGTGTAAGATCCACCTTCACCCCATCCTCTGCATTTCTCTTCCTACAAACTGGAAATGTAGTCTGTGGTTCATGTGAGAATGTTGCTACCACTAGAGTAAAACTGCTAAAATGCAGAGCCATCAGTGGTAGCCAGAGAGTCATAGGTCTGGAGAGACCCTTGGAGAGACTGTTGTAAGGAGAGGAAACCCAGAGTTCTGAGAAGAATCAGCCACAAACATAACCTGGAGCTGCTCCTGAAACACAGAGTTTGTGGGTGCTGAGCTCCCTCTGGATGTCCTGAGCGCCTCCTTTAGCTCAATCCTCCCAGAGTGGAGGCTGCTTGGAAACTACCCACAGATCTGAATGTGACTTTGGCTCTGGAGGATGGGAGGATGCTGGACTTGTTTGGAGTCACAAGACAGACTTATGGAGAATTCTCAGGGACAGACTGTTACTGGACATATGGGTTTAAACCAGTTCCAGTGAAGACCCAGAAGGAAGCCCAGGGCAGGATGTAGACAGCTTATATCTTCTTAGGAAATCCCTGAGTAATTATGAACAGGAGCTGCTTACAAATAGAGACGCTATGGATGCTGCTGGCAGGGGTCAGTAGACATAAGGAACCTGTCATTGCAAACTGGTGGGAAGGGGATTCTTTGTTACCTACACGTACATTCCCACAGTGTCTCTGTATACAAGGTGACAACTCTACAGGTCCAGCAGATGAGCACTTGCATACTTTGGGGTCATTACTCACATGATCTCTCCAAGGGTCGCCCAGTGGCATAATTCATTGGGGTCCCATTTATGAATCTCTCATTTCTTACAGGGAAGGGGGGGCACCCCTCCCTGGAGGAGCAATGGTGGTGGTGTGTCTGTAAGAGGGGCCATTATTTCGTTGACCAGGGCCCCAGTATCAGTCCATCAAAATCATCACTATCATCATCATCATCATCATCATCACCATCACCATCATCATCATCATCACCATCATCACCATTTGCTTATTTATTATCATGTTCCTCATTTTCTGTAGACCCTGTATTGTACACACATAATGAGCCATTATCTCAAGTTCTGCTCATTTTTTTTAATCGTTCAGTGAAATTTGTAGCCAGACTCTATTTTCTCTCTCTTGTGACTGCTGACAACTGATGACTATTTTCTGCCTCTTCTCCATCTGCCCTACACAGGAATCTGATAGGAAAGGTGGGGTCGCCACTTTAGATGTCCTGGGGAGATGGAAACCACACCAGGTTCTGGGAGCAGAATTCCTCCTTCCCCACCACCTCGCCAAGATCAAAGGCCTGAGCCAGTCCCCTCTCCTGGCTCCATGAGAGCCCTTCTGAATTGCTGAAGGGCCTTCCCTGTGCTTCCCAGAGATTTAAACTGTGTACGTGACAAACATCCCTGTGCCTTGTTTCTGGGTTTGTGCTAAACCTGGAAATTTCCACCATGTGGTCCTGGGTCGTGCTGCTCGGTGTCACCCAATCTTGGTGCTGTTCGTGTGATCAGAAGCGAATGTCAGTCACCGCTGGGGGTTTATTTCTCTACTTTGGGGTCACATGCCTCAGGTGCCCGCTGTCTTGCACCCACATGTCTTGCCGGTGGATGGCTGGTACCCTGAGCTCTGTGGAGCTGAGTTGTGCTTTGGAATCAGCAGAGCCTCCTGTTTCATTTAGGTGACGGTGGTCAGAAGATTTGATGATTAATTGTCATTTGAGTCCAAGAGTGTCTGAAAGAGACTCTCTGCCTATTGTCCACGTGAGAAAGTCGACTCTGTTTACAACACTTTTTTCTAACTGAGAGACCTCAGAGGAAAGCGCAGAATCAGGAATCCACAGAGGTTCCTGAGGGAAACTGAGACCTGAAGAGGAAACCAGCCAGGAAACAGCCCAAACCGCCCACTGCTCCTGCTCCTGGGAGGGTCCTTGTGTTCAGGGCCCCTGATCACCCTGGTGGCCTCAGCCCCTCCTGCAGGGAGGTTTGTGTCTGGCTCACACTGACCTCCCCTCACTGTGTCTCTCCCACAGAAATACACGGCCGAGTCCTCAGATTTCAGGCTGTTCATTTGCAGATACAGTGTGTTCTTGGCGTTGTCTCTGGAGATGGCGAATCGGCCCTTCACAGACTTTGCATAGTATGTGCTACCACCACTAATATTAATGTATGAGACCCACTCCAGCCCCTTCCCTGGAGCCTGGCCTTTTATTATAATTTTGCCTAATTATTCTGACAACGACATGCAGTTCTGTGGAATAGAAGCAGTTACTGGGGTGCCCTTGTTTTGCTCCTGATGTTACAAGAATTGCTTTGAAATTTTCTCTGTGGAGCACAATGCTAACTCTTTTCTTTTCCAATGTACCATTTACTATACGGAGGTTCTTCACTTCTCCACCTAACACATTCAGAGTATTTATCATAAAGAGGTTTTAATATATTCTTTTGCCATTTGTTTATATGATGATACAGTTAGTCCTTCAGGCTGGGCATGAGCTGTGGCACATTTACCGGTTCCATGGGTTGAACCATCCTTGCCTTCCTGGGGGATGGCTCACTGATCATGGTGAATGACCTTCCAATGGGCTGTTGAGTTTCCTCGTATTGAAGATTTTTGCATTTATGCTCCTCAGAGACATGGCCTGTCATTTTTTGATTGTCCATATTTTGCTTTAGTGTGGGTTTAGCGGTCACCTCAATAAATGAGTTTCAATATCGATTTTCTTCTTGAAGTCTTGGAAGTGTTTGAGAATAAGCGATTGAGACAATACTATTTGTTTTGTGAAATTTGGCTAGAATTTACCCCTGTATCCACTTGAACGTGGGTTTTCTTGTGGACAGGTTTGGATTAATCCTTCAATCATTTAAATAAATATAAACCCAACTAGGAGTGTCAGGGTAAATTCTTAATTTAAACAACCAAATAATGGACAGAGAAATACAACTGTTGATCTTCACAGGGTAATTGTAATTCCCACACGCACACATCTGGACTGAGCAGTGTCCCCCTAACAGGTGTCCTAAGTCTGCACCCCTCAGTTCGACCTGAGCAACATGAACCTACAGGGGAGCCGCTCGATATCCCCACCCAGGGAAAGACCTGCCTCTGTGAACTGCAGCCAGGGGCTGGTCTCTGCAGGCTCTGAGGTGGGCAGGGCCAGCTCCTACCTGAGACTCAGCAAATGCATGTCTGCTCTTCCCCCTGAAGGTGGAGGGATTTTCTGAAGAGGGGACAAAGTTATTCCCCTCAAGATTTCTGGGCATGGAGGGAACCAGATGGAAATGGAACAAGTGTTCTCAGCACATTTAACAATTCCTCCTGTGAGAGGCAACACTCAGCCAGGACACCCACAGTTAAGGGACAATGTATTTGGGGCCAGGGAGGAAATTACAGTTGTTAGAAGACCACATGCTCGTTTCATATGCCATCCAAGAGAATGAACTGAAACCACACTTTATTACAGAGATTTCATAAAATGACTTAACCTGAGAATGCAGCTCCCAGGCCTCCGTCTCCAGGGAGCACAGAGAACATGTCCCAGCTGCTGGTCTCTGAAATCCAAGGTGGTTTGTGCTGCAGACACAGCTGTGCCCGACCCCCAGACCATGGCTGAGCTCGGCAGGAACACTAAGGCAGGGCCATGGCTGGGAGACTAAGGCGTCATCGAAGGAAACGCAGAGGGAAGAAATCTGTGACTCATTTGTTGGGAGGTCCTGAAGTGCAGGGAGCTTAAGGCAAGTCCCACTTTTCGGGGACATACTTTCATTGTGGGATGACGGTTTCCCAGGCTCACCAACCCCTCTGCAATTTTCTTCCCCCACAAGTGATACACTCCCTTTCTGCACGTGAGAAAGTTTCTTCTAAACTAATAAATACTTTAAATGCAGACCCATCGGGGGTAGGCACAGAGCCACAGGTCTGGAGCCTCTGGAGAGACTGTTGTGCGGAGATGAAGCCCTGAGCCCTCAGAGGAAACAGCCGGAAACTCCACCTGCAGCTGCTCCTGAAGCTGAGACAGAGTCTGAGGCTTTGAGTGCCCCCTGGTGTCCTGGGGACCCCCGGCAGCCCAGCCTCCTGTCTCCTGCAGGGAGGTTTGTGTCTGGCTCACACTGACCTCCCCCCACTGTGAGTCTGTTGCACAGAAATACACGGCTGAGTCCTCAGATTTCAGGCTGTTCACTTGCAGATACAGTGTGTTTTTGGCATTGTCTCTGGAGATGGTGAATCGGCCCTTCACAGAGTCTGCATTTTATGTGCTGCCACCAGTATTACTAATTTCTGAGACCCACTCCAGCACCTTCCCTGGAGCCTGACGGACCCAGCTCATGTAGTAGCTACTGAAGGTAAATCCAGAGGCTGCACAGGAGAGTCTCAGAGACCCCCCAGGCTTCACCACGGCTCCGCCAGACTCCACCAGCTGCACCTCACCCTGGACACCTGCAAACACAAAGACGTCCTGGTCAGGAAACTCTCACAGGTCCACTGTTTCTCTCACTCATGTCCACTCACACTCTCAGTGTCTCTTGTCACCCATAAATTACCTCTTAAAATAGCAACCAGGAAAACCCAGCTGAGCCCAAGCCCCATGGTGAGTGGTCTGTGTTCAGTCCTGATCAGGGAATGAGAACAGCCAGGGATCCCGGGGCTGGGCTCCTGTCCCAGGGCTTCAGGGTCAGGGCCGAGCTCGTTTTTATGACCAGAGGGGCCCTAGTTGCCTGTCGCCCTACTATATAGGCAGCTCTGGGGTGAACCTATGGAGAGTCAGTACCTCAGTATAGGTGAGAGGGTTCTAGGGCATTTGGTTTCCATGGGAGCTTTTCACTCACTAAATACAGAATTATAGGAGGTTTGGGGTTTGTGGATGAGACCACATCTGGTAGCAGTGACCCAGCGTCAACACTCTGATCATCCTCACTAATCCCCATTACTCTCCTGAAAAAAATGCTGGACAGAGCCTGACCTGTCCCGTGAGGGTGCAGAATTCCTTGTATGTAATGAGAGTTTCAATGACCCCTTGTATTCTAGTGTTACCCACCCTTTGGGATTGTATCCACCTGTGATCCCGGTGTTCTCACTACAATGTAGAAGGTTGTGCAATGCCATGAGGTGGTCCTAGGTGAGCTAAGCTGAGTCAGTTTCACTGAGGTCTGGGAAATAGAACTGACGTCTCTGTTGGTCCCAGGATCACTATCAAGTGACACAAGAAATCTGAGTGATGAGGGGAATCTGAGTGGCACAGGATGACAGGACCCGTGCTCTTGATACCATTGTGTACCTCCTGTCTCTCAACAATCCTCAAGTTTACTGTCCTTAGAAGCCCTCCCATGGGATCTCATGTCAGGATACAGACAACATCCTATTGAGGAGCAGTTATAACAGACACTTGCAGGAGCAATAGCACACCCATGAGTAACAGTGTCTGAGCTGGTCAGGAGTGACCTCTGCCTCTCCCTTGGAGGCGGGGTCTGAATTAGGTGGCTTTCTTTTCAATGGCTGGATGAGAGCCAATGGTGGGGCCTTGGTGATAAGTGGGTGTCCTGTCAGATCCCCATCAGCTCAGGTCCTAGAGAGAGGATCTGGGTCAGCCTCTGAGGCTCAATCTCAGGAAGCCCAGATATGAAGGGAGATGGCACTGGAGACACTACAGCAGCATTGGATGGACCACTGAGTGATGGTCACTGAGCTCTGACCTCCTGACCTCTGACCTGGCAGAGCAGTCTTCCTTGCCTGGGTCTGTAGGCTTACTCTGAATATTAATGCATTAAATTGGACTTCATAATGTTAATTAATTGAGAATATAGCCAGTATATTTAATTAGATTTGGCTCCTAGAAAATTTAGCATGAAATATACTCAAATAGCAATGATCGCAGAAAAGGGCATGATAGAGAGACAGAGGGGAGGTTCCTGAGAGAGCTACTGGAAGGAATTAAGTCCAGTGGTTGCACGTGCTGAGTGGGGACAAGGCTGTCATAAGGCTGTGCAGAGGGAGACAGAGCAGAGGTGGAACCATCTCTGGTGACCTGAGATTTGGTCTCTAATGGGACCCGGAGCCGGACTCACCGTGTTCTTCTGAGACGATTTAGAGAGACCCAGAGTCACCCTCTCAGGTGGGAGAACTGAACTCTGCTCATTTGAAACACACCCTCCCTGCTTCCTCCAGCTTCTGAAGTGCCCTCTGAGACAATGACATTTCCGTGTGTTCATGTTTCCAAGAAACTGCTTCCAACAGGGAGTCTGCTGTCCATCCTTCTGTGGGTCCATCCCCAAAATGCTGGGCTCAGAGATATTCGCTGTAAATCTAGCCTGTGCTCACCGTGCATATAGGTGACTTTGGATTAACCAGCTAATCCAAGGTGTTCAATAGTCACCCATGGACTTGTCCATCACGGTGATGTGCAGCTGCTGTGGCCACCAGGACTGTGCAGACACAAGTTGTGTTCTTTCCATGAGTCACCCAGCTGCACAATTCATTCGGGTCCCATTTGTGAATCTCTCATTTCTTACAGGGAATAGGGCAAACCCCTCCCTGGAGGAGCCATGGTGGTGGTGTGTCTGTCAGAGGGGCCAGCATTTGATTGACCAGGGCCCCTGTCTCTGTCCATCATAACCGTCATCACTGTTATCACCATCACCATCATCACCACCACCATCATCACCGTCATGACCATCATCACCATCAACACCGTCATCACCATCATCATTACCATCATCATCATCATCACCATTGTCACCATCATCACCATCATCATCATCACCATCGTCACCATCATCACCATCATCATTATCATCACCATTGTCACCATCATCACCATCATCATCATCGTCACCCTCATCACCATCATCACCATCATCACCATCATCACCATCAGCTCAGCCCCACAGGTGATTCTCAGGAAGGTCTCCCATGTCCTTGACCATGAAGAGGCTCTGATTCTCTGGACTCATCTCCCAGAGAGACAGGGGCACTTACTCTGCACCAGCCTGGGCTCTGAGATGGGTGTGGACCATGTGACCTGCTCCTGGTCACAGAGAGTCATTGTGGAACCTGCCACCCCGGCCTTCACCTGAGACTCAGGGAGAAAGGTATGTGGAGGCTGATTTCCTGGGAAGGGACTGTGAGCTCATGATGGGCTCAGAATACAGATGGAGGGAAGGTCAAGAGCAAAGTGACAGTGTCTTTTCCTAAATCACTGAACTGAGATTCATCTACTGAAGGAGATGTGAGGGGAGATGGCTTTGCACCTCCTGGAAGAGAGGTGATCCTGGGTGTTAACCACAAGGTGGTGGTGCAATTCCAGAGTCGTCCCTGAACTCATATCTTAAGGGACGATTTAGGTCCACACCTCTGAGAGCTGCTCCAGGCAGGACGTCTCAGTGCGAAACGGAAGCATGAACCATAGAGACACAGGCAGAGCCCCCGGACCTTGACTTTCAGGGGTTGGTGCTGACTGTGTAGAGGCTGCACTGCCTCATGTGCTGTGTTTCTCCTCTGGACCCTGATGGAAACCAGTTTCCTTCCCTGGGGTTGTAGAAGTAGCTCTGTCATGACAGGTGTGTTTGGGTGAAGATGTGGGTAATGATTTGTGAGCAATGAGAATGTTGTTTCTGGAAACCTTGATGTTTTCTTGGGCCCTTGAGATTGCTGTGAACACGTCGTGGGCTCAGCTTCGGATCACGTGTTGGGGACTCCTCCTCTGTTGGGCAGAGACAGGTGGGCATGTGAGAGGGGAGCTGGTGGGTGGGGAGGGGCAGGTGCATTTCTCCAGGTTCAACTCCGCTGCTGACACTGTGGGAGGAGCTGGGGAGCGTGAGCAGGGCCCCTGCCCATGGAGCTCAGGGTCCTGGGTGGACCTGGGGAGATTGTAGAGAGCAGGGGACTGAGGGTGTTAGGCGGCTGCCTGGGGGTACTGAGGGACAGCAGAGGTGGGTGTGGGTCAGGACGCTGTCCAGCTAGTTCTCATGACCCTGGTGGATTCTCCATGTGGAAGGCGAGACCCTTGTGACAACACAGCCCCAGGCTGCTCCCAGGGACCCACACCAAGTGCCCCCCAGCAGGGCCGTGGGGGACCATCTCTGGACTCCTCTCCATGTCTCCTCCACGTGGAAATCTGGGGGCTGCGCCTGGTCCTCAGGCTGGTTCTCATCCAGGAGACTGAGGCAGGGAGACAGCCAAGGGAAACTCACATCAGCATCGACCAGAGCGGATGCGGAGCTCGAGGTTCCACGGCCACAAGGAGACCGAGGCTGCCATGGGGCAGCCTTGCTGGAGGAAGCTCCTGGGGACAGTTCTCCTCCTGCCAGAGGATGGGCTCCTGTGGGAACAGATGAGTGTTTGCCTGAGAGCAGAGGGAGTGAGCTCAGACCCTGGGCGCAGGGGCTTCACTGGTGGTTCCCCCGTGGAAACTGCTTCCCAACCCCAGGGATGGAGACGAAGCTCAGGGTGCTCAGTTTTCAAAGGGAAAGTGGGTCTCATGGGAACCTAGGGTGATAACGGTCCCCGAGACTGGAAACAACTCACCTGGGCAAAGAGAATGTTATTTAAACCACTGCTGCCTTCAGTGAGAATGAGGGACCTTAGAGCCCAATAACAATGGACGAGTGTCCCTGGGACTTGAACAGCAAGACAACAGGGGACCCCGACCACAACAGGACACTGGTTCTCAGCCCCTCCAGGGCCTGTCCCTGGGGTGTGTTCCCTGACTCCGTGGGTGCTGAGTGTCCTCTGGTGTCCAGAGTGCCCCTGGTGTCCAGACCCTTCCTGGTGGACCTGAGTGTCTCCTGCGGCTAAGTCTCTTCTGTCTCCCTGCAGGGAGATTTGTGTCTGGCTCAGGGTGTCAGACACCCTGGGGGCTGGGCTCCTGTCCCAAAGCTGCAGGGTCGGGGCTGGGCTGGTTCTCATGAGCAGAGGGGGCCCTATTTCCACATCCTCCTGCCATATAGGGAGCTCTGGGGCCCAACGCTGACATGAAGGACAGTCTTAGAGTCGATGTATCCCAGGGCTTACATCTGTTTAGAGTTAGCCCAGGGCCATGGGCCTCTGCTCCTCCCAACTTGACCCACCTGCTTACCTGGCTCATCTGCAGGACAGGTGGACGTTCCCAGTGAGGGTGTCAGCACTACCTGTGGGATGAGAGCCTGTGCTAATGCCATCAAGTGACAGCCCAGCAGGAAAATTAATGGAGTAGAAAAATGAGAGAAAGGGTGGAGATTTAAATACGATACTTTGGAAGGTTCCTTGGATCCTCACATCAGGGGGATCACCCATCACACCCAGAGGGTGACTGCAGTGGGGGACGGTCATGTTCCACCCGACCCTGATGTCCTCAGATGAGCTCAGAGTAAGAAGAATAACAGAGTGTGAAGCTGCAGAAAGTGGACAAGTGCTGGGTAGAGTGAGGGTCTGTGTGCGTCAAGGGGACCCAGAAGCATGAACAACACAGAGAAACAGGAAAGTCAGATTCAGACACTGTGGATATAGAAGAAAGTGAATCAAAACTAAGAGCTGTTTTATTAAGATGTCGGTAAAGATTTGGGGGGACTTAAGTGTAGGCTATGAAATGTTGTTGCTGGAAACCCTGTTGTCTGCATGGGGCCCGGGGAACCCTGTCTCCATGTCCCCACATGATGGGAGGGAACTGGAACAGGGGCCTGACTCAGGGCAACACTGGGGGAAGCCACCTGGTAACACCAATGGGGGACATAACCCAGACTGAGGACACACCACCCAGGGTTCCTGCTCCATTCGGCTCTGACTCTCCTTGTTGTGTGACCAGTTCAAGTTTCCTCTCCTCACTTTCATCTGAAATAGCCCCACACGTTCCCTAGAGTCATGAGACACTGTGGGGAGTGTGCAGGGCACCAGCCCCGTGTGTGCTGACCTCCTACCTCCCATCTGTCCTGGGCTCACTCTCTAGTTCTGTGAATCTCCTGGTGCCGTCTCCAGGGTTTTCTATATAGAAGATCATGTCGTCTGCATACAGAGAGGAGGAGACATTTTCCGTTTTTTTGGTGAAGATAGTTTTCATTTCTTTTCCTGCCTAATTATTCTGTGGACGTCCTGTTCTGTTGATAGAAGTTGTCACACTGGACGCCCTTGTCTTGGTTCTGGTCTAAGAAGATATATTTCTCTTGTCTCATTTGTTATTATATCACAGGTTTGCTTATCCAATGTGGCCTTTCTTATGTTGACGGTCAAGCCTTGCAAAACTAATTTATTTAGTCTTTAGTCCTGAAAGGATTTTGAATTTTGAAAATGTGTGTCTTCGTGTGTGTTCATATGGGATATTACCTACCCCTCATGCTGTGGGTGAGCTGTAGCACACTGACTGGTTACATACATTAAACCATCCTTGCCTTCCAGGTCCGTATCCCACTGGAAACGTAAATGATCCTCCCAAAGTGCTGTTGGTTTTCCTGGTATATTGTTGAGATTTTTTCCATTTATGCTCATCAGGGGCCTTGCCTGTCTCTTTTTACTGTTCTTATTTGCCCTTAGTATGAGAGTACCGGTCACCTCAATAAATGAGTCTGAATGTCTTTTTTTTTCTTGAAAATTTTGCACGTGTTTGAGAAGAAGCGATTGAGACAATACTATTTCTTTTGTGAAATTTTGCTAGAAATTACCCTTGTATCCATTTGAATGTGGGTTTTCTTGTGGACAGGTTTGGATTAATACTTCAATCATTTAAATAAATATAAACCCAATTAGGAGTGTCAGGGTAAATTCTTAATTTAAACAACAAAATAATGGACTGAGAAATACAACTGTTGCTCTTCACAGGGTAATTGTAATTCCCACATGCACACCCCTGGACTGAGCAGTGACCCCCTAACTGGTGTCGTAAGTCTGCACCCCTTAGGTCGACCTGAGCAACATGAACCTACAGGGGAGCAGGTCAAGGTCCCAGCCCAGGGAAAGACCTGCCTCTGTGAACTGCAGCCAGGGGCTGGTCTCTGCAGGCTCTGAGGTGGGCAGGACCAGCTCCCACCTGAGACTCAGCCAATGCATGTCTGCTCTTCCCCCTGAAGGTGGAGGGATTTTCTGAAGAGGGGACAAAGTTATTCCCCTCAAGATTTCTGGGCATGGAGGGAACCAGATGGAAATAGGAAGAAGTCTCCTAAGCTCATTTAACAATTTCTCCTGTGAGAGGCAACACTCAGCCAGGACACCCACAGAGTTGAGGGACAATGTATTTGGGATCAATGTGAAAATTACACTTGTTAGCAGACCACATGCTTGTTTCAAGTGCCATCCAAGAGAATGAACTAAAACCATACTTTCTTACAGAGTTTTCATAAAATGACTTAGTCCTGAGTATGCACCTACCTGGCCTCCATCTCCAGGGAGCACAGAGAACATGTCCCAGCTGCTGGTCTGAAACCCAAGGTGGTTTGTGCTTCAGACACAGCTGTGCCCGACCCCCAGACCATGGCTGAACTCAGCAGTGGCACTAAGGCAGGGTCATGGCCCGGAGACCCAGGCGTCATCTGAAGGGAACACAGAGTAAAGAAATCTGTGACCCATTTGTTGGGAGGTCCTGAAGTGCAGGGAGCTTTAGGCAAGTCCCACTTTTCGTGGACATTGATTGTGGGCTGACGGTTTCCCAGGCTCACTAACGCCTCTGCAATTTTCTCCCCCACAAGTGATACACTCCCTTTCTGCACGTGAGAATGTTTCTGCTAAACGAATAAATACTTTAAATGCAGACCCATCGGGCGTAAGCACAGAGCCACAGATCTGGAGACTCTGGAGAGACTGTTGTGCAGAGAGGAAGCCCTGAGCTCTCAGAGGAAACAGCCAGAAACTCCACCTGCAGCTGCTCCTGAAGCTGAGACAGAGTCTGAGGCTTTGAGTGCCCCCTGGTGTCCTGGGGACCCCCGGCAGCCCAGCCTCCTGTCTCCTGCAGGGAGGTTTGTGTCTGGCTCACACTGACCTCCCCCCACTGTGAGTCTGTTGCACAGAAATACACGGCTGAGTCCTCAGATTTCAGGCTGTTCATTTGCAGATACAGCATGTTCTTGGCGTTGTCTCTGGAGATGGTGAATCGGCCCTTCACAGAGGCTGCATAGTATGTGCTACTTCCATCAGTATCAATGCGTGAGACCCACTCCAGCCCCTTCCCTGGAGCCTGGCGGACCCAGTTCATCCAGGTGCTACTGAAGGTGAATCCAGAGGCTGCACAGGAGAGTCTCAGAGACCCCCCAGGCTTCACCACGGCTCCCCCAGACTCCACCAGCTGCACCTCACCCTGGACACCTGCAAACACAAAGACGTCTGGTCAGGAAACCCTCTCACGTCCACTGTTTCTCTCACTCATGTCCACTCACACACTCAGTGTCTCTTGTCCTCCATAAATTACCTCTTAAAATAGCAACAAGGAAAACCCAGCTGAGCCCAAGGCCCATGGTGAGTGGTCTGTGTTCAGTCCTGATCAGGGAATGAGAACAGCTGGGGATCCTGGGTCTAGGCTCCTGTCCCAGAGCTGCAGGGTCGGGGCTGGGCTGGTTTTTATGACCAGAGGGGCCCTATTTGCATGGTTTCCTGCTATATAGAGACCCAGGGTTTAACCTACAGAGAAGGCAGTGCCTCTTTGCGGGTGAGAGTGTCCTGTGGCTTTGGGATGGCCATGAAAGATTTAATTATCTAAATACAGAATCATAAGGTTTCATCCAATGCAACAGACCATATCTGGTACCATTGAGTCCAGGATCTGGCCTGTGCTCCTCCACACTGGCCACGACTGCTCCCATAAGCCAATTCCAAGGCACAACAGGACCTGCCCAGTGAGGGTGCAATACCCCTGTATTTAACAAGAGCATGAATGAAAGTCTGTATTCTGGTGTCATTCAGACTTCAGGAAGGGAAACAAGCACCTTCCTGGGAGAGATACCTCAGGCTGCAGGTCTTGTAAGAGGGGATTTCGTGTCCGTGGTGTGTTGGTGCCCTTGGCCCTGAGTATCTCTGGCTCCCTGACCTTCAAGGAGACCAACAAGCCTGAGTGTTGAGAAGATGCTTTTCTATCCTGAGGACCCAGAGACACTGAGAAGTCGGAGAGTTTCATGGAGCTGATGGGTGGGCTCTGGGTTTCCAACAAGCAGAAGGACATTTACAGGGGTCTCTCTGCAGACACTAATGAAACACCTTAAAGAAAGTCATGAAATAAATAATTAGTGAAATAAATATAAGCCAGGACACCTATGACCAGTGTGATTGCGTGAATTTAATAGGAATTACTCATGTATGTGATGGAGACCTTTGTAGTTAAAATTCAGTCAATGCCATGGTGATTGGAGGGAAATTGATCCCATGACCTGTATTTTGACAAGTTCGGTTATTACCATTTAGGGTGTTTATTGTAAAAAGAGGACAGCTCTACATTTCCATAGAATTTGGATAATTGTTTTGTAGCATCTGCATGCAATAAAAGCATATTAAAGTATATTATCAGAGTATGGACATAAATCTGGACACAGACATGACAGTAACCCCCTTCCTCATGTGGGATATGAGCTCCGTGGATTCTGAGCACCCAGGGGTCCTGAGAGCATGTGTTCATTCAAGCCTTACAGAGGTTTAGAGACCCCCGTGCTCATCCAGGTGCCCGTCGGGTCCCTTCCAGCAGCAGCACTATGGACCCTGCTGTTCACAGGACGCCCCCTCTGAGTTATTTCCATCCACTGGCCCCTCCCGCTGCTCCTTGGCCAAGAGTCCCCAGGGGTCTCTGCTGCATCCCAGGTGAGCCCAATGTCTCTTCTGTGGTTATGACCCTATTACAAGAGCCTTGGACAGAATCTCCTTTCCAATTTAGCAACTGTCAGAAGAGCTTTTCTGTAGTAACAGAGAGAACACAGTGACAGGGGCTTCAGACTCAATAATCCACAGGCAGCAGACAGGCTGAGGGACGTGCTCTGCTCCAACCCCTGAACCTTCAGGAGGGGGGATCCGAGAGCAGGGCCCAGGCCCGGGGTTGGGGTCTGAGCCTCAGAAGGCTGATCCCAGGCCTGTGTGGAGAGGAGGTCGCTCAGGGGGATGTCAGCGTTGCCTCAGGATGGTGATTTCTTCCTAAACTCCATTGATCTCCTGGGAATGGAAATGTCTCTAACTATCCTACGCCTGCCTCTCAGCTGTACTTTAGGAGGTAAGTTGTCGTCTAGTATCCCAGGTCTACAGGTGGAGAGAATATTTTCACGGGATGAATCCCCTCAAATTGCCACCCATACCTGACTTTTAGATGGGATTGGGGACTTGTCAGAGGACGGTTTTTGGGGGGATTTAGGACCTGAGTTCAGGCTTTTATGAGTCTGCATTTCGGGGGATGTTGGTTGGTGATGAAGGTAAGTGTCCTGAGGGATGGATGTGAGTCTGGGGAGGGCTGAGGGTGGCTGTGGTCGTCTGGCTCAGGCTGGGAACCTGCGGAGGTTCTATGGAAAATGGGACCTTGTCATGTTTGAATAATTTATAAATCGTGACTCTGGAGAAGATCCAGGAGCAAGTGCCAGAGGAAGAGGAAACCCCAGAGGACAACAGGGGCCCAGGGCTGCACCTGCACCTGCACCTGCCCCTGGGCTGGATGCTCTGCCCTCTGTCTCCTGAGCACCCCCTGGTGTCCTGAGGGTCCCCTGCAGTCCAGCCGCCCTCTTCCTCTAGAAGTTTTGTGTCTGGTTCACACTGACCTCCCCTCACTGTGTCCCTCGCACAGAAATAAACGGCCGTGTCCTCGGCTATCAGGCTGTTCAGTGTTAAATAAACTTGGCTCTTGGAGTTTTCCTTGGTGATGCTGAGTCTGGATTTCAAGGCTGGGTTATAGTTTTTGCTTCCACTGCCCCATATGGCTCCAACCCACTCCAGGCCTTTTCCTGGAGCCTGGCGGGCCCAGTGCACACCATAGCTGGTTAAGGAGAACCCAGAGACAGTGCAGGTGAGGGAGAGGGTCTGCGAGGGCTTCACCAGTCCTGGGCCCGACTCCTGCAGCTGCAACTGGGACAGGACACCTGGGGACAAAGAACGTAAGTCCCTTTCAGTCATGTGAAGTCACAACCCCCCATAGACCCGTGTATGACATCGGAGACCCTTACCTTGGAGGGCTGTCACCAGTCACAAGAGGAGACCCAGTAGGCTCATCTTCTTCTAGATCAAGGTCCTGCCTTCCCCAGAGACTTCAGCCCTGTGTGAGGAGAGAGCTGTGAGCCCCACAGCCCAGGAGGGATTTACCCTGGAGCCTGAAGGGACATTTGCATGTGGGGCAGCCTCTTCCTTATAAGTGGAGGGACTGAGGTCACTGCCCCATGTCCTTCTTCGTCCTGAGCACATTTCTTCCACTGGACCCAAGGCCATTGGTCAGTTATGGGGGAGTCCTTGGGCTATAAGGCTCTGTGGATCCAAGTGAATGGATGGGCCCATCTTTCAAAGTTTAAAATTAGATGCTGGACTAGATGAATGGATCACACTCCTTTATTCTCATGGATCATTCGGTTTGTTAATAACATGAATGAATATTTTATACAAACTTCTTTAAAGGTAGAAATACACCCATCAAGTAGACTCAACCTTGCCATATTGGATAATCATAATTTCATACAAAATAAAATTTTGATATCAGTTTTGATGTAAAAATAATTGGAAAGTAAAGAACAGTCCTTTCCTTGACCTGGCTGACATCTCAGGTGACAGTGCAGCTTCCGCCTCTGTCTCAGTTCAGGGAACAGGCCATGCTGCAGACACAGGTCTCAGACTCTCCTTTCCCTCGTCTCTTCTCACCTCTCCCAGGGCAGTGCAGCCCCGCCCCAGAGGTGATTCTCAGGAAGGTCTCCCAGGTCCTTGACCACAAAAAGGCTCTGATTCTCTGGACTCCTCTCCCAGAGAGACAGGGCACTTACTCTGCACCAGCCTGGGCTCTGAGATGGGTGTGGACCACGTGACCTGCTCCTGGTCACAGAGAGTCATTGTGGAATCTGCCACCCCGGCCTTCACCTGAGACCCAGGGAGGAAGGTATGTGGGGGCTGATTTCCTGGGAAGGACTGTGAGCTCATGATGGCTCAGAATACAGATGGAGGGAAGGTCAAGAGCAAAGTGACAGTGTCTTTTCCTAAATCACTGAACTGAGATTCATCTACTGTCGGAGATGTGAGGGGAGGTGGCGTTGCACCTCCTGGAAGAGACCTGATCCTGGGTGTGAACCACAAGGTGGTGGTGAAATTCCAGAGTCATCCTTGACCTCACACCTTACAGCTAAGGGAAGATTTAGGTCCACACCTCTGAGGGTTGCTCCAGGCAGGACGTCTGACTCAGGACCCTTAGAATCCTCTAGAAGCTGCAATAGTGGAAGCAAAAGCTGACCCATGACCTTTGGTACAAGGAGAGAGTCTCAGACAGAGGAGACTTTCAGTCAATGTGAGAACAAGACCCCAAGACTCCTCGTATGTTGTATCTGCTGGTGTATGTCCCTGGTTGCTGCCCACCCCAAATGCATGAACATCTCCCTGTCCTTATTATTGCAATAGTTAGGTGGACACAGGACCCTGCCCCAGGCTTGGATGCTGGACATCTGACAGCTTTCAGGGTTCACCCTGTTCCTTCCACCTCAGCTCCCATCTGGACACCCTGAAAAGAAAGCCTGGTGATCTCTCCTCTGCCCCTGGAGGAGAGTCAATCCACACAAGCCCCTGCTCCACACAAGGACCCCCCAGGCCTCACTCCCTGACACAGCGCACCCTGAGCTAGTCTGCTTTCCTGCTGCCTGAGGTCATTGCTCCTGGTTGATGGGCCTGCCGGGTTCTCCTGAGTTCTCGATTATGTCGAAACTCAGGGTCCTCTTGTCCCCTGGTGACAGTGGCATCATCACACTCAACGTCTGAATCCACTATGTGTGGGAGGCCCTCCTGGTGTGCAGAGAGCCCACGGCATTGTAACTGTGTGCAGGGAGCTGGGACTATGACCACCAAGCCTTGTCACTTTCTACGAGATTGACCAGCTGTTTGGAGCTGAGTTTTCTGTTCTGTGTCCCGACCATGACTCTGGACAAGATAGAGGAGCAAATGTTAGAAGCAGAGGAAGCTGCAGAGTCGACAGGGACCCAGGACTTCACCTCCCCTGCACCTGCTCCTGGTCTGGGTGCTCTGATGTCTGTCCCCTGAGCTCCCCCTGGTGTCCTCAAACCTCTTGCAACCCGGCCCCCCTCACTCCCTCGGTAGGTTTGTGTCTGGCGCTCGCTGACCTCCCCTCACTGTGTCCCTCCCACAGTATTACAGGGGAAGGTAGGGCCCCTTGTAGTTGTCCCCGAGACCCCTCCCACCACCTTCGCGTTCCTGGATTTGTTCTTCTTGCTCTTCTGCATGCTGTTTTCTGGTTCCTCATGCTCCAAATTGCTGATGGGATTCTCAGTGTCCTCTACTCTGCTCTCGATCCCCGTAAATTATTCTCCTTCTCAGTCCTGTGGCCTTCCCTTCTGACTGGTGCTTTATTATGTGACCGATGGTCTCACTAGTTTCCTTAATGGTCTCACTGAGGTCCCGGAGCATCCTTATAACCACTGTTCTGAACTCTCTCCAGGGATTGCTTGGCTCTATCTCATTTAGTTCCTCTTCTGGAGATTTCTTCTGTTCTTTCCTTTGTGACATGTTTCTTTGCCTCGACATTTAGGCTGCTTCTGGGTGTTTGTTTCTATGTATTAGCTAGAGCTGCTGTGTCTCTTGGAATTGGTAGAGTGCTCTGTGAAATAGGTGTCCTGTAGGGCCCAGGGGCCCAGCCTCCCCAGTCACCTGAGCTGGGCCTTCTAGGTGCTGCCCTGTGTGGGCCGTGTGCACTGTCCTGTTGTAGTTGAGCCTTGTTTGCTTTTGTCATCACTGGGAGGAACTGACCCCCAGGCCAACCTGCTGTGAGGACCAGCTGCAGTGCTGGGGACACCCCTATGGAGCAGGATTACTTCAGTGGAGCTTTGGTGTTCACCAAGTGGGCCCCTTGAGTGTCACTCGTTGATGTGGCAGGACTGTAATCCAGCGTGGTAGAGTGTGAGGACCGGGTTCACTGTCTCTGGGGCCTCCCGGGAAGTGCAAAGTCAGCCTGTGTCTGTGCCTTGCCCAGGACCATCCAGCATGAGCTACACAGCAGACCCTAGATGGCTGGTGCTTGTGCTGGGCTTGGACGTGTCCAGTTGAGGCCAAGCTATCAACCAATGCAGCTGCCGCTAACGACAGGCCTGGGGCCACTTATCAAGGTGCATGGGGCCTGCTGCTGCTGCTTGTTTGACAGGTTTAGGAAAGTCCCAAGGATGACGGTAGAATGGCCACTTGCATAGAAAAGTCTCTGGAAATGGCCTGGATGAGCCTGCAGGTGGGGAGGGGCAGGTTCTACCACCAGTATTACTAATGTGTGAGACCCACTCCAGCCCCTTCCCTGGAGACTGGCGTACCCAGTGCATGTCATAGCTACTGAAGTTGAATCCAGAGGCTGCACATGAGAGTCTCAGAGACTCCCCAGGCTTCACCACGGCTCCCCCAGACTCCACCAGGTGCACCTCACTCTGGACACCTGCAAACACAAAGACGTCCTGGTCAGGAAATTCTCACACATCCACTGTTTCTCTCACTCATGTCCACTCACACACTCAGTGTCTCTTGTTCTCCATAAATTACCTCTTAAAATAACAACAAGGGAAATCCAGCTGAGCCCAAGCCCCATGGTGAGTGGTCTGTGTTCAGTCCTGATCAGGGAATGAGAACAGCTGGGGATCCCGGGGCTGGGCTCCTGTCCCCGAGCTGCAGGGTCGGGGCTCGGCTGCTTTTCATGAGCAGAGGGGCCCTATTTGCATGTCCTTCTACCATATGAGCATTTCTGGGCTGGAACATACAGAAAGGGCAGTGCCTATGTGCGGATGAGAGTGTCCTGTGGCTTGGTATGGCCCTGGGAGATTTTCATTAACTAAATAAAGAATTCTAAGGGTTTATTCATGTCCAATAGACCATAGGTGGTACCAGTGAATCGAGTATTTGGTTGGGCTCCTCCACACTAGCCCCTAATGCTCCCCGAAACCATCTTCAGGGCAGATAGGGGTATGTCCAATGAGGGTGCAGAAGCCCATGTATTTAATGAAAGCAAGAATGAAAGACTGTCTTCTGGTGTTAGCCACACTTCATAGCTGGAGACAAGCAACTTCCTGGGAAAGAGACCTCAGCCTGCAGGTCTTGGAGAGTGGACTCCGTGTACGTGGTGTGTTGGTTCCCTTGGCCCTGAGCATCTCTGGCTTCCTGACCTTCAAGGAGACAAACAAGACTGAGTGTTGAGAAGATGCTTTTCTATCCTGGGGACCCAGAGACACTGAGTAGTTAGAGAGATTTATGGAGGTCATGGAGGGACTGTGGGTTTTCAAGAACAAGAAGGACATTTACAGGGGGCCTCTCTGCCTAGTTATGAATATCCTTATAGAAAATAATAAAATCAATCATTAGTGAAATAAATTTAAGTCAGGATACCTATGATCAGTGAGGTTGCTCGAACTTCAGGTTAATTACTCGTCTAGGAGATGGAGGCCTTTGCAGTATAAATTCAGTCAATGTCATGCTGATAGGAGTTAAGTCGATAACAGCCAGGTGTTGGCCAGTTTGGTTATTACAATTCTGAGAGTTTATTGTAAAAAGAGGACAGGTGTGTCTTTCTATAGTGTTTAGATAACTGTTTTGTTGAATCTACATGTAATAAAAATATTCTCAGTGGGGCTGGTGTGGCTCAGGTGTTGAGTGTCCACCTATGAACCAGGAGTTCATGGTTTGATTCTTGACAGGACCACATGTCCGGGTCGCAGACTCGATTCCCAGTAGGGGGCGTCTAAGGGGCAGGCCTTCAGTGACTCTCTCTCATCGTTGATCTTTCTTTCTCTCTCTCCCCCTCCCTTTCTCCCTCTGAAATGAATAAAAATATGTTAAAATATATTTTCAAAGCATGGACATAAAACCTAACTGTAGACATGTCCCTAACCCACCTCCCCATGTGGGACATGAGCTCAGTGCATCCTCAGCACCCAGGGTTCATGAGAGCCCATTTTCCTCCAAGGCCCACAGGGGTCTAGAGACCCCTCCATTCATCCAGCTGCCTGTCGGGTCCTTTCCAGCATGAGGACTATGGACCTGCTGTTCAGAGGACATCCCCTAGGTTCACTGGCCGTAGAAGCCCTCCCATGGGTCCTCATGGCAGGAATGAGACATCAGCCTCTTGGAGAGTAGTGATAACAGACACTGTTTAATAGCAATAGCACACCCATGAGCAAGAGAGTCACCGGAGGAACCACGGTGATGGTGTGTCTGTAAAAGGGAAGATCATTTCATTGTGCAGGGCCCCTGTCTACGGCTATCATCTTCATCATCACCATCATCATCATCACCATCACCATCATCACCAACATCATCATCTTCATCAACATCATCACCATCACCATCATAATCATCACCATCATCACCACATGTTTTCTGGGTCTTAAGGGGCATAAGTGGTCAGGTGCTATCCCTTGATGGATGATGCTGACATGTCAGGGTTCATCCCTCTTCCATCGCCTGCACACGTGTGAAACCTGAAGAGAAAGTGGGGGACCCCTGGTGTCCTGCAGGTGGGACATACAAACCACACACACGCACCCTGTGAATAGGACCCACTTGGTCTCCACTCCTGATCCACAGGGAAAACCAGAACCAGTGTCAGCACCTGGCCGATCCAACCATTTCCTGCTGAACAGACTGTATTCTCTCAGCATCACCCCCATGAACTGATAAACCTTTGACTGGTCCCTCTGTGTGTGTGACATCATCAGCCTAGACAACCATTCCCCAAGAGGGTGGGTCCCTCGGCCTCTGCCTGGTGTCACCTTCTCTTGGTGGTGTGAGCATGATGTCAAGTCAATGACCGTCACCTCCACGACCTCTCTTCTCTAGCTTTGGGGTCACATCGCTCGGTGCTCTCTCTCCAGCACCTAGGTTTCCTGCTTGTCTGGTTGGGACCCTGAGTTGTGTGGAGCTGAGCTGCAGGGTGCAGTCAGCAGAGCCTCCTCTTAGATTCAGGTGACGTGGGTAGAAGATTTGATGATTAATTGTCATTTGGACACAAGAGTGTCTGAGACTCTGCCTGTTTCCCCTGAGAAACTTGGTTCTCTTTACTGCAGACTTTACAGCAGTCTGGGCTCACACAGCCTTCCCCTCGCTGTGTCCGTTGCACAGTAATGCACGGCTGGGTCACTCGCCTTCAGTCTGCTCCACTGCAGGTACCTGGTGCTGATGGAGTTGTCTGTGGAGATGCTGACCTGGCCTCGGAAGGATGGGCTGTATCTTGTGTGCGAGTCACCAGCACAGATCATTCCCATCCACTCCAGGCTCTTCCCAGGTGACTGGCCCACCCAGCTGACCCAGCAGCTGGTGAAGCTGTACCCAGAAGCCCTGCAGGAGATCCTCAGAGACTCCCCAGGTCTTTTCGTTTATGCCCCAGAGGCCACCAGCTGCACCTGGGGGCAGACACCTGTGTGGGAGAGCACGACTCAGGTCAGGGCTGCCTCCTGCCCTCTCTCCTCTGTGACCCCAACACGTGGCCTGTGACTTGCTTGGGAGGACAGCCAGGAGCTTAGCGAGGATGGTGGGACAGCCCACCCTGTACGAGGACAGTGAGGGACAGAGCTGAGGACCCAGCTGGGTGGGGAGGGACACTGCACTGTGGAGGGGGACCCAAGATTTAAACTGATGGTGCCCCAACATGGGTTTGCATGTTAACTGCCCTGCCCTCCAGGTGACACTTCTGATGGTTCATGACCCAGAAGTTCCAGGGCTCAGGGAGAGGTGCTCATCTAGGCCTCCCCAGAGGGAAGGCGACACTCTCACCCAGACTGGTCCTGGCAGAAGGAAACCCCTATTAGAATCTAGGTGAATTCTGGTTGGAACTGATTCACACGTCCCAGGTGGACGTGGTCTGAAGTGATCACCTAGACGCCAACCTGTGGAGGGTATTTCACGGGCTGGGGCCGAGGGGACAGGCAGGACTGATGTGTCTCATAATCGGCTGAGGCTCTCAGTGGGAGGAGTGCTGAAGGAAACCTCCATTCTCACAGATATTGATGAACAAGAAGGCAGCCTGAGTTCAGGGATGTTCCATGGAGATTTTCTGTAGGAGAGACAGGGGCCAACTCTGAATACAACAAGGCCATGTTGGAATCAGGGTCAGGAGCAGGGTGGGGTCAGTGGATGGAAAAGTACTAAGGGACCAGCAGGGGTGAGAGGACTGGTCAATCCTCCTGACAGGCTTCTTGCTGAAGACAGGCCAGGGTGATTCCCCATCACCTGGGGTGTTGCTGGGTGGGGACCCAATGAGGCATCGAGGGTGATCATATACTAAGTGCGGGGGTTTCCTGCCAAACCAACCTCACAGGTTCTTGCTAATATTGGGCTGTGCAAAGCTGGACCTTAATGAGTAGAGGTTGCAGCCTAGTTGGCAAGAGATTCCGAGGGGCCTGACGGAAGCTTGGTCAACGAGGGGCCCTTTCCATCACTTTCAATATTTCCTGCCTGTTTCCTCTGACCTGAAATGTTTCTCTTGACAAATGTGCTGAGAGTCCAGTGGGAGCTGCCTTGTAGGGAATAAACTGCTTTTCTCTTCCCTGTTTTAAAATTCTCTCTGTGTTCTTAAACTTTGCCACTGTAATTCTGCGGTGTCCTGGTGTTAACCTATTTGGGTTCGTCTTCTTTGGGACTCTGTGTGCTTCCTGGATTTGTGTGTCTTTCCCATTCCCTTAGTTAGGCAAGTTCTTGTCATTATTTCATCAACTAGTTTCTCAATCACTTGGTCTCTGTCTTCTCCTGCTGGAATGCCTATCATGTGGATGTTGTTTTATTTAATGTTTCCCAAAGTTCACTTAAACTCTGTCATTGTTTTTAAATCTTTATCTTTTTGCTTCTGTGATTGTACGTTTTTTCTGCCTTCTCATTCAAATTCCTGATTCAACCCTCTGCTGCATCCAACGTTCTTCATATTCCTGCCAGTGTTTTCTTTTTTTTATAAATCCTCACCTGAAGTTATTTTCTCCATTGCTTTTCAGAGATAGTGGAAGAGAGAGAGGGAGAGAGAGATGGAAAGTTCTATGTGAATGAGACACAGCAATTGGTTGTCTCCCACAGCTACCCCTGACCTGGGATGGAGACTGCAACTGAGGCAAAATCCCTTGATCGGGAATTCAACCCGAAACCCTTTAGTCCCCAGGGAGAGATTAACCCTACAACATTTCTCAGCTGGGTGCTATGTGGGTGCCCAGTCTCAGCACTGGTGCTATAGCCGGTGGCCCAATCTTAGGTCACGGCTTCAGGCCTCTCAGGGGAAGACTCCGCAGCTGAGATATCCCTCGGTAACCTCTGGGTCCCGCTTGCAGGAGCAGGGCCAACCCCTTTCTCCTGTCAGCACTTCCTCCCAGTTATGAGGTCGCTCCTTTTCCCAGTCCTTGGTTTAAAAGCTCCACTTCATAGAGTGTGTAGGTGGTAATTCACGGTGATTGATCACCAATTTATTTGTAATTTCCACTTGGTTCTGGGAACTACTGAGAGTAAGATCCATCTACACCACCCTCACCTTCACCCCTCCCTCTGCATTTCTCTTCCGACAAACAGGAAACGTCAGCTGTGCTGCATGTGAGAATATTGCTACTAATGTAAAAAACTGTTAAAATGCAGAGACATCAGTGGTAGCCAGAGAGTCATTGTTCGCGGGAGACTCTTGGAGAGACAGCTGTGTGGAGAGGAAGCCCTGACCTCTCCGAGGAATCAGCCGAAAACACCTGCAGATGCTTTTTAAGCGGAAATACAGAGTTGTTGGGTCCTTAGCGACCCTTAGTTTCCTGAGAGTCTCTTGTAGCCCAGTCCTCAGTCTCCCTCAGGGAGGTTTGTGTCTGGCTCACACTGACCTCCCCTCACTGTGTCTCTCGCACAGAAATACACGGCCGAGTCCTCAGATTTCAGGCTGTTCATTTGCAGATACAGCGTGTTCTTGGCGTTGTCTCTGGAGATGGTGAATCGGCCCTTCACAGAGGCTGCATAGTATGTGGTACTTCCATCAGTATCAATGCGTGAGACCCACTCCAGCCCCTTCCCTGGAGCCTGGCGGACCCACTGCATGTAGTAGCTACTGAAGGTGAATCCAGAGGCTGCACAGGAGAGTCTCAGAGACCCCCCAGGCTTCACCACGGCTCCCCCAGACTCCACCAGCTGCACCTCACCCTGGACACCTGCAAACACAAAGACGTCCTGGTCAGGAAACTCTCACACGTCCACTCTTTCTCTCACTCATGTCCATTCACACTCTCAGTGTCTCTTGTTCTCCATAAATTACCTCTTAAAACAGCAACAAGGAAAACCCAGCTGAGCCCAAGCCCCATGGTGAGTGGTCTGTGTTCTGTCCTGATCAGGGAATGAGAACAGCTGGGATCCCGGGGCTGGGCTCCTGTCCCAGAGCTGCAGGGTTGGGGCTGGGCTGGTTTTTATGACCAGAGAGGCCCTATTTGCATGTCCTCCTGCTATATAGAGAGCTTTGGGGTGAAACTACAGAGTCAGTGCCTCAATGTAGGTGAGTGAGAGGGTTCTAGGATATTTGGTTACCATGGGAACATTTCACTCACTAAATACAGAATCATAGGAGGTTTGGGGCTTGTGGAGGAGCCCAATCTGGTTACACTGACCCAGCATCAGGGCCCTGATCCTCTCCTCTGACCCCCACTGCCCCTCTGAACGAACTTCAGGTCAGTGCAAGACCTACCCAGTGAGGCTGCAGAACCCTTGTATGTAATGAGAGCCTCAATGATCCCCTGTATTTCAGTGTTACTCACCCTTCAGGGCTGTATCCACCTGTGGCCCCAGAGTCCTCACTACAGTGGAGAAGGTTGTGTATCACCCGTGAGGTGGTCGTAGGTCAGCTAAGGTGAGTCAGGTTCACTGAGACCTGGGAGGTACAACTGAAGTCTCTGTTGGTCCCAGAACCACTATGAAGTGACACAAGAAATCTGAGGGATGTGGGAAATCTCAGTGACCCTGATGACAGGATCCAAGGTCTTGTTTTTCTAGTGCACCTCCTGTCCTCCAGCTTCTCCTAGTTCAATGGCCCTAGAATCCCTCCCCTGAGATCTCATGTCAGGAATCAGACAACATCCTATTGGGGAGTAGTTATAACAGACACTTGCCAGTAGCAATAGCACACCCATGAGTTACAGGTCTTTCCTGGTCAGGAGTGACCTCTCCCTCTCCCTGGGAGGCGGGGCCTGAATTCGGTGGCTTTTCTTTCTTTCTTTCTCTCTCTCTTTCTTTCTTTCTTTCTTTCTTTCTTTCTTTCTTTCTTTCTTTCTTTCTTTCTTTCTTTCTTTCTTTCTTTCTTTCTTTCTTTCTTCTTTCTCTCTCTCTCTCTCTCTCTCTCTCTCTCTCTCTCTTTCTTTCTTTCTTTCTTTCTCTCTCTCTTTCTCTCTCTCTTTCTCTCTCTTTCTCTCTCTCTTTCTCTCTCTCTTTCTTTCTCTCTTTCTTTCTTTCTTTCTTTCTTTCTTTCTTTCTTTCTTTCTTTCTTTCTTTCTTTCTTTCTTTCTTTCTTTCTTTCTTTCTTTCTTTCTTTCTTTCTTTCTTTCTTTCTTCTCTTTCTCTCTTTCTCTCTTTCTCTCTCTCTCTCTCTCTCTCTCTCTCTCTCTCTCTCTCTCTTTCTTTCTTTCTTTCTTTTTAAAATATATCTTTATTGATTTCAGAGAGAGGAAGGGAGAGGGAGAGAGAGAGGTAGAAACATCAATGATGAGAGAGTCATTGATCGGCTGCAGTCCGTAACCCGGGCATGTGCCCTGACCGGGAATCGAACCCTGATCCCCTGGATTCTAGGTCGATGCTCAACCACTGAGCCACGCCCGGGTGGGCAGGTGGCTTCTCTTTCAATGGCTGGAGGGGAGCCCATGGTGGAGCGATAGCGACACATGGGATGGGTATCAGACTCCTCTCAGCTCAGGTCCTGGAGGGAGGATCTGGGTCAGCCTCTGTGGCCCAACCTCAGGATGTCCTGATATGAACAGAGATGGCACTGGAGACACTAGAGCAGCACTGGACGGACCACCTCGGGTCACTGAGCTCTGACCTCCTGACCTCTGACCTGGCAGAGCAGCCTTCCTTGCTTAGGGCTGCAGGCTCATTCTCAATATTAATGCATGAAATTGGACTTTACAATGTTAAGTACTTGAGAGTTTAACCAGTATGTTCAATTAGATTTGGCTCCTAGAAAATTTAACATGAAATATAATCAAATAGAAATGACCACAGAAAAGGGCGTGATAGAGACGCACAGGGAGGTTCCTGAGAGAGCTACCGGAGGGAATTAAGTCCAGAGGTTGCAGGTGGTCAGTGGGGACAAGGCTGTCAGGAGGCTGTGCAGAGGGAGACAGAGCAGAGGGGGAGCCATCTCTGGTGACCTGAGATTTGGTCTCTAACGGGACCTGGAGCCGAACTGTCCATGTTGGTCTGACATGATTTCCCGAGACCCAGAGTCACCCTCTCAGGTGGGAGAACTGGACTCTGCTCATTTGAAACACACCCTCCCTGCTTCCTGCAGCTTCTGAAGTGCCTTCTGAGCCAATGAGTTTGGAATCCTTCCCTGTTCCTGCATTACTGGAAGTGGTCAAGAGGGACTGTCTGAGAAGGTAGTTTATTTTCTCTGAAGTGTGTGTAGAATTCACCCTTGAATCCATTTGGAGACGAGCTTTCCTCCACTTAGAGTTTTTGATGAATACTTCATTTATTTTTTAGACTTTGTACCAATCTGCAATGTCAGATTCAAATTCCTGATTTAGCACCTATTAAGGGGACATAGAAATACAACTGTTGACCTTCACAGAGTATAGTAAGTGCTGAAATAATGGTGTGTGCAGAACACGTGTTTGTATCACATGCCATCCAAGAGAATGAACTCGAACACGCTCCCTGGTATAGAATTCATAAAATGTCATAGTCCCGAGAATGGACCTCCCTCACCTCCAGCTCCAGCAGCACAAGGGACGGGCCCCAGCTGTGGTTTGTGCTGGGGACACAGCTGTGCCCGACCCCCAGACCATGGCTGAGCTCGGCAGTGGCACCAAGGCAGGGCCACTGCTGGGAGACAGGAGTCACCTGAAGGAAGGTCCTGGCTCCAGCCACCTCCGAAGCATTTGTGGGGCCTTCAGGAACTGCAGGGGGTTTACACAAGGTCCTCCTCTTGTGGACACACTTCCATAGTATCTCACCGTTTCCTGGGCTCCCCAAGCCCTCTGGATTTTTCTTCCTCCCTAAAATACACTGTCTGTTTACACGAAAAAATGTTTCTTCCAGTGGAGTAAATCTATTAAAAAACAAAGCCATCAGTGGTAGGCACAGTGAGACAGGTGTAGAGACTTGTAGGAAATATCCTATGGAGAGGAACCAGGACCTTGGGAGAAATGAGCCACAAACACCACCTGCCCCTGGTCCTGTGGGTGCAGCACAGAGCCTGCGGGTCCTGAGCGCCCCCTGGTGTCCCGATTGGGTGCTCAGCCCTGTCTCCAGAGGCTGCAGGGAGGGTTGTGTGTGGTTCACACTGACCTCCCCTCCCTGTGTCTGCTGCACAGAAATACATGGCCGAGTCCTCGGGTCTCAGGCTGTTCATTTTAAAAGAGATTGTGCTTGTAGGGTTGTCCCTGGAGACTGTGAATCTTCCTTGGCTGGTACCACTGATTTTTTCCAGTTGGGCTATTCACTGTTGCCACCCACTCCGGCCCCTTCCCTGGAGCCTGGCGTACTCAGTGCATGTAGTAGCTACTGAAGGTGAATCCAGAGGCTGCACAGGAGACTCTCAGAGACCCCCAGGCTTCACCACGGCTCCCCCAGACTCCACCAGCTGCACCTCACCCTGGACACCTGCAAACACAAAGATGTCCTGGTCAGGAAACTCTCACACGTCCACTGTTTCTCTCACTCATGTCCACTCACACATTCGGTGTCTCTTGTCCCCCATAAATTACCTCTTCAAATAGCAAGAAGGAAAACCCAGCTGAGCCCAAGCCCCATGGTGAGTGGTCTGTGTTCAATCCTGATCAGGGAATGAGAACCTTTGGGAATCCTGGGGCTGGGCTCCTGTCCCAGAGCTGCAGGGTCAGGGCTGGGCTGGTTTTTATGAGCAGAGGGGGCCCTATTTGCATGTCCTTCTGCTATAAAGGTAACTCTGTGGTTGGACCCTGACATTAAGGACACAATCCTAGTCTGTGACATGTCCTTTTGTGCATGTCTGTAAAAATTACTCCTGATGCCCTGTCCTCTGACCTCCTCACTGCCCTCAAAGCCTCCTAGAGACCTGTAAAAACAATTTGGAGAGAAAATGCCATTAAAGAAAAAGAGAGGTGTTTAAAATGAGGGATGGCTTTTAGAGTCTTCAGTAATGACAAAGAAGAGAAATCATTCCTCAAACTTAGAGGAAGAATGAAAAGTGCAGGAGGGTCATGTTCAGGGGATGGGAAACTGCACCTGACACTATTTCCCTACAAAGTGTTCAGAGGATGAATTAAGACCAGAGTGTGAACCCAGAGCAGGTGATCAAGTGCTGGGGAGAGTGGAGGGTCTGTGTGGGCCCCTGGGACACAGAAGCATGAACCATAGAGACACAGGCAGAGCCCCCGGACATGACCTTCAGGGGTAGCTGCACTACCTCATGTGTTGTGTTTCTCCTCTAGACCCTGATGGAAACCAGTTTCCTACCCTGGGGATGTAGAAGTCGCTCTGTCATGAGCAGGTGTGTCTAGATGAAGATTAATGCAATAACTTTGCATATTTCGTGCCAGTCTCTTCTGCCCTGAAATGTTTCTCTTGAGAGATCTGCTGACAGCCTTATGGAGGCTGCCTTGTAGGTAATTAACTGCTTTTCTCTTGCTGCATGTAAAATTCTGTCTTTGTCATTGACCCTTGTTATTATAATTCTGAGGTGTCCATGTGTGAACCTATTAGTGTTCATCTTGTTTGGGACCCTGTGAGCCTCCTGGACTGTGCATCTTTCCCCTTCACCTGATTAGTAAAGTTTTAGGTCCTTATTTCATCTCATAGGTTCTGGATGACTTGCTCTGTGTCTTCTCCTGTTGTGATGCCTATGATGCGGATGTTGTTTTATTTCAAGTTTCCCAAATTCACGTTAACAATCTTCATTATTTTGAACTCTTTTATCTGTTTGCTTCTGTGATATTGTGTTTTTTTCTACCTTTTCATCCAAATTCCTGCTTCAATCCTCTGCTGCATCCAACCTACTTTTTATTGCTTCCAGTGTTTTCTTTTTCTTTTCTTTAAATCCTCACCTGATGTTACTTTCTCCATTGCCTTCCCAGATAGTGGAAGTGAAAGAGGGAGAGAGTTAAAAAAATTGATGTGAAAGAGACACAGCAATTGTTTGCCTCCCACACATGCCTTGGAATGGGAATCGAGCCTGTAACCTTGGTACGAGTCCTTAACCAGGAAGCCAACTTGAGACCCTTCAGTCTGCTGCCGAAAGACACCCCACAACATTTCCCACCTGGATGTTATGTGGGCACCTAAGCACAGCTCTGGTGCTCTAGGCTGTGGCCTATTTTTGGGTCATGACTTTGGACTTCTCGGAGGATCCTCTGTGCTGAGATATCCCTCGGTATCCTTGGGTTGCCCTCTGTGGGAGTAGGATCAGCCCCTTTCACCTGTCAGCCCTTCCTCCCAGTGTGGAAGTGGATTTTTCTATCTGTTGTTCGTTAAAAGCCTCCTCTTCAGAGAGTTTGTAGGTGGTAATTCACGGAGATTGATCACCAATTTAGTTGTAATTTCCACTTGGTTCTGGGGGCTGTTGAGTGTAAGATCCACCTTCACCCCATCCTCTGCATTTCTCTTCCTACAAACTGGAAATGTAGTCTGTGGTTCATGTGAGAATGTTGCTACCACTAGAGTAAAACTGCTAAAATGCAGAGCCATCAGTGGTAGCCAGAGAGTCATAGGTCTGGAGAGACCCTTGGAGAGACTGTTGTAAGGAGAGGAAACCCAGAGTTCTGAGAAGAATCAGCCACAAACATAACCTGGAGCTGCTCCTGAAACACAGAGTTTGTGGGTGCTGAGCTCCCTCTGGATGTCCTGAGCTCCTCCTTTAGCTCAATCCTCCCAGAGTGGAGGCTGCTTGGAAACTACCCACAGATCTGAATGTGACTTTGGCTCTGGAGGATGGGAGGATGCTGGACTTGTTTGGAGTCACAAGACAGACTTATGGAGAATTCTCAGGGACAGACTGTTACTGGACATATGGGTTTAAACCAGTTCCAGTGAAGACCCAGAAGGAAGCCCAGGGCAGGATGTAGACAGCTTATATCTTCTTAGGAAATCCCTGAGTAATTATGAACAGGAGCTGCTTACAAATAGAGACGCTATGGATGCTGCTGGCAGGGGTCAGTAGACATAAGGAACCTGTCATTGCAAACTGGTGGGAAGGGGATTCTTTGTTACCTACACGTACATTCCCACAGTGTCTCTGTATACAAGGTGACAACTCTACAGGTCCAGCAGATGAGCACTTGCATACTTTGGGGTCATTACTCACATGATCTCTCCAAGGGTCGCCCAGTGGCATAATGCATTGGGGTCCCACTTATGAATCTCTTATTTCTTACAGGGAAGGGGGGGCACCCCTCCCTGGAGGAGCAATGGTGGTGGTGTGTCTGTAAGAGGGGCCATTATTTCATTGACCAGGGCCCCAGTATCAGTCCATCAAAATCATCACTATCATCATCATCATCATCATCATCACCATCACCATCATCATCATCATCACCATCATCACCATTTGCTTATTTATTATCATGTTCCTCATTTTCTGTAGACCCTGTATTGTACACACATAATGAGCCATTATCTCAAGTTCTGCTCATTTTTTATAATCGTTCAGTGAAATTTGTAGCCAGACTCTATTTTCTCTCTCTTGTGACTGCTGACAACTGATGACTTTTTCCTGCCTCTTCTCCATCTGCCCTACACAGGAATCTGATAGGAAAGGTGGGGTCGCCACTTTAGATGTCCTGGGGAGATGGAAACCACACCAGGTTCTGGGAGCAGAATTCCTCCTTCCCCACCACCTCGCCAAGATCAAAGGCCTGAGCCAGTCCCCTCTCCTGGCTCCATGAGAGCCCTTCTGAATTGCTGAAGGGCCTTCCCTGTGCTTCCCAGAGATTTAAACTGTGTAGGTGACAAACATCCCCGTGCCTTGTTTCTGGGTTTGTGCTAAACCTGGAAATTTCCACCATGTGGTCCTGGGTTGTGCTGCTCGGTGTCACCCAATCTTGGTGCTGTTCGTGTGATCAGAAGCGAATGTCTGTCACCGCTGGGGGTTTATTTCTCTACTTTGGGGTCACATGCCTCTGGTGCCCGCTGTCTTGCACCCACATGTCTTGCCGGTGGATGGCTGGTACCCTGAGCTCTGTGGAGCTGAGTTGTGCTTTGGAATCAGCAGAGCCTCCTGTTTCATTTAGGTGACGGTGGTCAGAAGATTTGATGATTAATTGTCATTTGAGTCCAAGAGTGTCTGAAAGAGACTCTCTGCCTATTGTCCACGTGAGAAAGTCGACTCTGTTTACAACACTTTTTTCTAACGGAGAGACCTCAGAGGAAAGCGCAGAATCAGGAATCCACAGAGTTTACTGAGGGAAACTGAGACCTGAAGAGGAAACCAGCCAGGAAACAGCCCAAACCGCCCACTGCACCTGCTCCTGGGAGGGTCCTTGTGTTCAGGGCCCCTGATCACCCTGGTGGCCTCAGCCCCTCCTGCAGGGAGGTTTGTGTCTGGCTCACACTGACCTCCCCTCACTGTGTCTCTCCCACAGAAATACACGGCCGAGTCCTCAGATTTCAGGCTGTTCATTTGCAGATACAGCGTGTTCTTGGCGTTGTCTCTGGAGATGGCGAATCGGCCCTTCACAGACTTTGCATAGTATGTGCTTCCACCACTAATATTAATGTATGAGACCCACTCCAGCCCCTTCCCTGGAGCCTGGCCTTTTATTATAATTTTGCCTAATTATTCTGACAACGACATGCAGTTCTGTGGAATAGAAGCAGTTACTGGGGTGCCCTTGTTTTGCTCCTGATGTTACAAGAATTGCTTTGAAATTTTCTCTGTGGAGCACAATGCTAACTCTTTTCTTTTCCAATGTACCATTTACTATACGGAGGTTCTTCACTTCTCCACCTAACACATTCAGAGTATTTATCATAAAGAGGTTTTAATATATTCTTTTGCCATTTGTTTATATGATGATACAGTTAGTCCTTCAGGCTGGGCATGAGCTGTGGCACATTTACCGGTTCCATGGGTTGAACCATCCTTGCCTTCCTGGGGGATGGCTCACTGATCATGGTGAATGACCTTCCAATGGGCTGTTGAGTTTCCTCGTATTGAAGATTTTTGCATTTATGCTCCTCAGAGACATGGCCTGTCATTTTTTGATTGTCCATATTTTGCTTTAGTGTGGGTTTAGCGGTCACCTCAATAAATGAGTTTCAATATCGATTTTCTTCTTGAAGTCTTGGAAGTGTTTGAGAATAAGCGATTGAGACAATACTATTTGTTTTGTGAAATTTGGCTAGAATTTACCCCTGTATCCACTTGAACGTGGGTTTTCTTGTGGACAGGTTTGGATTAATCCTTCAATCATTTAAATAAATATAAACCCAACTAGGAGTGTCAGGGTAAATTCTTAATTTAAACAACCAAATAATGGACAGAGAAATACAACTGTTGATCTTCACAGGGTAATTGTAATTCCCACACGCACACATCTGGACTGAGCAGTGTCCCCCTAACAGGTGTCCTAAGTCTGCACCCCTCAGTTTGACCTGAGCAACATGAACCTACAGGGGAACCGCTCGAGATCCCCACCCAGGGAAAGACCTGCCTCTGTGAACTGCAGCCAGGGGCTGGTCTCTGCAGGCTCTGAGGTGGGCAGGACCAGCTCCTATCTGAGACTCAGCAAATGCATGTCTGCTCTACCCCCTGAAGATGGAGGGATTTTCTGAAGACGGGACAAAGTTATTCCCCTCAAGATTTCTGGGCATGGAGGGAACCAGATGGAAATGGAACAAGTGTTCTCAGCACATTCAACAATTCCTCCTGTGAGAGGCAACACTCAGCCAGGACACCCACAGTTAAGGGACAATGTATTTGGGGCCAGGGAGGAAATTACAGTTGTTAGAAGACCACATGCTCGTTTCATATGCCATCCAAGAGAATGAACTGAAACCACACTTTATTACAGAGATTTCATAAAATGACTTAACCTGAGAATGCAGCTCCCAGGCCTCCGTCTCCAGGGAGCACAGAGAACATGTCCCAGCTGCTGGCCTCTGAAATCCAAGGTGGTTTGTGCTGCAGACACAGCTGTGCCCGACCCCCAGACCATGGCTGAGCTCGGCAGGGACACTAAGGCAGGGCCATGGCTGGGAGACTAAGGCGTCATCGAAGGAAACGCAGAGGGAAGAAATCTGTGACTCATTTGTTGGGAGGTCCTGAAGTGCAGGGAGCTTAAGGCAAGTCCCACTTTTCGGGGACATACTTTCATTGTGGGATGACGGTTTCCCAGGCTCACCAACCCCTCTGCAATTTTCTTCCCCCACAAGTGATACACTCCCTTTCTGCACGTGAGAATGTTTCTTCTAAACTAATAAATACTTTAAATGCAGACCCATCGGGGGTAGGCACAGAGCCACAGGTCTGGAGCCTCTGGAGAGACTGTTGTGCGGAGATGAAGCCCTGAGCCCTCAGAGGAAACAGCCAGAAACTCCACCTGCAGCTGCTCCTGAAGCTGAGACAGAGTCTGAGGCCGTGAGCACCCCCTGGAGTCCTGGGGGCCCCCTGCAGCCCAGCCTTCTGTCTCCTGCAGGGAGGTTTGTGTCTGGCTCACACTGATCTCCTCTCAGTGTGCGTCTCGCACAGAAATACACGGCCGAGTCCTCAGATTTCAGGCTGTTCACTTGCAGATACAGTGTGTTTTTGGCATTGTCTCTGGAGATGGTGAATCGGCCTTTCACAGAGTCTGCATTTTATGTGCTGCCACCAGTATTACTAATTTCTGAGACCCACTCCAGCGCCTTCCCTGGAGCCTGGCGGACCCAGCTCATGTAGTAGCTACTGAAGGTAAATCCAGAGGCTGCACAGGAGAGTCTCAGAGACCCCCCCAGGCTTCACCACGGCTCCGCCAGACTCCACCAGCTGCACCTCACCCTGGACACCTGCAAACACAAAGACGTGCTGGTCAGGAAACTCTCACAGGTCCACTGTTTCTCTCACTCATGTCCACTCACACTCTCAGTGTCTCTTGTCACCCATAAATTACCTCTTAAAATAGCAACCAGGAAAACCCAGCTGAGCCCAAGCCCCATGGTGAGTGGTCTGTGTTCAGTCCTGATCAGGGAATGAGAACAGCCAGGGATCCCGGGGCTGGGCTCCTGTCCCAGGGCTTCAGGGTCAGGGCCGAGCTCGTTTTTATGACCAGAGGGGCCCTAGTTGCCTGTCGCCCTACTATATAGGCAGCTCTGGGGTGAACCTATGGAGAGTCAGTACCTCAGTATAGGTGAGAGGGTTCTAGGGCATTTGGTTTCCATGGGAGCTTTTCACTCACTAAATACAGAATTATAGGAGGTTTGGGGTTTGTGGATGAGACCACATCTGGTAGCAGTGACCCAGCGTCAACACTCTGATCATCCTCACTAATCCCCATTACTCTCCTGAAAAAAATGCTGGACAGAGCCTGACCTGTCCCGTGAGGGTGCAGAATTCCTTGTATGTAATGAGAGTTTCAATGACCCCTTGTATTCTAGTGTTACCCACCCTTTGGGATTGTATCCACCTGTGATCCCGGTGTTCTCACTACAATGTAGAAGGTTGTGCAATGCCATGAGGTGGTCCTAGGTGAGCTAAGCTGAGTCAGTTTCACTGAGGTCTGGGAAATAGAACTGACGTCTCTGTTGGTCCCAGGATCACTATCAAGTGACACAAGAAATCTGAGTGATGAGGGGAATCTGAGTGGCACAGGATGACAGGACCCGTGCTCTTGATACCATTGTGTACCTCCTGTCTCTCAACAATCCTCAAGTTTACTGTCCTTAGAAGCCCTCCCATGGGATCTCATGTCAGGATACAGACAACATCCTATTGAGGAGCAGTTATAACAGACACTTGCAGGAGCAATAGCACACCCATGAGTAACAGTGTCTGAGCTGGTCAGGAGTGACCTCTGCCTCTCCCTTGGAGGCGGGGTCTGAATTAGGTGGCTTTCTTTTCAATGGCTGGATGAGAGCCAATGGTGGGGCCTTGGTGATAAGTGGGTGTCCTGTCAGATCCCCATCAGCTCAGGTCCTAGAGAGAGGATCTGGGTCAGCCTCTGAGGCTCAATCTCAGGAAGCCCAGATATGAAGGGAGATGGCACTGGAGACACTACAGCAGCATTGGATGGACCACTGAGTGATGGTCACTGAGCTCTGACCTCCTGACCTCTGACCTGGCAGAGCAGTCTTCCTTGCCTGGGTCTGTAGGCTTACTCTGAATATTAATGCATTAAATTGGACTTCATAATGTTAATTAATTGAGAATATAGCCAGTATATTTAATTAGATTTGGCTCCTAGAAAATTTAGCATGAAATATACTCAAATAGCAATGATCGCAGAAAAGGGCATGATAGAGAGACAGAGGGGAGGTTCCTGAGAGAGCTACTGGAAGGAATTAAGTCCAGTGGTTGCACGTGCTGAGTGGGGACAAGGCTGTCATAAGGCTGTGCAGAGGGAGACAGAGCAGAGGTGGAACCATCTCTGGTGACCTGAGATTTGGTCTCTAATGGGACCCGGAGCCGGACTCACCGTGTTCTTCTGAGACGATTTAGAGAGACCCAGAGTCACCCTCTCAGGTGGGAGAACTGAACTCTGCTCATTTGAAACACACCCTCCCTGCTTCCTCCAGCTTCTGAAGTGCCCTCTGAGACAATGACATTTCCGTGTGTTCATGTTTCCAAGAAACTGCTTCCAACAGGGAGTCTGCTGTCCATCCTTCTGTGGGTCCATCCCCAAAATGCTGGGCTCAGAGATATTCGCTGTAAATCTAGCCTGTGCTCACCGTGCATATAGGTGACTTTGGATTAACCAGCTAATCCAAGGTGTTCAATAGTCACCCATGGACTTGTCCATCACGGTGATGTGCAGCTGCTGTGGCCACCAGGACTGTGCAGACACAAGTTGTGTTCTTTCCATGAGTCACCCAGCTGCACAATTCATTCGGGTCCCATTTGTGAATCTCTCATTTCTTACAGGGAATAGGGCAAACCCCTCCCTGGAGGAGCCATGGTGGTGGTGTGTCTGTCAGAGGGGCCAGCATTTGATTGACCAGGGCCCCTGTCTCTGTCCATCATAACCGTCATCACTGTTATCACCATCACCATCATCACCACCACCATCATCACCGTCATGACCATCATCACCATCAACACCGTCATCACCATCATCATTACCATCATCATCATCATCACCATTGTCACCATCATCACCATCATCATCATCACCATCGTCACCATCATCACCATCATCATTATCATCACCATTGTCACCATCATCACCATCATCATCATCGTCACCCTCATCACCATCATCACCATCATCACCATCATCACCATCAGCCCAGCCCCACAGGTGATTCTCAGGAAGGTCTCCCATGTCCTTGACCATGAAGAGGCTCTGATTCTCTGGACTCATCTCCCAGAGAGACAGGGGCACTTACTCTGCACCAGCCTGGGCTCTGAGATGGGTGTGGACCATGTGACCTGCTCCTGGTCACAGAGAGTCATTGTGGAACCTGCCACCCCGGCCTTCACCTGAGACTCAGGGAGAAAGGTATGTGGAGGCTGATTTCCTGGGAAGGGACTGTGAGCTCATGATGGGCTCAGAATACAGATGGAGGGAAGGTCAAGAGCAAAGTGACAGTGTCTTTTCCTAAATCACTGAACTGAGATTCATCTACTGAAGGAGATGTGAGGGGAGATGGCTTTGCACCTCCTGGAAGAGAGGTGATCCTGGGTGTTAACCACAAGGTGGTGGTGCAATTCCAGAGTCGTCCCTGAACTCATATCTTAAGGGACGATTTAGGTCCACACCTCTGAGAGCTGCTCCAGGCAGGACGTCTCAGTGCGAAACGGAAGCATGAACCATAGAGACACAGGCAGAGCCCCCGGACCTTGACTTTCAGGGGTTGGTGCTGACTGTGTAGAGGCTGCACTGCCTCATGTGCTGTGTTTCTCCTCTGGACCCTGATGGAAACCAGTTTCCTACCCTGGGGTTGTAGAAGTAGCTCTGTCATGACAGGTGTGTTTGGGTGAAGATGTGGGTAATGATTTGTGAGCAATGAGAATGTTGTTTCTGGAAACCTTGATGTTTTCTTGGGCCCTTGAGATTGCTGTGAACACGTCGTGGGCTCAGCTTCGGATCACGTGTTGGGGACTCATCCTCTGTTGGGCAGAGACAGGTGGGCATGTGAGAGGGGAGCTGGTGGGTGGGGAGGGGCAGGTGCATTTCTCCAGGTTCAACTCCGCTGCTGACACTGTGGGAGGAGCTGGGGAGCGTGAGCAGGGCCCCTGCCCATGGAGCTCAGGGTCCTGGGTGGACCTGGGGAGATTGTAGAGAGCAGGGGACTGAGGGTGTTAGGTGGCTGCCTGGGGATACTGAGGGACAGCAGAGGTGGGTGTGGGTCAGGACGCTGTCCAGCTAGTTATCACGACCCTGGTGGATTCTCCATGTGGAAGGCGAGACCCTTGTGCGAACACAGCCCCAGGCTGCTCCCAGGGACCCACACCAAGTGCCCCCCAGCAGGGCCGTGGGGGACCATCTCTGGACTCCTCTCCATGTCTCCTCCACGTGGAAATCTGGGGGCTGCGCCTGGTCCTCAGGCTGGTTCTCATCCAGGAGACTGAGGCAGGGAGACAGCCAAGGGAAACTCACATCAGGGTCAACCAGAGCGGATGCGGAGCTCGAGGTTCCACGGCCACAAGGAGACCGAGGCTGCCATGGGGCAGCCTTGCTGGAGGAAGCTCCTGGGGACAGTTCTCCTCCTGCCAGAGGATGGGCTCCTGTGGGAACAGATGAGTGTTTGCCTGAGAGCAGAGGGAGTGAGCTCAGACCCTGGGCGCAGGGGCTTCACTGGTGGTTCCCCCGTGGAAACTTCTTCCCAACCCCAGGGATGGAGACGAAGCTCAGGGTGCTCAGTTTTCAAAGGGAAAGTGGGTCTCATGGGAACCTAGGATGATAACGGTCCCCGAGACTGGAAACAACTCTCCTGGGCAAAGAGAATGTTATTTAAACCACTGCTGCCTTCAGTGAGAATGAGGGACCTTAGAGCCCAATAACAATGGACGAGTGTCCCTGGGACTTGAACAGCAAGACAACAGGGGACCCCGACCACAACAGGACACTGGTTCTCAGCCCCTCCAGGGCCTGTCCCTGGGGTGTGTTCCCTGACTCCGTGGGTGCTGAGTGTCCTCTGGTGTCCAGAGTGCCCCTGGTGTCCAGACCCTTCCCGGTGGACCTGAGTGTCTCCTGCGGCTAAGTCTCTTCTGTCTCCCTGCAGGGAGATTTCTGTCTGGCTCAGGGTGTCAGACACCCTGGGGGATGGGCTCCTGTCCCAAAGCTGCAGGGTCGGGGCTGGGCTGGTTCTCATGAGCAGAGGGGGCCCTATTTCCACATCCTCCTGCCATATAGGGAGCTCTGGGGCCCAACGCTGACATGAAGGACAGTCTTAGAGTCGATGTGTCCCAGGGCTTACATCTGTTTAGAGTTAGCCCAGGGCCATGGGCCTCTGCTCCTCCCAAGGTGACCCACCTGCTTACCTGGCTCATCTGCAGGACAGGTGGACGTTCCCAGTGAGGGTGTCAGCACTACCTGTGGGATGAGAGCCTGTGCTAATGCCATCAAGTGACAGCCCAGCAGGAAAATTAATGGAGTAGAAAAATGAGAGAAAGGGTGGAGATTTAAATACGATACTTTGGAAGGTTCCTTGGATCCTCACATCAGGGGGATCACCCATCACACCCAGAGGGTGACTGTAGTGGGGGACGGTCACCTGTGCTGCATGTGAGAATATTGCTACTAATGTAAAAAAAAATGTTAAAATGCAGAGACATCAGTGGTAGCCAGAGTGTCATTGGTCGAGAGAGACTTTTCTAGAGATAGCTGTATAGAGACGAAGCCCTGACCATCCTGAGGAATCAGCCGTAAACACCACCTGCAGATGCTGTTTAAGCGGAAATACAGAGTTGTTGGGTCCTTAGCGACCCTTAGTTTCCTGAGAGTCTCTTGTAGCGCAGTCCTCAGTCTCTCTCAGGGAGGTTGTGTGTGGCTCACACCGACCTCCCCTCACTGTGTGTTGTACAGAAATACACGGCCGAGTCCTCAGATATCAGGCTGTTCATTTGCAGATACACTGTGTTCTTGGTGTTATCTCGAGATGGTGAATCGGTCCTTCACAGAGTCTGCATAGTTTGTGGTACTTTCATCAGGATTAATTCGACTAACCCACTCCAGCCCCTTCCCTGGAGCCTGGCGAACCCAGTGCATCCAGTAGCTACTGAAGGTGAATCCAGAGGCGGCACAGGAGAGTCTCAGAGACCCCCCAGGCTTCACCACGGCTCCCCCAGACTCCACCAGCTGCACCTCACCCTGGACACCTGCAAAAACAAAGATGTCCTGGTCAGGAAACTCTCACACGTCCACTGTTTCTTTCACTCATGTCCACTCACAAACTCGGTGTCTCTTGTTCTCCATAAATTACCTCTTAAAATAGCTACAAGGAAAACTCAGCTGAGCCTAAGCCCCATGGTGAGTGGTCTGTGTTCAGTCCTGATCAGGGAATGAGAACAGCTGGGGATCCCGGGGTTGGGCTCGTGTCCCAGAGCTGCAGGGTCAGGGCTGGGCTGGTTTTTATGAGCAGAGGGGGCCTTATTTGCATGCCTTCCTACTGTATAGGGAGGTCTGCCTTGAACTCACTGTGCGGTCAGTGCCTCAAGGCAGATGTGAGAGCCCTGTGCCTTTTGATGGCCTTGAGAGCTTTTCAATCACTACATCCAGAATTATAGGGAGGTTTGCAGCTTACCGAGGAGAACATCTGGTAACAGTGATCCAGCATCAGGGCTCTGATCCTCTCCACTGGCTCCCTTTTTCCCCCTGAACCAACCTCAGGACAGAGGAAGACCTACCCAGTGAGGCTGCAGAACCCCTTGTATGTTACGAGAGCCTCAATGAGCCCCTGTATTCTAGTGTTACCCACACTTCCGGGTATTTCCAGTTGTGGCCCCAGAGTCCTCATTACAATGGAGAAGGTTCTGCATCACCTTAGGTCAGCTAAGGTGAGTCAGGTTCACTGAGATCTGGGACGTACAACTGAAGTCTCTGTTGTTTCCAGATCACTATCAAGTGACACAGGAAATCTGAGTGGAGTAGGGAATCTGAGTGACACAGGATGACAGGACCCATGCTCTTGATTCCTTTGTGCATCTCATATCCCCTATTAATCCCCAAATTCACTGGCCCTAGAAGCCCTCCCATGGGATATCAAGTCAGTAATCAGACATCAGCCTCTTGGGGAGTGGTTAAGATAGATGAGGTTCAGTAGCAATAGCACAGCCATGAGTAACAGGGTCCGTGCTGGTCAGGAGTGACCTCTCCCTCTCCCTGGGAGGTGGGGCCTGAATTAGGTGACTTCCCTTTCAGTGGCTGGATGGGAGCCCTTGGTGGGGCCATGGTGACAGGTGGGTGTCCTGTCGGACATTTAGCAGCTCAGGTCCTGGAGGGAGAGTGTGGGTCAGCCCCTAGGGCCGATGTTCTGGAAGATGTGATATGAATGGAGATGGCACTGGAGACAAAAGAGTAGCATTGGATGGACCACTGAGCAATGGTCACTGAACTCTGACCTTCTGATCTCTGACCGGAAAGAGCAGTCTTCCTTGCCTGGGGCTGCAGGCTCACTCTGAATATTAATGCATGAAATTGGACTTTACAATGTTAATTACTTGAGAGTTTAACCAGTATGTTTCATTATGTTAAGCTCCTAGAAAATTTAACATGAAATGTAATCAAGTAGAAATGATCACAGAAAAGGGCATGATAGAGACGCACAGGGGAGGTTCCTGAGAGAGCTACTGGAGGGAATTACATCCAGAGGTTGCACGTGGTCAGTGGGGACAAGGCTGTCAGGAGGCTGTTCAGAGGGAGACAGAGCAGAGGGGGAACCATCTCTGGTAACCTGAGATTCGGTCTCTGATGTGACCTGGAGCCTGACTAACCATGTTTGTCTGAGACAATTTACCGAGACCCAGAGTCACCCTCTCAGGTGGGAGAACTGGACTCTGCTCATCTGAAACACACCCTCCCTGCTTCCTTCAGCTTCTGAAGTGCCCTCTGAGCTGATGACATTTCTGTCTGTTAATGTTTCCACGGAAGTGTTTCCAACGTGGAGTCTCCTGTCCATCCTTCTGTGGGTCTCTCCCGAAATGTTGGGCTCACAGATATTCACTGTATCTCTAGGCTGTGGTCACTGTGGCCACTGGTCACTTTGAACTGACCAATCCATCCAGGATGTCCGAGTACTGTGTTCTCCTCCAGCCACCCATGGGCCTGTCCATCATGGTGATGTGCAGCTGGAGGGGACACCCAGGCTATGGTGACACAAGCTGTGTGACTTATGAGAGGGACCCTTTGGTCAGTAGCCTGCTGGACTCTGACATGAACCAGCTTGACCTGCAGCAGAGCCCACGAGACTCCAAATCACAGTTGATAATATAACAACACCGAGGAGGAGATTAAAGACAGGCCACAGACTCGGGCACTATAATTCCTACGAATTTGCCCTGACTCTAAATTGAACCCGCAACCCTTGATTGTAGAGGTTGATGATACAACTTTTGGAGCCAGTGGGCCAGGATAACTATCATGTATTTTTGGTGAACATAAAGATTCATTCCACTGAAGGAAACACTGCTGGTGGGACGGCTGAGGGGCATTTGATGCACACGTGTATTTCTAAGAAGCTGCGACTCGGGATGTGAGCAGAGAGAACAGGCCCTACAGGGCCTGGTGCAGGAGGGTCCCCGTCACGGCAGATGTGTCCCCTGAAACAGCAAGGCCACCTGCTCGCCTGTCTTCTGCAGGGAGAACATGAGGAATCAGAGCCCCAGGGGAAGAGCAGGACCCGTCCCTGGATGCAGCTGAGGGACCTGAGGGGAAACCCCTGCTCCCTACAGGCAGCCCCTCCGCCCTCCCTCTGCCCCTGCTCCTGAGCTGTTCTCTGGTCAGTGTGTCCTGAGGGCCCTGGTGGCCACAGCCCCTCGTGCGGGGAGGTTTGTGTCTGGCTCACACTGACCACCCCTCACTGTGTGTCTCTCACAGAAATACCCGGCCATGTCCTCAGATTTCAGGTTGGTCATTTTAAGAGAGACTGTGCCTGTAGGGTTGTCCTGGGACCTTTCTGAGCTGCCAGGAGGGCTCCTCCCTCCCCGTCTTAAATCTGGGGATCGCAGGTGGACAACGATGCCTGGTCCAGGGCTCAGGGGCACAGAGCTGGTCTGATCTTTCCAATCATTTGTCTCTGATTCCTGAGAGACACACTCCTTCAGCATGGAAGGTGGGATTTTAAGGTTCTCCAGTGAAGGATGCACCTAAAATCCCCCAGGAGACGTCCTGGGACAGGTCTGTGGGGATGTCAGTGCCCCTCGTGGCCGCTGTGAGCTCCAAGCCTGATGCTCTGGTGTCTGAACCAGCTTCCTGAGACAAGGCAGGTGTGTCTGCCACAGGGATGTCATTCCTGGCGGTCTGACACGGTGGCAGCCCCCGTCCTGCCTCCTGCACACTGGAGATTCTCTGCACGGACAGGCTGGCCTCAGGGCTCCCACCTGGAGTCATGAGGAGCATAACCGTCCTCAGTGCCAGGGCCCTAGAGCCAGGTCCTCAGCCTGCAGGCACAAGGATCCTTCCCCCGCCCTCTTTTCTCAGTCTAGTGTTGTCAGTTATGTCGGGGTTCAGAGGGAGGTTACTGACGATGGTTCCCAGCTTAGATTTCCCCACAGGAAAGGGACCTTCAACCCTGACAGGAGACCCTCCCTCCCAGCCTCCCCCTGTCCTTTCCCTGAGGACGGTCACTGTGCTCAGAGGTGCTGGGCTCTCCCCAGAACATTCCCGTCCTTAATGTAATGAACACATTCTCCCATCCGACACATACTATGGAAATGCACTCTCTGCGCAGGCTTGCCATTTAATCCCCTTGATGGAACAATTGGTGACACAAATGTTTTTACTTTTATTCAAGTTCAATTCATCAGTATTTGCTTCCATGGGTCTTATTTTGGGTGTTTTTACAGCAAACACCCGAGAAAGTGCTGAGCCCCACTGTCCATGTTGATTTTCTGCAGCAGCCACAGGGACTGGAGCAGGTTCTGGGACCAGAGTGGAGGCTGCTGGGAAACTCCCCACAGATCTGGACGTGACTTTGGAGCTGGGTGAAGGGAGGATGCTGGACGTGTGTTTACTCACGCGACAGAAATATGCCTGATTCTGATGGACAGAGTGTTACTGGACCTGTGGATTTAGAGTCTCTTCAAGTGAAGACCCAGAAGGAAGCCCAGGGCAGGATGGAGACAGCTTATATCATCCCAGGAAATCCCTGAGTAATTCTGAACAGGAGCTGCTTAGAAATAGAGACGCTACCGATGCTGCAGACAGGGATCCAGGGTCATTACTCACATGGTCTCTCCATGGGTTACCCAGCTGCATAATTCATTGGGGTCTCGTTTATGAATTTCTCAACTCTTAGAGGGAATAGGGGGCACCCTTCTCTGGAAGAGCCATGGTGATGGTGTTTCTGTAAGATGGGCCTTCATTTCATTGACAAGTGCCCCGGCCTCAGTGCATCACCAACATCACCATCATCACCATCATCACCATCATCATCAACAGCATCATCACCATCATCACCATCATCACCATCATCAGCATCACCATCATGATCTTCATCATCAGCAGCATCATCACCATCATCACCATCATCACCATCACCACCATCATCATCACCATCATCACCATCATCACCATCATCATCAACAGCATCATCACCATCATCACCATCACCATCACCATCATCACTATCATCATCAACACCATCATCACCATCATCATCATCACCATCATGATCATCATCATCATCAGCATCATCACCATCATCATCATTTGCTTATTTATTATCCTGTTTCTCATTTTCTGTAGACCTTGTATTGTGCACACATGAGCCATTATCTCTATTTCTGCTCATTTTTTATAATTGTTCAATGAAAAGTAGAGCCAGACTCTATATTCTCTCTCCTGACACTGCTGACAACTGATGGCTCATTCCTCCCTCTTGTCCGTCTGTCCCACTTGGGAATCTGATAGGAAAGGTGGGTTCTCCTATGTAGATGTCCTCGGGAGATTGAAACCACACCAGTCCCTGGGAGCAGAATTCCTCCCTCCCCACCACCTCGCCAAGGTCAAAGCCATGAGCCAGTCTCCTCTTCTGGTTCCACGAGAGCCCCTCTGACTTGCTGAAGGGCCTTCCCTGTGCTTCTCAGAGATTTCAGCTCTGTACGTGATAAACATCCCAATCCCTTGGTTGTGTGTTTGTCCTAAACCTAGACATTTGCACCATGTCGTCCTGGGTACCCGTCCCTCTGCCAGGTGTCACCTACCCTTGGTGTTGTGAGCATGATGACAGGTCAATGACTGTCACCACCTGGGTCTTCTCTAGCTTTCTGTTCACACCCCTCAGGTGCCCGCTGTCCTGAACCCACGTGTCCTGCTGCTGGATAGTTGGGACCCTGAGCTATGAGGGGCTGAGCTGCTCTGTGCAGTCAGCAGAGCCTCCTGTTAGATTTAGGTGATGATGGTCAGAAGATTTCATGATTAATTTCATTTGGGGAATCGAGTGCCTGAAAAAGACTCTCTGCCTATTGTCCACGTGAGAAAGTCGTCAGTGTTTACAGCATACATTTCTAAATGACAGACCTCAGAGGAAAGCGCAGAATCAGGAATCCATAGAGGTTCCCTGAGGGAAACTGTGACCTGAACAGGAAACCAACCAGAAAACAGCCCAAACCGCCCACTGCACCTGCTCCTGGGAGGGTCCTTGTGCTCAGGGACCCTGAATACCCTGGTGGCCTTAGTCCCTCCTGCAGGGAGGTTTGTGTCTGGGCTCACACTGACCTCCCCACACTGTGTCCTTTGCACAGTAATACACGGCCGAGTCCTCAGATTTCAGGCTATTCATTTGCAGATACACCATGTTCTTGGCGTTGTCTCTGGAGATGGTGAATCGGCCCTTCACAGAGTCTGCATAGTATATGCTACTTCCACTACCACTAATAGCTGAGACCCACTCCAGCCCCTTCCCTGGAGCCTGGCGGACCCAGCTCATGGCATAGTTACTGAAGGTGAATCCAGAGGCTGCACAGGAGAGTCTCAGAGACCCCCCAGGCTTCACCACGGCTCCCCCAGACTCCACCAGCTGCACCTCACCCTGGACACCTGCAAACACAAAGACGTCCTGGTCAGGAAACTATCACACGTCCACTGTTTCTCTCACTCATGTCCACTCACACTCTCAGTGTCTCTTGTTCTCCATAAATTACCTCTTAAAATAGCAACAAGGAAAACCCAGCTGAGCCCAAACCCCATGGTGAGTGGTCTGTGTTCAATCCTGATCAGGGAATGAGAACAGTTGGGGATCCTGGGGCTGGGCTCCTGTCCCAGAGCTGCAGGGTCGGGGCCTGGCTGGTTTTTATGGCCACAGGGGCCTTATTTGCATGTCCTCCTGCTATATAGAGAGCTCAGGGGTGAACCTACAGATAAAACTCAGTGCAGGTGACAAGTTTCTAGGGCATTTGGTTGCCCTGATAGCTTTTTACCCACTAAATACAGAATTATGGGAGGTTTGGGGTTTGTTGATGAGACTACATCTGGTAACAGTGACACAGCCTCAAGGCTCTGATCCTCCCACTGGCTCCCATTGCTTCCCTGAAACTACTTCTGACACAGCTGCACCTGCCCCGTGAGAGAGCAGAACACCTTGTATGTGTTGAGAGCCTCAATGAACCCCTGTATTCCAGTGTTACCCACACTTCAGGGCTGTATCCAGCTGTGGCCCCAGAGTCCTCACTACAATGGAGAAGGTTGTGCATCACTGTGAGGTGGTCCTAGGGTAGCTAAGGTGAGTCAGGTTCACTGAGATCTGGGAGGTACAACTGAAGTCTCTGTTGGGCTCTGGGCCACTATCAAGTGACACAAGAAATCTGAGTGATGAGGGGAATCTGAATGACACAGGATGACAGGACCCATGCTTTTGATACCATTGTCCACCTTCTGTCCCTCAACAATCCCCAAGTTCACTGGCCTTAGAAGCCCTCCCCTGGGATCTCATGTCAGGAATCAGACAACATCCTATTGGGGAGTAGTTATAACAGACACTTGCCAGTAGCAATAGCACACCCATGAGTAACAGGGTCCGAGCTGTTCAGAAGTGACCTCTCCCTCTCCCTGGGAGGCGGGGCCTGAATTAGGTGGCTTCCCTTTCAATGGCTGGAGGGGAGCCCATGGTGGGGCCATGGTGACAGGTGGGTGTCATGTCAGATCCCCATCAGCTCAGGTCCTGGAGGGAGGAGCTCTGCCATTCTCTTGGGCCTGACCTCAGGAAGCCCAGTTATGAATGGAGATGGCACTGGAAACACTAGAGCAAAATTGGATGGACCACCTAAGGTCTCCGAGCTCTGACCTCCTAACCTCTGACCCGACAGAGCAGCCTTTCTTGCTTGGGGCTGAGGCTCAGTCTGAATATTAATGCATTAAATTCTACTTTAGAGTGTTAATTACTTGAGAATATAGTCAGTATGTTTTGTTAGATTAGGCTCCTAGAAAATTTAACATGAAATATAATAAAATGGAAATGATCATAGAAAAGGGCGTGATAGAGACGCACAGGGGAGGTTCCTGAGAGAGCTACTGGAGGGAATTAAGTCCAGCGATTGCACGTGGTCCGTGAGGACAAGACTGTCAGGAGGCTGTGCAGAGGGAGACAGAGCAGAGGGGGACCCATCTCTGGTTGCCCCTGCTCTACACAGGGAACCCACCAGGCGTCACTCCTTGACACAACACACCCTGAGCCCGTCCCCTGTCCTGCTCTCTGAGGTCATTGCTCCTGGTTGATGGGCCTGCCAGGACCTCCTGAGTCCTCGATTATGTCGAAACTCAGGGTCCCCTTGTGCCGTGGTGACTGTGGCATCATCACACACTCATCGTCTGAAGCAGCTATGGGTGGGAGGCCCTCCTGGTTTGCAGAGAGCCCACGGCATTGTCACCGTGTGCAGGGAACTGGGGCAATGACCACCAAGGCCTGTCACCTTCTTTGAGATTGACCAGCTGTTTGGTGCTGAGTCTTCTGTTCTGTGTCCCGACCATGACTCTGGACAAGTTCCAGGAGCAAATGTCAAAAGCAGAGGAAGCTGCTGAGTTGACAGGGACCCAGGACTTCACCTCCCCTGCACCTGCTCCTGGGCTGGGTGGTCTGATCTCTGTCCCTGAGTGCCCCCTGGTGTCCTCAAACCTCTTGCACCCCGGCCCCCCTCAGTCCCTCAGGGAGGCTTGTGTCTGGCTCACTCTGACCTCCCCTCACTGTGTCCCTCACACAGTGTTACAGGGGAAGGTAGGGCCCCTTGTAGTTGTTCCCGAGATCCCTCCCACCACCTTCGCGTTCCTGGATTTTTTCTTCTTGCTCCTCTGGGTGGGTGTTTTCTGGTTCCTCATGTTCCAAATTGTTGATGGGATTCTCAGTGTCCTCTACTGTGCTCTCGATTCCCGTAAATGATTCTTCCATTAGTCCTGTGGCCTTCCCTTCTGACTGGTGCTTTATTATGTGACCGATGGTCTCATTAGTTTCCTTAACGGTCTCACTGAGGTCCCGGAGCATCCTTATAACCACTGTTCTGAACTCTCTCCAGGGCTTGCTTGCCTCTATTTCATTTAGTTCCTCTTCTGGAGATTTCTTCTGTTCTTCCCTTTGTGACATGTTTCTTTGCCTCCACATTTTGGCTTCTTCTGGGTGTTTGTTTCTGTGTATTAGGTAGAGCTGCTGTGTCTCTTGGAATTGGTAGAGTGGCTCTGTGCAGTAGGTGTCCTGTAGGGCCCAGGGGCCCAGCCTCCCCAGTCACCTGAGCTGGGCCTTCTTGCTGCTCCCCTGTGTGGGCCGTGTGCACTGTCCTGTTGTAGTTGATCCTGGTTGCTGTTGGCGTCACTGGGAGGAACTGACCCCCATGCCAACTGGCTGTGAGGGCCTGCTGCTGTGCTGGAGACACCCCTATGGAGCAGGATTACTTCAGTGGAGCTTTGGTGTTCACCAAGTGGGCCCCTTGAGTGTCACTCGTGGATCTGGCAGGGCTGTAATCCAGCGTGGTTGAGTGTGAGCACCAGGTGCACTGTCTCTGGGGCCCCCTGGGAGGTGCAAAGTCAGCCTGTGTCAGTGCCTTGCCCAGGACCACCCAGCATGAGCTACACAACAGACCCTATATGGCTGGTGCTTGTGCTGGGCCTGGAGGTGGTCAGTTGATGCCAAGCTAGAGAAGGAGAGGGAGAGAGAGAGCTAGAAACATCAATGTTGACAGAGTCACTGATCGGCTGCAGCCCGCAACCCGGGCATGTGCCCTGACCAGGAATCGAACCCGGATAGCCTGGATCCTAGGTTGACGCTTAACCACTGAGCTATGCCCAGCCAGGCTGGGTGACACTTCTGATGGTTCATGACGCAGAAGTTCCAGGGCTCGGGGAGAGGTGCTCATCTGAGCCTCCCCAGAGGGAAGGCGACACTCTCACCCAGACTGTGGTCCTGGCAGAAGGAAACCCCATTAGAATCTAGGTGAATTCTGGTTGGGATGGATTCACACCTCCCAGGTGGACGTGGTCTGAAGTCATCACCTAGACGCCAACCTGTGGAGGGTATTTCTCTGGCTGGGGCCGAGGGGACAGGCAGGACTGATGTGTCTCATAATCGGCTGAGGCTCTCAGTGGGAGGAGTGCTGAAGGAAACCTCCATTCTCACAGATACTCATGAACAAGAAGGCAGCCTGAGTTCAGGGATGTTCCATGGAGATTTTCTGTAGGAGAGACAGGGGCCAACTCTGAATAGAACAAGGACATGTTGGAATCAGGGTCAGGAGCAGGGTGGGGGTCAGTGGATGGAAAAGTACTAAGGGACCAGCAGGGGTGAGAGGACTGGTCAATCCTCCTGACAGGCTTCTTGCTGAAGACAGGCCAGGGTGATTCCCCATCACCTGGGGTGTTGCTGGGTGGGGACCCAATGAGGCCTCGAGGGTGATCATATACTAAGTGCGGAGGTTTCTAGCCAAACCAAACTCACAGGGTTCTTGCTAACACTGGGCTGTGCAAAGCTGGACCTTAATGAGTAGAAGTTGCATCCTAGTTGGGTAGAGATTCCGAGGAGCCTGACTGAAGCTTGGTCAACTAGGGGCCCTTTCCATCACTTTCAATATTTCCTGCCTGTGTCTTCTGACCTGAAATGTTTCTTTTGACAAATGTGCTGACAGTCCAATGGGAGCTGCCTTGTAGGGAAGTAAGTGCTTTTCTCGTCCCTCTTTTAAAATCCTCTCCGTGTTCTTAACCTTTGCCATTGTAATTCTGCGGTGTCCTGGTGTGATCCTATTTGGGTTCGTCTTCTTTGGGACTCTGTGTGCTTCCTGGATTTGTGTGTCTTTCCCCTTCAGCTAGTTAGGAAAGTTCTTGTCATTATTTCATCAAATCTGTTTTCGGTCACTTGGTCTCTGTGTTCTCCTGCTTGTATTCCTATGATGTGGATGTTGTTTTATTTAATATTTCCCAAAGTTCCCTTAAACTACCTCATTCTTTTAAAATGTTTATGTTTTTTGCTTCTGAGATTGTACATTTTTTCTACCCTTTCATTCAAATTCCTGATACAGTCCTCTGCTGCATCCAACCTACTTTTTATTCCTTCCAGTGTTTGTTTTTTTTTAATAAATCCTTATGTGAATTTATTTTCTCCATTGCTTTTCAGAGACAGTGGAAGTGAGAGAGAGAGAGATGGAAGCATCCATGTGAAAGAGACACAACAATTAGTTGTCTCCCACAGACAACCTGGACCTGGCATCCAGACTGCAACTCAGGTAGAATCCCTTGACGGGGAATTCAACCCCAGACCCTTCAGTCCATGGGCAGAGGGAAGCCCTACAGCATTTCACAGCTGGGTGCTATGTGGGTGCCTAGTGTCAGCTCTGGTGCGCTGGGCTGTGGCATATTTTTGGGTCACAGTTCCAGGCCTCTCAGGGGGAACCTCTGTCCTAATATATCCCTTGGAAACCCCAGCCTGTCGCCCATGGGAGCAGGGCCAACCCCTTTCACCTGTCAGGACTTCCTTCCAGTCCTGAGGTGGCTCCTGCTCCCAATTCTTGGTTAAAAGTCTCCTCTTCAGAGAGTCTGTAGTTGGTAATTCAGGGTGATTGATCCCCATTCTGTGGTCATTCCCACTTGGTTCGGGGAGCAGCTGAGAGAAAGATGCACATACTCCTCCATGACCTTGACCTTGTCCTCCGCATTTTAGTTCCTACAAACAGGATATGCCGCCTGTGTTACATGTGAGGACTTTGCTCCTAATATAGTAAAACTGTTAAAATGCAGAGCCATCAGTGGTAGCCAGAGAGTCACAGGTCTAGAGACCCTTGTAGAGACTGTTCTAAGGAGAAGAAGCTATGAGCCCTCAGAGGAATCAGCTGTAAACACAACCTGCAGATGCTGCTGAAGCTGAAACATAGAGTGGTGGTTCCCGTGCTCCCCCTGGTGTCCTGAGCGCCTCCTGCAACCCATCCCTACCAGGGTGGAGGCTGCTAGAAAAGTACCCATAAATCTGGACGTGACTTTGGAACTGGGTGAGGGGAGGATGCTGGACTTGTTTTGAATCACACAGAGAAATATACCTGGTTCTCATGGAAAAAGTGTTACTGAACGTATGGGTTTAGCGCCTCTTCCAGTGAAGACCCAGAAGGAAGCACAGGGCAGGATGGAGACAACTTATTTCATCCTAGGAAATCCCTGAAAAATTATGAACAGGAGCTGCTTAGAAATAAAAACGTTAATGATGCTGCAGGATGGGACTTAGTGACATAAGGAATGGTCATTGCTAACTGGTGGGAATGAAATTCCCTGTTATCTACACTCACATCCTCACAGTGTCTCTGTCTACAAGGTGACAACCCCACAGGTCTAAGGGAATAGCACTTGGATATCTTTGGGGTCATTACTGACATGGTCTCTTTATGGGTCACCCAGGAGCATAATTCATCGGGGTCCCACTTATGAATCTCTCATCTCAAAGAGGGAAGAAGGGACACCCTTCCCAGGAGGACGTAAGGTCATTGTGTTTCTGTAGGACGGGTCATAATATTATTGGACCAGAGCCCGTGTCTCAGTCCAACATGGTCCTCATCATCATCACCATCATCATCATCACCATCATAACCATCATCACCATCATCATCATCATCACCGTCATAATCACCATCATCACCATCATCATCATCATTTACTTATTTATTAGCATTTTTCTCATTTTCTGTAGACTTTGTTTTGTACACACATAATGAGCCATTATATTAATTTCTGCTTCATTTTTATAATTGTTCAGTGAAATGTGGAGCCAGACTCTCTCCTCTCTCCTGTGACTGCTGACAACTGATGGCTCATTCCTGCCTCTTCTCCGTCTGCCCCACTCAGGAATCTGATAGGAAAGGTGGGGTCCCTCTTTAGATGTCCTGGGGAGATTGAAACCAAACCAGCTCCTGGGAGCAGAATTCCTCCCTCCCCACCACCTCGCCAAAATCAAAGCCCTGAGCCAGTCTCCCCTCTCTTGGCTCCATGAGAGCCCCTCTGATTTGCTGAAGGGCCTTGCCTGTGCTTCCCAGACATTTCAACTCTGTACGTGATAAACATGTTGTCCCTTGGTTTTGGGTTTGGCCTCAGCCTGGATATTTGCACCCTGTCATCCTGGGTCCCTTTGCCTGTGCCTGGTGTCACCTACTCTTGGTGCTGTGAGCATGATGACAAGTCAATGAGTCACCACCTGGGTCTTTCTTCTCCAGCTTTAGTGTCACATTCCTCAAGTGTCTGTTGTCCAGCCCCCACGTGTCCTGCTGCTGTCTGGCTGGGACCCTGAACTGTGGAGCTGAGATACACTATGGAGTCAACAGAGCTCTGCAGTGATACTAAGGCAGGGCCATGGCTGGGAGACCCAGGTGAAATCTGAAGAAAACACAGAGGGAAGAAATCTCTGACCCATTTGTTGGGAGGTCCTGAAATGCAGGGAGCTTAAGGCAAGTTCCACTTTTCATGGACAGGCTTTGATTGTGGGTTGACGGCTTCCCCAGGCTCACCAACCCCTCTGCAATTTTCTTCCCCACAAGTGATACACTCTCCTTCTGCAGGTGAGAATGTTTCTGCTAAACTAATAAATACTATAAATGCAGACCCGTTGGGGGTAGGCACAGAGCCACAGGTCTGGAGACTCTGGAGAGACTGTTGTGTGGAGAGGAAGCCCTGAGCTCTGGGAGGAAACAGTCAGAAAGTCCACCTGCAGCTGGTCCTGAAGCTGAGACAGAGTCTGAGGCTGTGAGCGCCCCCTGCTGTCCTGGGGGCTCCCAGCAGCCCAGCCTCCTGTCTCCTGCAGGGAGGTTTGTGTCTGGCTCACACTGACCTCCCCTCACTCTGTCTCCTGCACAGAAATACACGGCCAAGTCCTCAGATTTCAGGCTGTTCATCTGCAGATACAGCGTGTTCTTGCCGTTGTCTCTGGAGATGGTGAATCGGCCCTTCACAGAGGCTGCATAGTATGTGCTACTTCCATCAGGATTAATGCGTGAGACCCACTCCAGCCCCTTCCCTGGAGCCTGGCGGACCCAGCTCATCCAGGTGCTACTGAAGGTGAATCCAGAGGCTGCACAGGAGAGCCTCAGAGACCCCCCAGGCTTCACCACGGCTCTCCCAGACTCCACCAGCTGCACCTCATCCTGGACACCTGCAAACACAAAGACGTCCTGGTCAGGAAACTCTCACAGGCCCACTGCTTCTTTCACTCACTTCCACTGACACACTCAGTGTCTCTTGTTCTCCATAAATTACCTCTTAAAATAGCAACAAGGAAAACCCAGCTGAGCCCAAGCCCCATGGTGAGTGGTCTGTGTTCAGTCCTGATCAGGGAATGAGAACAGCTGCGGATCCCGGGGCTGGGCTCCTGTCCCAGAGCTGCAGGGTCAGGGCCTGGCTGTTTTTTATGATCAGAGGGGGCCCTATTTGCATGGCTTCCTACTATATAGGGAGCTCTGGGGTTGGACACTGTCACTAAGGACATGGTCTTAGTGTGTGACATGTCTAAATGTGCATGTCTGTGAAATTATTCACCATATCTTGTCCTGTGACCTCCCCACTGCATGCAAATGCTCCGGGTGCCCTGTATCAGGACTCTGGAAAATATTGTCATAAAATGAAAATAAGAGGCGTTTAAATGAGAGATGCTGCCAGGGTGAGCGTGGCTCAGTGGTTGAGCCTTGTCCTAGAATCCTGTAGATCGCAGTTTAATTCCAGTTCAGGGGACAGGCGGGGATTGTGTGGTGGATCCCCAGTTGGGGGCATGCAGGAGGCTGCCGATCAATGTGGAGTCTGTCATCATTGATGTTTCTATCTTTCTCTCCCTCTCCCTTCTTCTCTCTAAAATTGATAAAGATGTATATATATAAAAAAAGGGAGATGCATTTCAGACTCAACAGTCATGGCACAAGAGAAATCAACCCTCACAGCCACAGGAAGAATTAAAAGTGCAGGAGGCTCATGTTCAGGGGACGGGAGCTCCATCTGACACTATTTCCCTCAAAGTGTTCAGAGGATGAATCAAGACCAGATTGTGAACCCAGAGCCGGTGGACAAGTGCTGGGGAGAATGGAGGGTCAGTGTGGGCCCCTGGGACACAGAAGCATGGACCATAGAGACACGGGCAGAGCCCCCGGGCCATGACCTTCAGGGGTCGGTGCTGACTGTGTAGCAGCTGCACTGCCTCATGTGCTGTGTTTCTCCTCTGGACCCTGATGGGAACCAGTTTCCTACCCTGGGGATGGAGAAGTAGCTGCGTCATGACAGGTGTGTTTGGGTGAAGATGTGGGTAATGGTTTGTGAGCAATGAGAGTGTTGTTGCTGGAAACCCTGCTGTCTGCATGGGACCCGGGGAACCCCGTCTCCATGTCCCCACATGATGGGAGGGAACTGGAACAGGGGCCTGACTCAGGGCAACACTGGGGGAAGCCACCTGGGATCACGAATGGGGGACGTAACCCAGACTGAGGACACACCACCCAGGGTTCCTGCTCCATTCGGCTCTGACTCTCCTTGTTGTGTGATGGGTTCAAGTTTCCTCTCCTCACTTTCTCTGAAATAGCCCCACACGTTCCCTAGAGTCACGAGACACTGTGGGGAGTGTGCAGGGCACCAGCCCCGTGTGTGCTGACCTCGTAGCTCCCATCTCTCCTGGGCTCACTCTCTAGTTCTGTGAGTCTCCTGGTGTCGTCTCCAGGGTTTTCTATATAGAAGATCATGTCGTCTGCATACAGATGGGAAGTGATATTTTGTTCTGCTCCTCTCTGATTTAGACACTTTCTATTCTACTTTTTTAAAATCTAATTATTCTTACAATGATGTGCAGTTTCTGGAATAGAAGCAGTTACTGGGGTGCCCTTGTGTTGCTCTTCATGTTACAAGAATTGCTTTGAAATTTTCTCCGTGGAGCACAATGCTGACTGTTTTCTTTTCCAATGTACCATTTACTATATGGAGGTTCCTCACTTCTCTATGTAACACATTGAGAATTTTGATCATAAGGAGGTTTTAATATAGTCCTTTGCCATTTATTTATATGCTGATACAGTTAGTCCTTCATTTTGGGGATGAGCTGTGGCAATTTACTGGTTCCAGGGGCTGCACCGTCCTTGCCTTCCAGAGGATGACGCACTGATCATGGTGAATGACCCGCCAAAGGCCTGTTGAGTTTCCTAGTATCACTGAGGATTTTTGCATTTATGCTCATTGGAGACATGACCTTTCATTTTTTGATTGCTCTTATTTGGCTTTGGTAGGAGTGTAGTGGTCACCTCAATAAAATAATTAGAAAGACTTTTGTCTTCTTGAAAGTCTTGGACATGTTTGAGAAGAACTGACTGAGACTATACTATTTGTTTTGTGAAATTTTGCTAGAATTTACCTTTGTATCCACTTGAACATGGGCTTTTCTCGTTGACAGGTTTAGATTAATACTTCAATTATTTATTCATTTATTTTTTAACTTTTTATAATTTTTATTTTTGTTTAAAGTATTACAGATGTCCTTTTTCTCGCCAATGACCCATTTCCCCCCCCCGTTCCTTCCCCCTCCCCAGTCACTCTCCCCACCATCGTCCATGATTTTGGGTTGTGCACATATGCACATAAATTCTTTGGTTGCTCTCTCCCCCTCCACCCACCCGCCCTCCTCCATCCCTCTGACATTCATCAGTCTCAACTATGCTTCCATGCCATTGAATCTATTCTGATCGTCAATTTATTAAGTTCTTCAGATTCCACGTATAAGCGAGATCATGTGATATTTGTCTTTCTCTGCCTGGCTTATTTCACTTAGCATAATATTCCCCAGGTCCATCCATACTGTCCCAAAGGGTACGAGCTTCTTCTTCTTTACAGCTGCGTAGTATTCCATGGTGTAAATGTCCCACAGCTTTTTATCCACTCATCTATCGATGGGCACTTGGGCTGTTTCCAGATCTTAGCTATTGTAAACTGTGCTGCTATGAATAGAGGGGTGCATATATCCTTTCTGATGAATGTTTCAGGATTCTTAGGATACATTCCCAGGAGTGGAATCACTGGGTCAAACGGCAGCTCCATTTCTAATTTTTTGAGGAACCTCCGTACTGTTTTCCATAGCGGCTGCCCCAGTCTGCATTCCCACCAGCAGTGCACAGGGTTCCCCACTCTCCACACCCTCGCCAGCACATGCTGTTTGTTGTTTTGTTGATGGAGCCATTCTGACAGGTGTGAAGTGACACCTCATTGTGGTTTTAATTTGCATCTCTGATGATTAGCGACGTCGAGCATTTTCTCATGTGTCTCTTGGCCATCCGTATGTCCTCTTTGGAGAAGTGTCTATTCAGGTCCTTTGCCCATTTCTTAATTGGGTGCTTTGTCTTCCTCTTGCTGAGTGCTATGAGTTCTTTGTACACTTTGGAAATTAGCCCCTTATCAGATACATCCGTGGCATATGTGTTTTCCCAGACCGTGGGGTTCCTTTGTATTTTGAGGCTGTTTTCTTTTGCTGTGCAGAAGCTTTTTAGTTTGATGTAGTCCCATATGTTTATTTTTTCCTTTGTTTCTTTTGCCCTAGGAGATGTATCAGTGAAGAGTCCACTACGTGGGATGTCTGTGACCTTACTGCCTATGTTTTCTTCCAGGATTTTTATGGTTTCGTGACTTACATTTAAGTCTTTTATCCATTTTCAGTTTATTTCTGTGTATGGTGAAAGTTGGTGGTCTAGTTTCATTCTTTTGCATGTATCTGTCCAATTTTCCCAGCACCACTTATTGAAGAGACTGTCTTTACTGCATTGGATGCTCTTGCCTCTTTTGTCAAATATTAACTGACCATAATGGCGTGGGTCTATTTCTGGGGTCCCTGTTCCATTGATCTATATGCCTGTTGTTGTACCAATACCAGGCCGTTTTGATTACAGTGGCTTTGTAATACAGTTTGAAGTCTGGTAATGTGATCCCTCCCACCCTGTTCTTTTTTCTCAAGATGGCTGCAGCTATTCGGGGTCTTTTTTGGTTCCATATAAATTTTCGAAATGCTTGTTCTAGGTCTGTGAAATATGCTGTTGGTATTTTCATAGGAATTGCATTAAATTTATAAATTGCTTTGGGTAGTATGACATTTTAATAATATTAATTCTTCCAATCCACGAGCATGGTATCTTCTTCCACTTGTTTAAATCTTCCTCTATTTCTTTTTTCAGTGTCACATAGTTTTCTGAGTACAGGTCCTTCACATCCTTGGTTAAGTTTATTCCTAGGTATCTTATTTTTTTTTCCGTTGAGATGGTAAATGGTATTGTTTTTTTAGTTTCTCTCTCTGAAAGTTCATTGTTGGTGTATAAGAATGCCACTGATTTCCAGATGTTGATTTTGTATCCAGCTACCTTGCCAAATTCGTTTATCAAATCTAGTAGTACTTTGATGGAGCCTTTAGGGTTTCCTATGTACAGTATCATGTTATCTGCAAATAATGACAGTTTTACTTCCTCCTTTCTAATTTGGATGTCTTTTATGTTTTCTTCCTGTCTGATGGCTGTGGCGAGGACTTCCAGTACTATGTTGAATAAGAGGGTGAAAGTGGACATCCCTGTCTTGTTCCGGTTTTTAATGGAAATGGCTTTAGTTTTTGCCCATTGAGTATGATGTTGGCTGTAGGTCTGTCATATATGGCCTTCATTATGTTGAGGTAAGATCCCTCTATTCCCACTTTGCTGATAGTTTTTATCAGAAATGGGTGCTGGATTTTGTTGAATGCTTTTTCTGCGTCTAGTGATATGATCATATGATTTTTGTCCTTCATTTTGTTTATGAGATGTATCACATTTATTGATTTGCGGATGTTGTACCAGCCTTGCATCCCTGGAATAAATCCCACTTGGTCATGATGTATGATCTTTTTAATGTATTGCTGGATCCGGTTTGCTAGTATTTTAGTGATATTTTAGCATCTATGTTCATCAGGGATATTGGCCTGTAATTTTCTTTCTTTGTAGTGTCTTTATCTGGTTTTGAGATTAGGGTGATGCTGGCCTCCTAAAAAGAGTTAGGGAGTTTTCCCTCCTCTTGAATTTTCTGGAATAGTTTGAATAGAATAGGTGTTAATTCTTCTTTGAATGTTTGGTAGAACTTGCCTGTAAATCCATCTGGTCCAGGACTTTTGTTTGCTGGGAGTTTTTTGATTACTGCTTTGATTTCATTAGTTGTTATTGGCCTATTCAGGTTTTCTGCCTCTTCTTGATTCAGCTTTGGAAGGTTGTATGCTTCTAGGAATTTGTCCATTTCCCCCATGTTGTCTAATTTGTTGGCATATAGTTGCTCATAATATTTTCTTACAATCCTTAGCATTTCTGTTGGGTCAGTTGTTATATCGCCTCTTTCATTTCTGATTTTATTTATTTGGGTCCTCTGTCTCTGTTTCTTAGTGAGTCTGGCTAAAGGTGCATCAATCTTATTTATCTTTTCAAAGAACCAGCTCTTGGTTTCATTGATTTTTTGTATTGTTTTTTTAGTCTCTGTGTCATTAATTTCTGCTCTGATTTTTCATTATTTCCTTCCTTCTGCTTCCTTGGGGCTTTTCTTGCTGTTCTCTTTCTAGTTCTTTTAGTTGTTGTGTTAGATGGTACATTAGATCTTTTTCTTGTTTCTTGAGATAGACCTGTAATGCTATGAATTTTCCTCTGAGGACTGCTTTCGCTGTGTCCCATAGGTTTTGGGTTGTTGTCTGTTCATTTTCGTTGCTTTCCATGAAGTGTTTGATTTCTTCCTTGATCTCCTTGGTAACCCATTCATTGTTTAATAACATGCTATTTAGCCTCCATGTGCTTGAATATTTTTGAGTTTTTTTATGGTGGTTGATTTCTAGCTTCACTGCATTGTGATCTGAGAAGATGCTTGATATGATTTCAATCTTCTCATATTTGTAGAGATTTGCCTTGTGCCCTAACATGTGGTCTATTTTTGATAATGTTCCATGTGCACTTGAGAAGAATGTGTATTCTGCTGCTTTTGGGTGAAATGTTCTGTAAATGTCAATTAAATCCACTAGGTCTAGTGATTCATTTAAGGTCTGCGTTTCCCTGTTGATTTTTTGTCTTGATGATCTGTCCAATGCTGACAGTGGGGTGTTAAAGTCCCCCACTATGACTGTGTTGCTGTCAATCTCCCCTTTAAAGTCCCCCAAGAAACTTTTTATATATTTAGGTGCTTCTGTATTGGGTGTATAAATGTTTATAAGGGTTATTTCCTCCTGATGGATTGATCCCTTTAGTAATATGTACTGACCATCTTTGTCTCTCATTATGGTGTTTATTTTGAAGTCTGTTTTGTCTGAAATAAGAATTGCTACTCCAGCTTTCTTTTCCTTTGCATTTGCATGGAATATTTTACTCCATCCCTTCACTTTTAGCCTGTGTGAGTTTTTGCTCTCAGGTGGGTCTCTTTTAGACAGCATATATTTGGGTCCTGTTTTCTTATCCATTCAGCTACCCTATGTCTTTTGATTGGACAATTTATTCCATTTACATTTAAGGTTACTATTGATATCAACTTATTTACTGCCATTTCCCCCCTTTATGCTGATGTACCTTTCTCTCACTATTCCTTCTTTTTTCTTAAAGCAGTCCTTTTAGCATTTCTTGCAATGCTGGTTTAGTGGAACTAAACTCCTTTAGCCTTTTTTTTTTTGTCGGGGAAGTCTTTTATTTCACCTTCAAATTTCAATGATAGCCTTGCTGGATAAAGCAGTGTTGGTTGCATGTTCTTGCTTTTCATTACTTGCAGAACTTCATGCCACTCCCTTCTGGCCTGAAGAGTCTCTGTTGAGAAATCAGCTGTCAGCCTTATGGGGGTTCCCTTGTAGGTCACTGCTTGTCTCTCTCTTGCAGCCCTTAATATTTTTTCTTTGTCCTTGACATTTGCGATTTTAATTACTATGTGTCTTGGAGTGGGTCTCTTTGGATCCCTCTTGTTTGGGACCCTCTGTGCTTCCTGAATTGGTGTGGCTTTCTCCTTCACCAGCCTAGGGAAGTTTTCTATAATTATTTCCTCCACCAAGTTCTCTATCCCTTGTTCTCTTTCCTCCCCCTCTGGCACTCCTATAATGCGAATGTTGTTTCACTTCATGTTGTCCCAAAGTTCCGTTAGACTGTCCTCATGTTTTTTAAGTGTTTTTTCTTTTTGCTGCTCTGATTGTGTGATTTGTTCTACCTTGTCTTCTAAGTCACTTATTCTATCTTCTGCTTCATTGAGCCTGCTTTTAATTCCTTCCAGTGCATTCTGGAAATCAGATACAGCATTCTTGATCTCTCTCTGAGTTTTATTTATGGTATGTATCTCCTTTTTCATATTTTCACTAAGGTCCTCGATCTTATCATCTAGAGTCTTCTTAAGTTCCTTGAACATCTTCATCCATACTCTGACCTCCATTTCTGATAGCTTGCTTAACTCCATCTCATCAAAGTCTTTTTCTGGTGATGTTTCCTTGTCTTTAATTTGGGGGTTGTTTCTTTGTCTCCCCATTTTGGTAGGTCTTAGTATTTGAATCTATATATTAGATATATTTGCTGACCCCCAGCCTTGTGGGATGGGATTTTGTCTTGTGGGTCTAGTGGAGCCCAGAGGTGTGTTTTCCTTATACCTCTGACCTCTTTGCTCTAGTCTTGGTCCTCTTGTAGGTGCCCCTTTTGTGGTTTCTTTATGTTCTCCTGTTGTGGTTGGGTCTAGATTGTTGTTGCTCAGTCATTGGGAGGACCCTTCTCTCCGGTTGGCTAACTGTGTCACAGCCCCCACCTTGACGTATAAGCTGTTGTACAGGTGCTGGCAAGGCAGGCCAATGCACAACTAAAATTCCAGGAAACAGGAGGTATTTTACAAAATATCTTGACAGTAACAATGAAAATAACTCAGTTGAAAATAGAACTGGGAGAGTGAAGAGAGAACACAACACACCCACCCCCGTACACACACATACAGAGAGAAAAAAGGAAAAAGAAAAAAAAAGGTGCTTAAGAAAAACAAAAACAAAAACAAAACCAGAAAAGTAACACTTAGAGAGAGAGAGAGATGTATATAGTTGTTGATACTGGTGAAAATTTAGAAACTAATAATAAACTAAAATGTAAAAAATAGAGAAGCTACTGGGAGGTAATAGAAGCAGAGAAAATATTCTGAAAGAAGGGTCAGCAAAGAATTAAGAGAGAGAATAGAAATAGGATAGTAGTTGAACATGAGAAAACAAAAATACAATAAAGAGAATAGGAGAAAATAACAATCAGACAGGAAGACAGAAGGGAGCCTAATGAAAGAATGAAAGAAAAGTAGGAAAAGAAAAAAGAAACAGAAGAAAAACGTTATGCCAATGGATTGAGATGAGAAAGAGAGATAAAGCCGGGCAGGGAGGGAGTCCAGTAAGAGATTTGGGGGAAACTATAGAGGGAAGCAGTAAACTTGGATATAATGATAAAGTCCCAGTCGTTGAGCAGGGATATCAAGAAAGTCATGATATTGGAAGCAAGGATACAAGAAAACAAAGCAACTATTCAAAACAGAACTGAAAAAAAAGCAAAGCAAAACAAAATTCGGACTCCGTGATGTGTCTTTAGGGCTCCCCACCTGCACTCCGTCCACTCAGGCGTGTTTCTCTGGTTTTTTCAAGCTGGTTGTGTACGATTTTAGGATTAAATCGAGTCTGTGGCCGGGAGCGGGGTCGTTCTGCCGCTTTTCACAGTGCCGCCATCTTCCGACTCAATACTTCAATTATTTAAATAAATTTGAACCCATCTAGGAATGTCAGGGGCAAATTCTTAATTTGAACACCAAATTATGGACTGAGAAACATAACTGTTGATCTTCACAGGGTGTGGACAGTGCATTGTAATTCCCAAATGCACACACCTGGACTGAGCAGTGACCCCCTAACAGGTGTCCTAAGTCTGCACCCCTTAGGTCGACCTGAGCAACATGAATTGACTTGGGAGCCGCTCGAGGTCCCCACCCAGGGAAAGACCTGCCTCTGTGCACTGCAGCCAGGGGCTGGTCTCTGCAGGCTCTGAGGTGGGCAGGGCCAGCTCCTACCTGAGACTCAGCAAATGCATGTCTGCTCTTCCCCCTGAAGGTGGAGGGGTTTTCTGAAGAGGGGACAAAGTTATTCCCTCAAGATTTCTGGGCATGTTCTGTTATTGAAACAGAACAAGTCTTCTCAGCACATTTAACAATTCCTCCTGTGAGAGGCAACGCTCAGCCAGGACACCCACTAAGTTAAGGCACAATGTATTTGGGGCCAGGGAGGAAATTACAGTTGATAGCAAACCACATGCTTATTTTATAAACCATTTAAGAGAATGAACTAAATCACACTTTCTTACAGAGATTTCACAAAATGACTTAGTCTTCAGAATGCACCTCCCTGGCCTCCATCTCCAGGGAGCACAAAGAACATGTCCCAGCTGCTAGTCTCTGAAATCCAACGTGGTTTGTGCTGCAGACACAGCTGTGCCTGACCCACAGACCATGGCTGAGCTCGGCAGTGACACTAAGACAGGGCCACGGCTGGGAGACACAGGCATTACCTGAAGGAAACACAGAGTGAAGAAATCTGTGACCATTTGTTGGGAGGTCCTGAAGTGCAGGGAGCTTTAGGCAAGTCCCACTTTTCATGGACAGACTTTGATTGTCGGCTAACCTTTTCCCCAGGCTCACCAACCCCTCTGCAATTTTCTTCCCCCACAAGTGATACGCTCCCTTTCTGCATGTGAGAATGTTTCTACTAAACATTCTAAATAAATACTTTAAATGCAGACCCATTGGGGGTAGGCACAGAAGCAGAGGCCTGGGAACTCTGGAGAGACTGTTGTGTGGAGAGGAAGCCCTGAGCCCTTGGAGGAAACAGCCAGAAAGAAACTCCACCTGCAGCTGCTCCTGAAGCTGAGACAGAGTCTGAGGCTGTGAGCGCCCCCTGGTGTCCTGGGAGCCCCTGCATCCCAGACTCCTGTCTCCTGCAGGGAGGTTTGTGTCTGGCTCACAGTGAACTCCCCTCACTGTGTCTCTCGCACAGAAATACACGGCCGAGTCCTCAGATTTTAAGAGAGACTGTGCCTGTAGGGTTGTCCCTTGAGATTGTGAATCTTCCTTGGACTGATGGCGCATACCACTGGGTTGTTCCACTGGGTTGACTCACTTCTGCCATCCACTCCAGCCCCTTCCCTGGAGCCTGGCGGACCCAGTTCATGCTGTAGTTTGTGAAGGTGAATCCAGAGGCTTTGCAGGAGAGGCTCAGAGACCCCCCGGGCTGCACCAAGCCTCCCCCAGACTCCACCAGCTGGACTTGGCACAGACCACCTGCAAACACAGAGACACAGACTGAGAACTGCCCATGTGGCCCAGTCCCCCTGAGCCTCCTGCACAGGGACGCACCTTGAACAGTGATGAGAAGGGCAGCCCAGGTGAGTGCAGACCCCATGGTGTGGACACGGAGGAGGGGCTCACAGGTGAGGGCTCCTGTCCAGGACCTGCAGGGACAGGAGCTGGGCAGCTTTTCATGAGCATGGGAGGAGCCCCATTTGCATGTCTTTCCCTGGGACCTGTCTGAGCTGCCAGCAGGGCTCCTCCCTCCCCGTCTTAAATCTGGGGATCGCAGGTGGACAACGATGCCTGGGCCAGGGCTCAGGGGCACAGAGCTGGTCTGATCTTAACAGTCGTTTGTCTGTGATTCGTGAGAGACACACTCCTCCAGCATGGAAGGTGCGATCTTAAGGTTCTCCTGTGAAGGTTACACCAAAAATCCCCCAGGAGACGTCCTGGGACAGGTCTGTGGGGATGTCAGTGCCCCTCGTGGCCGCTGTGTGCCCCAAGCCTGACGCTCTGGTGTCTGAACCAGCTTCCTGAGACAAGGCAGGTGTGTCTGCCACAGGGATGTCATTCCTGGCGGTTTGACATGGTGGCAGCCACAGTCCTGCCTCCTGCACACTGGAGATTCTCTGCACGGACAGGCTGGCCTCAGGGCTCCCACCTGGAGTCAGGAGCATAACCGTCCTCAGTGCCAGGGCCCTAGAGCCAGGTCCTCAGCCTGCAGGCACGAGGAGCCTTCCCCCGCCCTCTTTTCTCAGTCTAGTGTTGTCAGTGATGTCGGGGTTCAGAGGGAGGTTACTGACCATGGTTCCCAGCTTAGATTTTCCCACAGGAAAGGGACCTTCAACCCTGACAGGAGACCCTCCCTCCCAGCCTCCCCCTGTCCTTTCCCTGAGGACGGTCACTGTGCTCAGAGGTGCTGGGCTCTCCCCAGAACATTCCCGTCCTTAATGTAATGAACACATTCTCCCATCCGACACATACTATGGAAATGCACTCTCTGCACAGGCTTGTCATTTAATCCCCTTGATGGGACACTTGGTGACACAAATGTGTTTACTTTTGTTCAAGTTCAACTCATCACTATTTTCTTTCATGGGTCATATTTTGGGTGTTTGTACAGCAACCACCTGAGAAAGTGCTGAGCCCCACTGTCCATGTTGATTTTCTGCAGCAGCCACAGGGACTGGAGCAGGTTCTGGGACTAGAGTGGAGGCTTCTGGGAAACTCCCCATAGATCTGGACGTGACTTTGGAGCTGGGTGAGGGGAGGATGCTGGACTTTTTTGAGTCACACGACAGAAATATGCCTGATTCTGATGGACAGAGTGTTACTGGACATATGGGTTTAGAGTCTCTTCAAGTGAAGACCCAGAAGGAAGCCCAGGGTAGGATGGAGGCAGCTTATGTCATCCCAGGAAATCCCTGAGTAACTGTGAACAGGAGCTGCTTAGAAATAGAGACGCTATCGATGCTGCAGGCAGGGATCCAGAGACATAAGGAACCTGTCATTGCAAACTGGTGGGAAGGGGATCCCCTGTTACCTACAGGCACATCCCGACCATGTGTCTGTCTAGAAGGTGCCAACTCGAGTGGTCGAGGGGATCAGCACTTTGACACTTAGGGGTCATTACTCACATGGTCTCTCCATGGGTTACCCAGCTGCGTAATTCTATGGGGTCCCGTTTATGAATCTCTCAACTCTTAGAGGGAATAGGGGACAGCCCTCTCTGGATGAGCCATGCTCATGGTGTGTCTGTAAGATGGGCCTTCATTTCATTGACCAGGGCCCCTGCCTCAGTCCATCACCGTCATCACCATCATCATCATCATCATCACTTTCATCGTCGTCACCACCATCATCACCATCATCACCATCATCACCATCATCATCACCATCATCATCACCATCACCATCACCATCAACACCACTTGCTTTCTGGGTGTTAAGGGGCATAAGTAGTCAGGCCCTATCCTTTGATGGGTGACACTGACAAGTCAGGGTTCATCCCTCTCGCTTTCCCTGCACACGTGTGAAATCTGAAGAGAAAGTGGGGAGACCCTTTGTGTCCTGCAGGTGGGACCTTAAAACCACACAAGCCCCTCCTGTAAGCAGGACCCTTGCTGTCCCTCCTCCTGACCCACAGTGAAAACCAGAACCAGTGTCCTCCCCTGGCCTATCCAACCATTTCCGACCTGCTGAGCAGCCTGTACTCAGCAGCACCCCCATGAACTGACAAACCTTCGACTCGTCCCTCTGTGTGTGTGACGTCATCAGCCTAGACAACCATTCCCATTAGGGTGGGTCCCTCTGCCTCTGCCTGGTGTCACCTACTCTTGCTGGTGTGAGCCTGGGGTCAAGTCAATGACCATCAACTCCATGCTCTTTGTTCTCTAGCTTTGGGCTCACATGCCTCTAGTGCCCGCTGTCCAGCCCCCACGTGTCCAGCTGCTGGCTGAGACCCTGAGGTGTGCAGAGCTGAGCTGCTCTATGTAGTCAGCAGAGCCCCCTGTTGGATTTAGGTGACAGTGGTCAGATTTGATGATTAATAGTCATTTGAGTCCAATAGTGTCTGAAAGAGACTCACTGCCGGTTGTCCATGTGAGAAAGTCGTCTCTATTTACAACAGACTTCTCTAACTGAGAGACCTCAGAGGAAAGTGCAGAATCAAGAATCCACAGAGGTTACTGAGGGAAACGGTGACCTGAAGAGGAAACCACCCAGGAAACAGCCCAAACCTCCCCCTGCACCTGCTCCTGGGAGGGTCCTTGTGTTCAGGGCCCCTGAGCACCCTGGTGACCACAGTCCCTCTGGCAGGGAGGATTGTGTCTGGCTCACACCGACCTCCCCTCACTGTGTGTCTGTACAGAAATACACGGCTGAGTCTTCGGCTCTCAGGCTGTTCATTTGCAGATACAGCGTGTTCTTGGAATTGTCTCTGGTGATGGTGAATCGGCCCTTCACAGAGTCTGCATAGGATGTGCCACTTCCATCAGGATTAATGCTTGACACCCACTCCAGCCCCTTCCCTGGAACCTGGCAGACCTAGTGCATGTTATAGCTACTGAAGGTGAATCCAGAGGCTGCACAGGAGAGTCTCAGTGTCTCTTGTTCTCCATCAATTACCTCTTAAAATAGCAACGAGGAAAACCCAGCTGAGCCCAAGCCCCATGGTGAGTGGTCTGTGTTCAGTCCTGATCAGGGAATGAGAACAGCTGAGGATCCCGGGACTGGGCTCCTGTCCCTGAGCTGCAGGGTCGGGGCTGGGCTTGTTTTTATGACCAGAGGGGCCCTATTTGCATGTCACCCTGCTATGTAGAGAGCTCAGGGGTGAACCTCCAGATAAGTCAATGTCTCAGTGCAGGTGATAGGTTTCTTGGGCATTTGGTTGCCTTGGTAGGTTTTCACCCACTAAATACAGAATTATAGGAGGTTTGGGGTCTGTTGATGAGACCACATCTGGTAACAGTGACACAGCCTCAAGCCTCTGATCCTCCCACTGGCTCCCATTGCTTCCCTGAAACTACTCCTGACACAGCTGCACCTGCCCCGGAGGGAGCAGAACCCCTTGGAAATAATGAGCCTCAATGATCCCTGTATTCCAGCGTTACCCACACTTCAGGGCTGTATCCATCTCTGGCCTCAGAGTCCTCACGACAATGGAGAAGTTTGTGCATCACCTGTGAGGTGGTCCTAGGTCAGCTAAGGTGAGTCAGGTTTACTGAGATCTGGGAGGTACAACTGAAGCCTCTTTTGGGCCCAAAAGTCTATCAAGTTGCGCAAGAAATCTGAGGGATGCGGGGAACCTGAGTGACACAGGATGACAGGATCCCTTCTCTTGATACCAATGTCCACCTCCTGTCCCTCAAAAATCCCCAAGTTCACTGGCCTTAGAATCCCTCCCTTGGAATCTCATGTCAGGAATCAGACAACATCCTATTGGGCAGCAGTTATAACAGACACTAGCCAGTAGCAATAGCACACCCATGAGTAACAGGGTCCGTATTGGTCAGGAGTGACATCTCCCTCTCCCTGGGAGGCGGGGCCTGAATTAGGTGGCTTCTCTTTCAATGGCTGGAGGGGAGCCCATGGTGGGTCCATGGTGACAGGTGGGTGTCCTGTCAGATCCCCATCAGCTGAAGTCCTGGAGGGAGGAGGTGGGTCAGCTTCTGGGCCCAACCCCAGGAAGCCCAGATATGAACAGAGATGGCACTGGAGACACAAGAGCAACATTGGATGGACCACTTCTGGTCCCTGAGCTCTGACCTTCACCTCTGACCCGGGAGAGCAGCCTTCCTTGCTTGGGGCTGAGGCTCAGTCTGAATATTAATGCATTAAATTCTACTTTAGAGTGTTAATTACTTGAGAATATTGCCAGTATGTTTAGTTAGATTAGGCTCCCAGAAAATTTAACATGAGATATAATCAAATAGAAATGATCACAGAAAAGGGCGTGATAGAGATGCACAGGGGAGGCTCCTGAGAGAGCTACCGGAGGGAATTAAGTCCAGAGGTTGCACGTGGTCAGTGGGGACAAGGCTGTCAGGAGGCTGTGCAGAGGGGACAGAGCAGAGGGGGAACCATCTCTGGTTGCCCCTGCTCCACACAGGGACCCCACCAGCCCTCACTCCCTGACACAACACACCCTGAGCCAGTCCCCTGTGCTGCTCTCTGAGGTCATTGCTCCTGGTTGATGGGCCTGCCAGGACTCCTGAGTCCTCAATTATGCTGGAACTGAGGGTCCTCTGGTCCCCTGGTGACTCTGCCATCATCAAACTCATCTTCTGAAGCCACTATGGGTGGGAGGCCCTCCTGCTGTGCAGAGAGCCCAGGGCATTTTCACTGTGTGCAGGGGGCTGGGATAATGACCACCAAGCCTGTCAATTTCTGCGAGATTTACCAGGTGTTTGGTGCTGAGTCTTCTGTTCTGTGTCCCGACCATGACTCTGGACAAGATCCAGGAGCAAATGTCAGAAGCAGAGGAAGCTGCTGAGTTGACAGGCACCCAGGATTTCACCTCCCCTGCACCTGCTCCTGGGCTGGGTGCTCTGATCTCTGTCCCCTGAGCGCCCCCTGGTGTCCTCAAACCTCTTGCACCCTGGCCCCCCTCAGTCCCTCAGGGAGGCTTGTGTCTGGCTCAGGCTGACCTCCCCTCACTGTGTCCCTCACACAGTATTACAGGGGAAGGTAGGGCTGGAGGGGTGCACATGGTGGGGCCATGGTGACAGGAGGGTGGGATGTCAGGTCCCCACCAGCTCAGGTCCTGGAGGGAGGAGCTGGGTCAGCCTCTGGGGCCCAACCTCAGGAAGACCAGATATGAAGGGAGATGGCACCGGAGACACTAGAGCAGCATTGGATGGACCCCTTCTGGTCACCGAGCTCTGACCTCCTGACCTCCTGTCCTCTGACCCTGCTGAGCAGCCTTCCTTGCCTGGGGCTGCAGGCTCAGTCTGAATATTAATGGAAGAAATTGGACTTTATAATTTTGATTACTTGATAGTTTAACTAGTATGTTTAATGGGATTAGGCTCCCAGAAAATTTAACATGAAATATAATCAAATAGGAATGATCACAGAAAAGGGCCTGATAAAGGCACACAGGGGAGGTTCCTGAGAGAGCGACAGGAAGGAATTAAGTCCAGAGGTTGCATGTGGGGCAGCCTTTTCGTTATAAGTGGAGGGGCTGGGGTCTGGCTGCTCTGGTCATTCTGGGACCCTTGGGGGCATCTCTTCCTTGGACTTCACTCAGCATGTAAGTCAGGGATAGGGGGTCACCTGGGGCACATTGCATTAGATTAAAGACAGAGTCCCCTCAGTGAGCACAAGAAGAAAGTGTGGACTAGATGAGCATGTCACACCTTTAACTTCTCCTGCATCTTTCAGACAGATTTTAGAGGGATTAGCATTTGTTGAGGCCGTTTCTGAAACACAACAGTAGTATATTTATAATGTCCAAATTTTTATTTCATATTTTCATACAACTTTTAGGTTTATGCCAACATAAAAGATAAAGGACATCCATTATCAATGTCTTCAGTATTAATTCATGAGGTTCCTTTGATCTGAGAAGCTCCCTCCCAGGCACAGGCAGGAGGGAGATTCTGCTTCTTGCTGTTGGAAATTCTGTTGTTGTGTCCAGAGCTCCCTGTGCAAACTCTTCCGTTATGCAAGCCCACGGCTGATGGCAGAGACCCCCAACTCGTTACGTCAGAATAGGTCATGGTTTTAGGTGGAGAAGAGACAAATGAAAACAGTGACTATGAATGTGTGCAGCTCAGAATTACTCCTGTGTTGAAATGATTATGGAAGGAGACGGACCTGATTTCTCAGTCTGGTGCAGTCAGTGATGTCGGGGTTCAGAGTGAGGGAAATGGGGAGAATTCCTCTCATAGATATTCTCACAGGAAAGGGAACTTCAACCCTGCCAGGTGACCCTCCCTCCCAGCCTCCCTCTGTCCTGCCCCTGGGGACGGTCACTGTGCTCACAGGATGCTGGTCTCTCCCCCATAACATACAAAGTCCTTAGGGTGTAATGACCACATTCACCCACCAGACACGGGATTTGGAAATATATTCTTTATATTTACAATCGTCTTTTCAGTTGCTCAATGGAGTCTTTAGTGAGAAAATGGATGTCATTTTAACAAGGGCCAATTTTTAAATATTTTCTTGAATGGATCTTATTTCGGGTCTTTTACAGAGAACTTCCAAGGTAATGCTGAGCCCCACTGTTCATGCTGATTTTCTGCAGCAGCCACAGGGACTGGAGAAGGTTCTGGCACCAGAGTGGAGGCTGCTGGGAAACTGCCCATAGATCTGGACGTGACTTTGGAGCTGGGTGAGGGGAGGATGCTGGACTTGTTTTGATCACACGACAGAAATATGCCTGATTCTCATGGACAGAGTGTTACTGAACATATGGGTTTAGAGTCTCTTCCAGTGAAGACCCAGAAGGAAGCCCAGGGCAGGATGGAGACAGCTTGTATCATCCCAGGAAATCCCTGAGTAACTGTGAACAGGAGCTGCTTAGAATAGAGACGTTACCGATGCTGCAGGCAGGGAACCAGAGACATAAGGAACCTGTCATTGCAAACTGGTGGGAAGGGCATCCCCTGTGACCTACAGGCACATCCTCACAGTGTCTCTGTCTACAAGGTGACAAGTTCAGAGGTCCAGGGGATTAGCACTTGATCACATTTTGGTCATTGCTCACATTGTGTCTCCATGGGTCACTCAGCTGCATAATTCATTGGGGTCCCATTTATGAATCTCTCAACTCTTAGAGGGAATAGGGGGCACCCATCTCTAGGAGCCATGGTGATGGTGTGTCTGCAAGAGGGGTCATCACTTCATCGACCAGGGCCCGTGTCTCAGCCCATCACCATCATCATCATCTCCATCATCACCATATCACCATCCTCATCATTTGCTTATTTTTATCATGTTTCTCATTTTCTGTAGACCGTCTTTTGTGCACACATGAGCCATTATCTCTAGTTCTGCTCATTTTTTGTAATTGTTTAGAGAAATTTGTAGCCAGACTCTATTTTCCTTCTCCTGTGACTGCTGACAACTGATGGCTCATTCGTGCCTCTTCTCTGTCTGCTCGACACGGGAATCTGATAGGAAAGGTGGGGTCTCCTCTGTAGATGTCCTCGGGAGATTGAAACCACACCAGCCCCTGGGAGCAGAATTCCTCCCTCCCCACCACCTCGCCAAGATCAAAGCTCTGAGCCAGTCTTCTCTTCTGGTTCCATGAGAGCCCCTCTGACTTGCTGAAGGGTTTTTCCTGTGCTTCTCAGAGATTTCAACTCTGTACGTGATAAACATCCCAATCCATTAGTTGTGTGTTTGTCCTAAACCTAGACATTTGCACCATGTCATCCTGGGTCCCTCTCCCTTTGCCAGGTGTCACCTACTCTTGGTGCTGTGAGCATGATGACAGGTCAATGAGTGTCACCACCTGGGTATTCTCTAGCTTTCTGTTCACACCCGTCAGGTGCCCGCTGTCCTGAACCCACGTGTCCTGCTGCTGGATAGTTGGGACCCTGAGCTGTGTGGGGCTGAGCTGATCTGTGGAGTCAGCAGAGGCTCCTGTTAGATTTAGGTGATGGTGGTCAGAAGATTTCACGATTAATTGTCATTTGGGGAAAAGAGTGCATGCAAAAGACATTCTGCCTGTTGTCCATGTGAGAAAGTCGTCTCAGTTTACAACACACATTTCTAAATGACAGACCTCAGAGGAAAGCGCAGAATCAGGAATGCACAGAGGTTCCCTGAGGGAAACTGTGACCTGAAGAGGACACCAGCCAGGAAACAGCCAAAACCGCCCACTGCACCTGCTCCTGGGAGGGTCCTTGTGTTAAGGCCCCTGAGCACCCTGGTGGCCTCAGCCCCTTCTGCAGGGAGGTTTGTGTCTGGGCTCACACTGACCTCCTCTCACTGTGTGTGTTGCACAGTAATACACGGCCGAGTCCTCAGATTTCAGGCTGTTCATTTGCAGATACACCATGTTCTTGGCGTTGTCTCTGGAGATGGTGAATCGGCCCTTCACAGAGTCTGCATAATATTTGCTACTTCCATCATACAATATTACTGCCACCCACTCCAGGCCCTTCCCTGGAGCCTGGCGGACCCAGTGCATGTTATAGCTACTGAAGGTGAATCCAGAGGCTGCACAGGAGAGTCTCAGAGACGCCCAGACTTCACCATGGCTCCCCCAGACTCTACGAGCTGCACCTCACCCTGGACACCTGCAAACACAAAAACTTCCTGGTCAGGGACCTCTCACATTCAATGTTTCTCACTCATATCCACTCACACTCTCAGTCTCTTGTTCTCCATCAATTACCTCTTAAAATAGCAACAAGGAAAACCCAGCTGAGCCCAAACCCCATGGTGAGTGGTCTGTGTCAGTCCTGATCAGGGAATGAGAACAGCTGAGGATCCCGGGGCTGGGCTCCTGTCCCACAGCTGCAGGGTCGGGGTTGGGCTTGTTTTTATGAGCAGAGGGGGCCCTATTTGCATGTCCTCCTGCTATATAGAGATCTCAGGGGTGAACCTACAGATAAGTCAGTAACTCAGTGCAGGTGAGAGCTTCCTTGTACATTTGGTTGCCATGGTAGCTTTTCACCCACTAAATACAAAATTATAGGAGGGTTGGGGTCTGTTGATGAGACCACATCTGGTAACAGTGACCCAGCGTCAAGGCTCTGATTCTCTCACTGGCTCCCTTTTTCCCCTGAACCAACCTCAGGACAGAGGAAGACCTATCCAGAGGCTGCAGAACCCCTTGTATGTAATGAGAGCCTCAATGAGCCCCTGTATTCCAGTGTTACCCACACTTCAGGTTTGTATCCTTCTGTAGCCTCAGAGTCCTCATTGCCATGGAGAAGGTTGTGGATCACCTGTGAGGTGTTCGAGGTCAGCTAAGGTGAGTCCGTTCACTGAGATCTGGGAGGTACAACTGAAGTCTCTGTTGGGCCCAAAAGACTATCAAGTGACTCAAGAAATCTGAGGGATGCGGGGAATCTGAGTGACACAGAATGAGAGGACCCATGCTCTTGATACCATTGGGCTCTTCCTGACCCCCTACAATCCCCAAGTTCACTGGCCTTAGAAGCCCTCCCCTGGGATCTCATGTCAGAAATCAGACAACATCCTTTTGGGGAGTAGTTAAAACGGACACTAGCCAGTAGCAACAGCACACCCATGAGTAACAGGGTCCGAGCTGGTCAGGAGTGACCTCTCCCTCTCCCTGGGAGGCGGGGCCTGAATTAGGTGACTTCCCTTTCAATAGCTGGAGGGGAGTTCATGGTGGGGCCAAGGTGACAGGTGGATGTCTTGTCAGATCTTATCAACTCAGGTCCTGGAGGGAGGAGCTGGGTCAGCCCCTGGGCCCAACCCCAGGAAGCCCACATATGAACAGAGATGGCTCTGGAGACACTAGAGCAGCATTGGATGGACCACTGAGCGAAGGTCACTGAGCTCTGACCTCCTGACCTCTGACCTGGCAGAGCAGCCTTCCTTGCTTGGGGCTGAGGCTCACTCTAAATATTAATGCATTAAATTGGACTTTACAATGTTAAGTACTTGAGAGTTTAGTCAGTATGTTTCATTAGATTAGGCTCCTAGAAAATTTAACATGAAATATACCCAAATAGAAATGATCATAGAAAAGGGCGTGATAGAGACGCACAGGGGACGTTCCTGAGAGAGCTACCGGAGGGAATTAAGTCCAGAGGTTGCACATGGTCAGTGGGGACAAGGCTGTCAGGAGGCTGTGCAGAGGGAGACAGACTAGAGGGGGAACCATCTCTGGTGACCTGAGATTTGGTCTCTAATGGGACCTGGAGCTGAACTGACCATGTTTTCTGAGATGATTTCCCGAGACCAAGAGTCACCCTCTCAGGTAAGAGAACTGGACTCTGCTTATTTGAAACACACCCTCCTTGCTTCCTCCAGCTTCTGAAGTGCTCTCTGAGCCGATGACATTTCCATCTGTTGATGTTTCCATGGAAGTGTTTCCAACATGACGTCTTCTGTCCGTCCTTCTGTGGGTCCATCCAGAAATGCTGGGCTCACAGATATTCACTGTATCTCTAGGCTGTGGTCACCGTGCACATAGGTGACTTTGGACTGACCAGCTAATCCAAGATGTTCAAGGACCGTGGTCTCCAAACGTAGCCCATGGTCTTGTCCATCAGGGTGATGTGCATCTGCTCGGGCCACCCGGACTATGGTGACACAAGTTGTGTTCTCACCATGAGTCACCCAGCTGCATAATTCATTAGGGTCCCATTTGTGAATCTCTCATTTCTTACAGGGAATAGGGCAAACCCCTCCCTGGAGGAGCCACGGTGGCGGTGTGTCTGTAAGAGTGGCCAGAATTTGACAGACCAGGGCCACTGTGTCTGTCCATCACAATCATCACCATCATCACCATCATCATCATCAGTATCATCACCGTCATAATCACCATCATCATCATTTACTTATTTATTAGCATTTTTCTCATGTTCTGTAGACCTTGTATTGTACACACATAATGAGCCATTATCTCAATTTCTGCTTATTTTTATAATCGTTCAATGAAATTCGTAGCCAGACTCTATTTTCCTTCTCCTGTGAGTGCTGACAACTGATGGCCCATTCCTGCCTCTTCTCTGTCTGCCCCACTTGGGAATCTGATAAGAAAGGTGGGGTCTCCTCTGTAGATGTCCTGGGGAGATGAAACCACACCAGACCCTGGGATTCGATTTCCTCCCTCCCCACCACCTCACCAAGATCAAAGCCCTGAGCCAGTCCCCTCTCCTGGCTCCACGAGAGCCCCTCTGACTTGCTGAAGGGCCTTCCCTGTGCTTCCCAGGGATTTAAACTCTGTACGTGATAAACGTCCTGTCCCTTGGTGTGTGTGTTTGTCCTAAACCTGGACATTTACACCATGTCGTCCTGGGTCCCTCTCCCTCTGCCTGATGTCACCTAGTCTTGGTGCTGTGACCATGATGACAGGTCAATGAGTGTCACCACCGGGGTCTTTCTTCTCTAGCTTTTTGTTCACACCCCCTCAGGTGCCCGCTGTTCTGAACCCACGTGTTCTGCTGCTGGATAGTTGGGACCCTGAGCTGTGAGGGGCTGAGCTGCTCTGTGCAGTCAGCAGAGCCTCCTGTTTGGTTTAGGTGACAGTGATCAGAGGATTTCATGATTAATTTCATTTGGGGAAACGAGTCCCTGAAAGAAGACACTCTGCCTATTGTCCACGTGAGAAAGTCGTCTCTGTTTACAACAGAGCTTTCTAAATGACAGGCCTCAGAGGAAAGCACAGAATCAGGAATCCACAGAGTTTACTGAGGGAAACTGAGACCTGAAGAGGAAACCAGGCAGGAAACAGCCCAAACCGCCCACTACACCTGCTCCTGGGAGGGTCCTTGTGCTCAGCGACCATGAGCACCCTGGTGGCCGCAGCCTCTCCTGCAGGGAGGTTTGTGTCTGGCTCACACTGACCTCCCCTCACTGTGTGTCTTTCGCACAGAAATACATGGCCGAGTCCTCAGATTTCAGGCTGTTCATTTGCAGATACAGCGTGTTCTTGGCGTTGTCTCTGGAGATGGTGAATCGGCCCTTCACAGAGTCTGCAAGGGTGTGCCACTAATACCAATAGCTGAGACCTACTCCAGCCCCTTCCCTGGAGCCTGTCGGACCCAGTGCATGTAGTAGCTACTGAAGGTGAATCCAGAGGCTGCACAGGAGAGTCTCAGAGACCCCCCAGGCTTCACCACGGCTCCCCCAGACTCCACCAGCTGCACCTCACCCTGGACACCTGCAAACACAAAGACGTCCTGGTCAGGAAACTCTCACAGGTCCACTGTTTCTCTCACTCATGTCCACTCACACACTCAGTGTCTCTTGTTCTTCATAAATTACCTCTTAAAACAGCAACAAGGAAAACCCAGCTGAGCTCAAGCCCCATGGTGAGTGGTCTGTGTTCAGTCCTGATCAGGGAATGAGAACAGCTGGGGATCCCGGGGCTGGGCTCCTGTCCCAGAGCTGCAGGGTAAGGGCTGGGCTCGTTTTTACCACCAGAGGGGCCCTATTTGCATGTCGCCCTACTATATAGAGAGCTCTGGGGTGAACCTATGGAGAGTCAGTACCTCAGTATAGGTGAGAGGGTTGTAGGGCATTCGCTTTCCATGGGAGCTTTTCACTCTCTAAATACAGAATTATAGGAGGTTTGGGGTTTGTGGATGAGACCACATCTGGTAGCAGTGACCCAGCGTCAACACTCTGATCATGCTCACTAATCCCCAGTACTCTCCTGAAAAAAATGTTGGAGAGAGCCTGACCTGTCCCGTGAGGGTGCAGAGCTCCTTGTATGTAATGAGAGTTTCAATGACCCCTTGTATTCTAGTGTTACCCACCCTTTGGGATTGTATCCACCTGTGATCCCGGTGTTCTCACTGCACTGTAGAAGGTTGTGCAATGCGGTGAGGTGGTCCTACGGGAGCTAAGGTGAGTCAGGTTTACTGAGATCTGGGAGGTACAACTGAAGTCTCTGTTGGGCTCTGGGCCACTATCAAGTGACACAAGAAATCTGAGAGATGAGGGTAATCTGAGTGACACAGGATGACAGGACCCATATAATGATCCCATTGAGCATTTCATGTCCACTATTAATCCCCAGGTTCACTGGCTCTAGAAGCCCTCCCCTGGGATCTCATGTCAGGAATCAGACAACATCCTATTGGGGAGTAGTTATAACAGACACTTGCCAGTAGCAATAGCACACCCATGAATAACAGGGCCCGAGTTGGTCAGGAGTGACCTCTCCTTCTCCCTCTCCCTGGGAGACGGGGCCTGAATTAGGTGGCTTCCCTTTCAATGGCTGGAGGGGAGCCCATGGTGGGACTATGGTGACAGGTGGGTGTCCTGTCAGATCCCCATCAGCCCAGGTCCTGGAGAGAGGAGCTGGGTCAGCCTGTGGGGCCCAACCTCAGGAAGCCCAGTTATGAATGGAGATGGCACTGGAGACACAAGAGCAGCATTGGATGGACCACCTCGGGTCACTGAGCTCTGAACTCCTGACCTCTGACCTGGCAGAGCAGCCTTTCTTGCTTGGGGCTACACGCTCAGTCTGAATGTTAATGCATTAAATTATACTTTAGAGTGTTAATTACTTGAGAATATAGCCAGTATTTTTCATTAGATTAGGCTCCTAGAAAATTTAACATGAGATATAATCAGATAGAAATTATCACAGAAAAGGGCGTGATAGGGACGCACAGGGGAGGTTCCTGAGAGAGCTACCGGAGGGAATTAAGTCCAGAGGTTGCACGTGGTCAGTGGGGACAAGGCTGTCAGGAGGCTGTGCAGAGGGAGACAGACTAGAGAGGGAACCATCTCTGGTTGCCCCTGCTCCACACAGGGACCCCATCAGGCCTCACTCCCTGAAACAACACACCCTGAGCCCGTCCCCTGTCCTACTCTCTGAGGTCATTTCTCCTGGTTGATGGGCCTGCCCGGACATCCTGAGTCCTCAATTATGTCGGAACTTAGGGTCCTTTGGTACCCTGGTGACTGTGGCATCATTACACTCATCGTCTGAAGCCACTATGGGTAGGAGGCCCTCCTGGTGTGCAGAGAGCCCACGGCATTGTCTCTTGTCACCCATAAATTACCTCTTAAAAAAGCAAGAAGGAAAACCCAGCTGAGCCCAAGCCCCATGGTGAGTGGTCTGTGTCCAGTCCTGATAAGGGAATGAGAACAGCTGGGGATCCCGGGTCTGGGCTCCTGTCCCAGAGCTGCAGGATCGGGGCTGGGCTGGTTTTTATGAGCAGAGGGGGCCCTATTTGCATGTCCTTCTGCTATAAAGGCAGCTCTGTGGTTGGACCCTGACATTAAGGACACATCCTAGTCTGTGACATGTCCTTTTGTGCATGTCTGTAAAAATTACTCCTGATGTCCTGTCCTCTGACCTCCTCACCGCCCTCAAAGCCTCCAAGAGACCTGTAAAAACAATCGGGAGAGAAAATGCCATTAAAGAAAAAGAGAGGTGTTTAAAATGAGGGATAGCTTTTAGAGTCTCCAATAATGACAAAGAAGAGAAATCATCCCTCAAACCCAGAGGAAGAATGAAAAGTGCAGGAGGCTCATGTTCAGGGGAGGGGAAACTGCACCTGACACTATTTCCCTACAAAGTGTTCAGAGGATGAATTAAGACCAGAGTGTGAACCCAGAGCAGGTGATCAAGTGCTGGGGAGAGTGGAGGGTCTGTGTGGGCCCCTGGGACACAGAAGCATGAACCATAGAGACACAGGCAGAGCCCCCGGGCCATGACCTTCAGGGGTAGCTGCACTACCTCATGTGCTGTGTTTCTCCTCTAGACCCTGATGGAAACCAGTTTCCTACCCTGGGGATGTAGAAGTAGCTCCGTCATGAGCAGGTGTGTCTAGGTCAAGATAAATGCAATAACTTTGCATATTTCGTGCCAGTCTCTTCTGCCCAGAAATGTTTCTCTTGAGAGATCTGCTGACAGCCTTATGGAGGCTGCCTTGTAGGTAATTAACTGCTTTTCTCTTGCTGCATGTAAAATTCTGTCTTTGTCATTGACCCTTGTCATTATAATTCTGAGGTGTCCATGTGTGAACCTATTAGTGTTCATCTTGTTTGGGACCCTGTGAGCCTCCTGGACTGTGCGTCTTTCCCCTTCACCTGATTAGTGAAGTTTTAGGTCCTTATTTCATCACATAGGTTCTGGATCACTTGCTCTGTGTCTTCTCCTGTTGTGATGCCTAAGATGCGGATGTTGTTTTATTTCAAGTTTCCCAAATTCACGTTAACAATCTTCGTTATTTTGAAATCTTTTATCCGTTTCCTTCTGTGATATTGTGTTTTTTTCTACCTTTTCATCCAAATTCCTGCTTCAATCCTCTGCTGAATCGAACCTACTTTTTATTGCTTACAGTGTTTTCTTTTTCTTTTCTTTAAATCCTCACCTGAAGTTATTTTCTCCATTGCCTTTCAGAGATAGTGGAAGTGAGAGAGGGAGAGAGTTAAAAAAATTGATGTGAAAGAGACACAGCAATTGTTTGCCTCCCACACATGCCTTGGAATGGGAATGGAGCCTGTAACCTTGGTACGAGTCCTTAACCAGGAAGCCAACTTGAGACCCTTCAGTCTGCTGGCCGAAAGACACCCCACAACATTTCACACCTGGATGTTATGTGGGCACCTAAGCACAGCTCTGGTGCTCTAGGCTGTGGCCTTTTTTTGGGTCATGGCTTTGGACCTCTCGGAGGATCCTCTGTGCTGAGATTTCCCTCGGTAACCTTGGGTTGCCCTCTGTGGGAGTAGGATCAGCCCCTTTCACCTGTCAGCCCTTCCTCCCAGTGTGGAAGTGGATTTTTCTATCTGTTGTTGGTTAAAAGCCTCCTCTTCAGAGAGTTTGTAGGTGGTAATTCACGGAGATTGATCACCAATTTAGTTGTAATTTCCACTTGGTTCTGGGAGCTGTTGAGTGTAAGGTTCACCTTCACCCCATCTTCTGCATTTCTCTTCCTACAAACTGGAAATGTCATCTGTGGTTCATGTGAGAATGTTGCTACCAATAGAGTAAAACTGCTAAAATGCAGAGCCATCAGTGGTAGCCAGAGAGTCATAGGTCTGGAGAGACCCTTGGAGAGACTGTTGTAAGGAGAGGAAGCCCAGAGCTCTGACAAGAATCAGCGAGAAACATAACCTGGAGCTGCTCCTGAAACACAGAGTTTGTGGGTGCTGAGCTCCCTCTGGATGTCCTGAGCGCCTCCTTTAGCTCAATCCTCCCAGAGTGGAGGGTGCTTGGAAACTACCGACAGATCTGAATGTGACTTTGGCTCTGGAGGATGGGAGGATGCTGGACTTGTTTGGAGTCACAAGACAGACTTATGGAGAATTCTCAGGGACAGACTGCTACTGGACATATGGGTTTAAAACCAGTTCCATTGAATACCCAAAAGGAAGCCCAGGGCAAGATGGAGACAGCTTATATCATCAAAGGAAATCCCTGAGTAATTGTGAACAGGAGCTGCTTAGAAATAGAGACTCTACCAATGCTGCAGGCAGGGATCACAAGACATAAGGAACCTGTCATTGCAAACTGGTGGGAAGGGGAGACCCTGTGACCTACAGGCACATCCCCACAGTGTGTCTGTCTATAAGGTGACAACTCCACAGGTCCAGGGGATCAGTACTTGGTCACATTGAGGTCATTACTAACATGGTCTCTCCATGGGTCACTCAGCTGCATAATTCATTGGGGTCCCATTTATGAATCTCTGAACCCTTAGAGGGAAGAGGTTACAACCCTCCCTTGAGGAGCCGTGGTGATGGTGTGCCTGTAATAGGGGCCTTCATATCATTGACCAGGTGCCTGCCTCAGCCCATGATCATCATCATCAGCATCATCAGCATCATCAGCATCATCACCATCATCACCATCATCATCATTTGCTTATTTATTATCATGTTTCTTATTTTCTGTAGACCGTCTTTTGTACACACATGAGCCATTATCTGTATTTCTGCTCATTTTTTGTAATTGTTTAGAGAAATTTGTAGCCAGACTCTATTTTCCTTCTCCTGTGACTGCTGACAACTGATGGCTCATTCGTGCCTCTTCTCTGTCTGCTCGACACGGGAATCTGATTAGAAAGGTGGGTTCTCCTATGTAGATGTCCTCGGGAGATTGAAACCACACCAGCCCCTGGGAGCAGAATTCCTCCCTCCCCAGCACCTTGCCAAGATCAAAGCCCTGAGCCAGTCTCCTCTTCTGGTTCCATGAGAGCCCCTCTGACTTGCTGAAGGGTCTTTCCTGTGCTTCTCAGAGATTTCAATTCTGTACGTGATAAACATCCCAATCCCTTGGTTGTGTGTTTGCCCTAAACCTAGACATTTGCACCATGTCATGCTGGGTCCCTCTCCCTTTGCCTGGTGTCACCTACTCTTGGTGCTGTGAGCATGATGACAGGTCAATGAGTGTCACCACCTGGGTATTCTCTAGCTTTCTGTTCACACCCGTCAGGTGCCCGCTGTCCTGAACCCACGTGTCCTGCTGCTGGATAGTTGGGACCCTGAGCTGTGAGGGGCTGAGCTGATCTGTGGAGTCAGCAGAGGCTCCTGTTATATTTAGGTGATGGTGGTCAGAAGATTTCACTATTAATTTCGTTTGGGGAAAAGCGTGCGTGCAAAAAACCTTCTGCCTATTGTCCACGTGAGAAAGTCGTCTGTTTACAGCATACATTTCTAAATGACAGACCTCAGAAGAAAGCGCAGAATCAGGAATCCAGACAGGTTCCCTGAGGGAAACTGTGACCTGAACAGGAAACCAACCAGGAAACAGCCCAAACCGCCCACTGCACCTGCTCCTGGGAGGGCCTTGTGCTCAGGGCCCCTGAGCACCCTGGAGGCCTCAGCCCCTTCTGCAGGGAGATTTGTGTCTGGGCTCACACTGACCTCCCCACACTGTGTCCCTCGCACAATAATACACGGCCGAGTCCTCAGATTTCAGGCTGTTCATTTGCAGATACAGCGTGTTCTTGGCGTTGTCTCTGGAGATGGTGAATCGGCCCTTCACGGCGTCTGGATAGTATGTGCTACTTCCATCATACCTTATTGCTGCCACCCACTCCAGCCCCTTCCCTGGAGCCTGGCGGACCCAGCTCATCCAATAGCTACTGAAGGTGAATCCAGAGGCTGCACAGGAGAGTCTCAGAGACCCCCAGGCTTCACCACGCCTCCCCCGGACTCCACCAGCTGCACCTCACCCTGGACACCTGCAAACACAAAGACGTCCTGATCAGGAAACTCTCACACGTCCACTGTTTCTCTCACTCATGTCCACTCACACATTCAGTGTCTCTTGTTCTCCATAAATTACCTCTTAAAATAGCAACAAGGAAAACCCAGCTGAGCCCAAGCCCCATGGTGAGTGGTCTGTGTTCAATCCTGATCAGGGAATGAGAACAGCTGGGGATCCCTGGGCTGGGCTCCTGTCCCAGAGCTGCAGGGTCGGGGCTGGTCTGGTTTTTATGAACGGAAGGGGCCCTATTTGCATGGCTTCTTACTATATAGGGACCCCGGGGTTTAACCTACAGAGAAGGCAGTGCCTCTGTGCGGGTGAGAGTGTCCTGTGGCCTTGGGATGGCCATGAAAGATTTAATTATCTAAATACAGAATCATAAGGTTTCATTCAACCTAACAGACCATACCTGGTACCATTGAGCCCAGGATCTGGCCTGTGCTCCCCCACACTGGCCACAACTGCTCCCATAAGCCAATTCCAAGGCACAACAGGACCTGCTCAGTGAGGGAGCAATAACCCTGTATTTAACAAGAGCATGAATGAAAGTCTGTTTTCTGGTGTCATCCAGACTTCAGGAAGGGAGACAAGCCCCTTCCTGGGAAAGAGACCTCAGGCTGCAGGTCTTGTAAGAGGGGACTCCATGTACGTGGTGTGTTGGTGCCCTGGCACTCAGTATCTCTGGCTCCCTGACCTTCAAGGAGACCAACAAGCCTGAGTGTTGAGAAGATGCTTTTCTATCCTGAGGACCCAGAGACACTGATAATTTAGAGAGATTCATGGATCTAATGGGTGGGCTCTGGGTTTTTAACAACCAGAGGGACATTTACAAGGGGTCTCTCTGCAGACACTAATGAAAAACATTAAGGAAAATCATGAAATAAATAATTATTGAAGGAAATATAAGCCAGGACACCTATGAGCAGTGTGATTGCTTGAATTTAATGTGAATTATTCATGTATCAGATGGAGACCATTGCAGATAAATTCAGTCAATGCCATGGTGATTGGAGTGAAATTGATCCCATGGCCTGTATTTTGGCAAGTTTGGTTATTACCATTTAGGGTGTTTATTGTAAAAAGAGGACAGCTCTACATTTCCATAGCATTTGGGTAACTATTTTGAAGCATCTGCATGCAAGAAAAGCACATTAAAGTATATTTTCAGAGTATGGACATAAAAACTGAACACTGACATTCTTGTAACCCCCTTCCTTGTGTGGGACATGAGCTCAGTGGATCCTGAGCAACCAGGGGTCCTGAGAGCATGTTTTCCTCCAAGGCCCGCAGAGGTTTAGAGACCTTTCCTCTCATCCAGCTGCCTGTCGGGTCCCTTCCAGCAGGAGCACTATGGAGCTTGCTGTTCACAGGACGTCCCTTCTGAGTTATTTCCATCCACTGGCCCCTCCTGCTGCTCCTTGGCCGTCAATCCCCAGGTCTCTGGTGCATCCCAGGTGAGCCCTGTGTCTCTCCTGTGGCTACGACCCTATTGCAAGAGCCTTGGACAGAATCTCCTTTCCAATTTAGCGACTGTCAGAAGCGCTCTTCTGTAGCAACAGAGAGATCACAGTGAAAGGGGCTTCAGACTCAATAACCCACAGGCAGCAGACAGGCTGAGGGACGTGCTCTGCTCCAACCCCTGCACCTTCAGGAGGGGGATCCGAGAGCAGAGCCCAGGCCGGGGCTTGGGGTCTGAGCCTCAGAAGGCTGATCCCAGGCCTGTGTGGAGGGAGGAAGCTCAGGGGGATGTCACGGTTGCCTCAGGATGGTGATTTCTTCCTAAACTCCACTGATCTCCTGGGAATGGAAATATCTGTAACTATCCTCGGCCTGCCTCTCGGCTGTACTTTAGGAGGTAGGTTCCCATCTAGTATCCCAGGTCTACAGGTGGAGAGAATATTTTCTTGGGATGAATCCCCTCAAATTGCCACCCATACGTGACTTGGAGATGGGGTTGGAGACTTGTCAGAAGATGGTTTTGAGGGGATTTAGGACCTGGGTTCAGGCTTTTGTGAGTCTGCATTTCGAGGGATGTAGGTTTATGATGAAGGTAAGTGGCCTGAGGGATGGATGTGAGTCTGGGGAAGGCTGAGGGTGGCTGTGGTCGTCCGGCTCAGGCTGGGAGCCTGTGGAGGTTCTATAGAAAATGGGACCTTGTCACGTTTGAATAATTTATAAATCGTGACTCTGGAGAAGATCCAGGAGCAAGTGCCAGAGGAAGAAGAAACCCCAGAGGACAACAGGGGCCCAGGGCTGCACCTGCACCTGCACCTGCACCTGCTCCTGGGCTGGATGCTCTGACCTCTGTCTCCTGAGCCCCCCCTGGTGTCCTGAGGGTCCCCTGGTGTCCTGAGGGCCCCCTGCAGTCCAGCCCCCCCACTTCCTCAGGAACGTTTGTGTCTGGCTCACACTGACCTCCCCTCACTGTGTCTCGCACAGTAATACACGGCCGTGTCCTCGGTGGGCACAGAGCTCAGCTCTAAAGAGAACTGGTTCCTGGACGTGTCAGCAGGGTGGAGATCGGCCCTGGAAGGCGGGGCTGTAGCTGGTGCTCCTGTCCAGCACCCCATCCACTGCAACCCTTCCCCAGGGCTCTGGCGGATCCAGCTCCAGTAGTAACTGCTGGTGACCGAGCCCCCGGAGACAGCGCAGGTGAGGGAGAGGGTCTGCGAGGGCTTCACCAGTCCTGGGCCCGACTCCTGCAGCTGCAACTGGGACAGGACACCTGGGGACAAGGGGCACCGGTCCCTGTCAGTCATGTGCAGTCACAACCCCTCCCATAGACCCCTGTCTGACCTCTGAGACCCTCACCTTGGGGACTGTCACCAGGCACAGGAGGAGACCCAGCAGGCTCATCTTCTAGACCAAGGCCCTGCCTTCCCCAGAGCCCTCAGCCCTGTGTGAGGAGAGAGCTGTGAGCCCCACAGCCCAGGAGGGATTTACCCTTGAGCCTGAAGGGAAGTTTGCATGTGGGGCAGCCTTTTCCTTATAAGTGGAGGGACTGAGGCCAGGCTGCCCTGGTCATTCTGGGACCCTTGTGGGCATCTCTTCCCTGGGCCTTACTCAGCATGTAAGTCAGAGACAGGGGATATCTGGTTCATGAGGCTCATTGCAATGAGGTCAAAGGATGGACTCACCTTCTCAGCATTAAGAAGAATCAGAGACTAGATGAGCAGGTCACACTTTTAACCTCTGCATCTTGAAAACAGGTTTCAGAGGGATTCAATTTCTTGAGAAACTTTCTGAATCACAACACTAGTATATCCACAATATCAAAATTTTTATTTCATATTTTCCTACCATAACTCTTAGGTTTATGCCAACTTAAAACATAACAAAGATCCATTATCAATGTCTTCAGTATTAATTTATGAGGTTCCTTTGATCTGTGAAGCTCCCTCCCAGGAACAGGCAGGAGGGAGATTCTGCTTCTTCCTTTTGGAAATTATGTCGTTGTGTCCAGAGCTTCCTGTGCAAACTTCTCCCTTATGCAAGCCCACGGCCGATGGCAGAGACCCCCCACGCGTTACGTCAGAATTGGCCATGGTTTCAGGTAGAGAAGAGAGAAGAAATGAAAACAGTGACTATGAATGTGTGCAGCTCAGAATAACTCATGTGTTGAAATGATTATGGAAGGAGACGGACCTGATTCCTCAGCCTAGTGTTGTCAGTGATGTCGGGGTTCAGAGTGAGGGAAATGGGGAGAATTTCTATCCTAGACTTGCTGATGGGAAAGGGAACTTCACCCCTCACAGGAGACCCTCCCTCCCAGCCTCCCTCTGTCCTGCCCCTGGGGATGGTCACTGTGCTCACAGGATGCTGGTCTCTCCCCCATAACATACAACGTCCTTAGGGTGTAATGACCACATTCACCCACCAGACAAGGGATTTGGAAATATGTTCTTGATATTTACAATTGTCTTTTCAGTTGCTCAATGGAGTCTTTAGTGGCAAAATACATGTCATTTTAATCAAGAGTAATTTTTAAATATTTTCTAAAATGGGTCTTATTTTGGATGTTTTTACAAAGAAAATCTAGGAAATACTGAGCCCCACTGTCCATGTTGATTTTTTTGCAGCAGCCACAGGGGCTGGAGCCAGTTCTGGCACCAGAGTGGAGGCTGCTGGGAAACTCCCCATCGATCTGACATTACTTTGGAGCTGGGTGAGGGGAGGATGCTGGCCTTGTTTTGATCACATGACAGAAATATGCCTGATTCTCATGGACAGAGTGTTATTGGACATATGGGTTTAGAGCCTCTTCCAGTGAAGACCCAGAAGGAATCCCAGGGCAGGATGGAGACAGCTTATATCATCCCAGGAAATCCCTGAGTAACTGTGAACAGGAGCTGCTTAGAAATAGAGACGTCAATAAGTGGTGCTCGGAAAATTGGACAGATACATGCAAAAGAATGAAACTAGACCACCAACTGGCAGCATACACAAAAATAAAGTCAAAATGCATAAAAGACCTAAACGTAAGTCACGAAATCATAAAAATCCTGGAAGAAAACATAGGCAGTAAAGTCACAGACATCTCAAGTAGTGGACTTTTCAGTGATACATCTCCTAGGGCAAGAGAAACAAAGGAAAAAATAAACATATGGGACTACATCAAACTAAAAAGCTTCTGCACAGCAAAAGAAAACAGCCTCAAAATACAAAGGAACCCCTCGGTCTGGGAAAACATATTTGCCAAGGATGCATCTGATAAGGGGCTAATTTCCAAAGTGTACAAAAAACTCATAGCCCTCAGCATGAGGAAGACAAACAACCCAATTAAGAAATGGGCAAAGGACCTGAATAGACACTTCTCCCAAGAGGACATACGGATGCCAAGAGACACATGAGAAAATGCTCAGAGTCGCTAATCATCAGAGATGCAAATTAAAACCACAATGAGGTGTCACTTCACACCTGTCAGAATGGCTCCATCAACAAGTCAACAAACAACATGTGCTGGTGAGGGTGTGGAGAGTGGGGAACCCTGTGCACTGCTGGTGGGAATGCAGACTGGGGCAGCCACTGTGGAAACAGTATGGAGGCTCCTCAAAAAACTAAAAATGGAGCTGCCGTTTGACCCAGCGATTCCACTCCTGGGAATGTATCCTAAGAATCCTGAAACATTCATCAGAAAGAACATATGCACCCCTGAGTTCATAGTAGCACAGTTTACAATAGCTAAGATCTGGAAACAGCCCAAGTGCCCATCAGTAGATGAGTGGATAAAAAGCTGTGGGACATTTACACCATGGAATACTACGCAGCTGTAAAGAAGAAGAATCTCGTACCCTTTGGGACATTATGGATGGACCTGGAGAAAATTATGCTAAGTGAGATAAGCCAGGCAGAGAAAGACAAACATCACATGATCTCACTTATACGTGGAATCTAAAGAACTTAATAAACTGATGGACAGAATAGATTCAATGACATGGAAGCATAGATGAGACTGATGAATGTCAGAGGGATGGAGGAGGGCGGGTGGGTGGAGGGGGAGAGAGTGACCAAAGAATTTATATGCACATATGCACAACCCAAGGACACGGACAATGGTGGGGAGAGGGACTGGGGAGGGGGAAGGAACGGGGTGGAACGGGTCATTGGGGAGAAAAAGGGACATCTGTAATATTTTAAACAATAATAAAATTAAAAAAAAAAAAAAGAAATAGAGACGTTACCGATGCTGCAGGCAGGGATCCAGAGACATAAGGAACATGTCATTGCAAACTGGTGGGAAGGGGATCCCCTGTTACCTACAGGCACATCCCCAGTGTCTCTGTCTACAAGGTGACAATTCTACAGGACTAGAGGATTAGCACTTGGACACTTTGGGTTTATTACTCACATGATCTTTCATGGATTATCCAGCTGCATAATTCAATGTGGTCCCATTTATGATCCTCTCACCTCTTACAAGGAAGAGAGGACACCTCTCCCAGGAGGATCCATGGTGATGGTTTGTTTTTATGAGAGGCCATCATTTCATTGACCAGGGCCCATGCTTCAGTCCATCATCACCATCATCATCACCATCACCATCATCACCATCATCACCATCATCACCATCATCATCATCACCACTTGCTTTCTGGGTGTTAAGGGGCATAAGTAGTCAGGCCCTATCTCTTGATGGGTGATGCTGACATCTCAGGGTTCATCCCTCTCACTTCCCCTGCACACGTGTGAAATCTGAAGAGAAAGTGGAGAGACCCCTTGTGTCCTGCAGGTGGGACCTTGAAACCACACTGGCCACTCCTGTGAGCAGGACCCTCGCTGTCCCCACTCCTGACCCACAGTGAAAACCAGAACCAGTGTCCTCCCCTGGCCGATCCAACCATTTCCGACCTTCTGAACAGCCTGTACTCTCTCAGCAGCACCCCCATGAACTGCAAACCTTTGACTTGTCCCTCTTTGTGTGTGACGTCATCAGCCTAGACAACCATTCCCCAGGAGGGTGGGTCCCTCTGCCTCTACCTGGTGTCACCTACTCTTGGTGGTGTGAGCATCTATGTTAAGTCAATGACCGTAGCCTCCATGCTCTTTCTTCTCTAGCTTTGGGGCACATGCCTCTGGTGCCTGCTGTCCAGCCCCCACGTGTCCAGCTGCTGCCTGGCAGGGACCCTGAGGTGTGCAGAACTGAGCTGCAATGTGGAGTCAGCAGAGCCCCCTGTTGGATTTAGGTGACAGTGGTCAGAAGATTTGATGATTAATAGTCATTTGAGTCAATAGTGTCAGAAAAAGTCTCTCTGCCTGTTGTCCATGTGAGAAAGTTCTCAGGTTAAAACAGGCTCTTCTAACTGACAGACCTCAGAGAAAAGCGCAGAATCAGGAATCCAGAGGGTTCCCTGAGGGAAAATGTGACCTGAAGAGGAAACCAGCCAGGAAACAGCCCAAATGGCCCACTGCACCTGCTCACGGGACGGTATTGCTTTCAGAGCCCCTGAGTGCACTTGGTGGCCTCAGCCTCTCCCTCGGGGAGGTTTGTGTCTGGCTCACACTGACCTCCCCTCACGGTGTCTCCTGCACAGAAATACATGGCCGAGTCCTCAGATTTCAGGCTGTTCATTTGCAGATACAGCGTGTTCTTGGCGTTGTCTCTGGAGATGGTGAATCGGCCCTTCACAGAGTCTGCATAGTATTTGCTACTTCCATCAGTATTAATGCTTGAGACCCACCCCAGCCCCTTCCCTGGAGCCTGGCGGACCCAGTTCATCCAGTATCTACTGAAGGTGAATCCAGAGGCTGCACAGGAGAGTCTCAGAGACCCCCCAGGCTTCACCACGACTCCCCCAGACTCCACCAGCTGTACCTCACCCTGGACACCTGCAAACACAAAGACGTCCTGGTCAGGAAACTCTCACACGTCCACTGTTTCTCTCACTCATGTCCACTCCCACACTCAGTGTCTCTTGTTCTCCATAAATTACCTCTTAAAATGGCAACAAGGAAAACCCAGCTGAGCCCAAGCCCCATGGTGTGTGGTCTGTGTTCAGTCCTGATCAGGGAATGAGAACAGGTGGGGATCCCGGGGCTGGGCTCCTGTCCCAGAGATGCAGGGTTGGGGCTGGGCTGGTTTTTATGAGCAGAGGGGACCCTATTTGCATGTCGCCCTACTATATAGAGAGCGTTGCGGTGAACCTATGGAGAGTCAGTACCTCAGTATAGGTGAGCGGATTCTAGGGTATTTGTTTGCCATGGGAGCTTTCCATTCACCAAATACAGAATTGTAGAGAGATTTGGGGTTTGTGGATGAGACCACATCTAGTAACAGCGACCCAGCATCAAGGCTCTGATCTTCCCCAGTAGCCCCCAGTGCTACCAGAAACCATCCTCTCGACAGAGCAGGACCAGCCCATTGATGGAGGGTACAGGACCCCTTGAGTGTAATAAGAGCCTCAATGAGCCCCTGTATTCCAGTGTTACTTACACTTTAGGTCTGTATCTACCTGTGGCCTCAGACTCCTACTACAATGGAGAAGGTTGTGCATCACCTGTGAGGTGGTCCTAGGTCAGCTAAGGTGAGTCGGTTCACTGAGATCTGGGAGGTACAACTGAAGTCTCTGTTGGGCTCTGCACCACTATCAAGTGACACAAGAAATCTGAGGGATGGGGGAATCTGAGTGGCACAGGATGACAGGACTCATGGTCTGTTCCCTTTGTGCATCTCCTGTCCCCAAGAACCCCGAAGTTCACTGGCCCCAGAAGCGCTTCTATGGGATCTCATGTCAGGAATCAGACTTCAGCCTTTTGGGGGATAGTGATAACAGACAACAACCAACAGCAATAGCTCATCCATGAACAAGAATGTCAGTTCTGGTAAGTAGTGACCTCTCCGTGTCCCATGGAGGTGGGGCTTGAATTCGGTGGCTTCCTTTTCAATGGCTGGAGGGGAGGCCATGGTGGGGCCATGGTGACAGGTGGGTGTCCTGTCAGATCCTCATCATCTCAGGTCCCGGAAAGAGGAGCTGGGTCAGCCTTTGGTCCCAACCTCTGGAAGCCCAGATATGGACGAAGATGACACCGGAGACATTAGAGAAACATTGGATGGACCACTTCAGGTCACTGAACTCTGACCTCCTGACCTCTGACCCTGCAGAGCAGCCTTCCTTGCTTGGGGCTGAAGGCTCACTCTGAAGATTAATGCATTAAATTGGACTTTACAAAGTTAATTACTTGAGAGTTTAGCCAGTGTGTTTAATTAGATTAGGCTCCTAGAAAATTTAACATGAAATATGCTCAAATAGAAATGATCACAGAAAAGGGAGTGATAGAGATGCACAGGGGAGGCTCCTGAGAGAGCTACAGGAGGGAATTAAGTGCAGAGGTTGCAGGTGGTCAGTGGGGACAAGGCTGTCAGGAGGCTGTGCAGAGGGAGACAGAGCAGAGGGGGAGCCGTCTCTGGTGACCTGAGATTTGGTCTCTAATGGGACCTGAAGCTGGACTGACCGTGTTCTTCTGAGACGATTTCCTGAGACCCAGAGTCACCCTCTCAGGTGAGAGAACTGGACTCTGCTCATTTGAAACACACCCTCCCTGCTTCCTCCAGCTTCTGAAGTGCCCTCTGAGCCGATGAGTTTGGAGTCCTTCCCTGTTCCTGCATTATTGGAAGTGGTCAAGAGGGACTGTCTGAGAAGATAGTTTATTTTCTCTGAAGTGTGTGTAGAATTCACCCTTGATTCCATTTGGACATGAGCTTTCCTCCACTTAGAGTTTTTGATGAGTACTTAATTTATTTTTTAGACTTTGTACAAATCTGCAATGTCAGATTCAAATTCCTGATTTAGCACCTATTAAGGGGACAGAGAAATACAACTGTTGACCTTCAGAGAGTGTAGTAAGTGCTGAAATAATGGTGTGTGCAGACCACGTGTTTATATCAGATGCCATCCAAGAGAATGAACTCGAACACGCTCCCTGGTATAGAATTCATAAAGTGTCTTAGTCCCGAGAATGGACCTCCCTCACCTCCAGCTCCAGCAGCACAAGGGATGGGCCCCAGCTGCTGGTCTCTGACATCCACTGTGGTTTGTGCTGGGGACACAGTTGTGCCCAACCCCCAGACCATGGTGAGCTTGGCATTGGCACCAAGGCAGGGCCACTGCTGGGAGACAGGGGTCATCTGAAAGAAGGTCCTGGCTCCAGCCACCTCCGACGCATTTGTGGGGCCTTCGGGAACTGCAGGGGGTTTACACAGGGTCCTCCTCGATATGTCTGAGGGTTTCCTGGACTCCCCAAGCCCTCTGGATTTCTTTCCCATAAGATATAGTGTCTGTTTACACGAAAAAATGTTTCTACCAAAGGAGTAAATCTATTAAAATACAAAGCCATCAGTGGTAGCCACAGAAAGGCAGTTGTAGAGACTCTTGGAGGAAATGTCCTATGGAGAGGAACCGGGACCTTGAAAGAAATCGGACACAAACACCACCTGCCCCTGGTCTTGTGGGTGCAGCACAGAGCCTGCGGGTCCTGAGTGCCCCCTGATTTCCCGATTGGGTGCTCAGCCCTGTCTCCAGAGACTGCAGGGAGGGTTGTGTGGCTCTCACTGACTTCACCTCCCTCTGTCTGCCGCACAGAAATACATGGCCGAGTCCTCAGATTTCAGGCTGTTCATTTGCAGATACACCGTGTTCTTGGCGTTGTCTCTGGAGATGGTGAATCGGCCCTTCACAGAGTCTGCATAGTATGTGCTACCACCAGTATCAATGCGTGAGACCCACTCCAGCCCCTTCCCTGGAGCCTGGCGGACCCAGCTCATCCAGTAGCTACTGAAGGTGAATCCAGAGGCTGCACAGGAGAGTCTCAGAGACCCCCCAGGCTTCACCACGGCTCCCCCACAACTCCACCAGCTGCACCTCACCCTGGACACCTGCAAACACAAAGATGTCCTGGTCAGGAAACTCTCAGACGTTCCCTGTTTCTCTCACTCATGTCCACTCACACACTCAGTGTCTCTTGTTCTCCACAAATTACCTCTTAAAATAGAAACAAGGAAAACCCAGCTGAGCCCAAGCCCCATGGTAAGTGGTCTGTGTTCAGCCCTGATCAGGGAATGAGAACAGCTGGGGATCCCAAGGCTGGGCTCCTGTCCCAGAGCTGCAGGGTCTGGGCTGGGCTGCTTTTCATGAGCAGAGGGGCCCTATTTGCATGTCCTTCTACCATATGAGCATTTCTGGGCTGGAACATGCAGAAAGGGCAGTGCCTCTGTTCGGTTGAGAGTGTCGTGTGGCTTGGGATGGCCCTGGGAGATTTTAATTAACTAAATAAAGAATTCCAAGGGTTTATTCTTGTCCAACAGACCACATGTGGTATCAGTGAGTTGAGTATCTGGTTGGGCTCCTCCACACTGGCCCCTACTGCTCCCCTAAACCATCTTCAGGGCAGATAGGGGTCCTTCCAATGAGGGTGCAGAAGCCCATGTATTTAATGAAAGGAAGAATGAAAGTCTGTCTTCTGGTGTTAGCCACACTTCAGGGCTGGAGACAAGCACCTTCCTGGGAAAGAGACCTCAGGCTGCAGGTCTTGGAGAGTGGACTCCGTGTACGTGGTGTGTTGGTTTCCCTGGCCCTGAGCATCTCTGGCTTCCTGACCCTCAAGGAGACAAACAAGACTGAGTGTTGATTAGATGCTTTTCTATCCTGGGGACCCAGAGACACTGAGTAGTTAGAGAGATTTATCGAGGTCATAGAGGGGCTGTGGGTTTTCAAGAACCAGAAGGACATTTACAGGGCGTGTCTCTGCCTAGTTATGAATATCCTTATAGAAAATAATAAAATCAATAATTAGTGAAATAAATTTAAGTCAGGTTACCTATGATCAGTGAGGTTGCTCTAACTTCAGGTTAATTACTCCTCTAGGAGATGGAGGACTTTGCAGTGTAAATTCAGTCAATGTCGTGCTGATAGGAGTTAAGTTGATAACAGCCAGGTGTTGGCCAGTTTGGTTATTACCATTCTGAGAGTTTATTGTGAAAAGAGGACAGGTGTGTCTTTCTATAGTGTTTAGATAACTGTTTTGTTGAATCTACATGTAATAAAAATATTCTCAGTGGGGCTGGTGTGGCTCAGGTGTTGAGTGTCCACCTATGAACAGGAGTTCATGGTTTGATTCTTGACGGGACCACATGTCCTGGTCGCAGACTCGATTCCCAGTAGGGGGCGTCTAGGGGGCAGGCCTTCAGTGACTCTCTCTCATTGTTGATGATTCTTTCTCTCTCTCCCTCTCCCTTTCTCCCTCTGAAATGAATAAAAATATGATAAAATATATTTTCAAAGCATGGACATAAAACCTAAACTTTAGACATGCCCCGAACCCATGTCCTCGTGTGGGACATGAGCTCAGTGCATCCTCAGCACCCAGGGTTTATGAGAGCCCATCTTCCTCCAAGGCCCACAGGGGTCTAGAGACCCCGCCATTCATCCAACTGCCTGTCGGGTCCTTTCCAGCATGAGCACTATGGACCTGCTGTTCAGAGGACATCCCCTAGGTTCACTGGCTGTAGAAGCACGCCCATGGGTCCTCATGTCAGGAATGAGACATCAGCCTCTTGGGGAGTAGTGATAACAGACACTGTTTAATAGCAATAGCACACCCATGAGCAAGAGAGTCACCGGAGGAACCACGGTGATGGTGTGTCTGTAAGAGAGACGATCATTTCATTGTGCAGGGCCCGTGTCTACGGTTATCATCTTCATCATCACCGTCACCATCATCATCATCACCATCACCATCACCATCATCAGCATCATCACCATCACCATCATCTTCATCATCACCAACATCACCATCACCATCATCTTCATCATCACCATCACCATCACCATCACCACATGTTTTCTGGGTCTTAAGGGGCATAAGTAGTCAGGCCCTATCTCTTGATGGGTGACGCTGACATGTCAGGGTTCACCCCTCTTCCATCTCCTGCATACGTCTGAAATCTGAAGAGAAAGTGGGGGACCCCTTGTGTCCTGAAGGTGGGACATACAAACCACACACACGCACCCTGTGAATAGGACCCACTTGGTCTCCACTCCTGATCCACAGGGAAAACCTGAACTAGTGTCATCACCTGGCTGATCCAACCATTTCCTGCTGAACAGGCTGTACTCTCTCACCAGCACCCCCATGAACTGATAAAGCTTTGACTGGTCCCTCTGTGTGTGTGACATCATCAGCCTAGACAACCATTCCCCAGGAGGGTGGGTCCCTCGGCCTCTGCCTGGTGTCACCTTCTCTTGGTGGTGTGAACATGATGCCAAGTTAGTGACCATCACCTCCATGACCTCTCTTCTCTAGCTTTGGGGTCACATCCCTCGGTGCCCTCTCTCCAGCACCCAGATTTCCTGCTTCTGTCTGGTTGGGACCCTGAGGTGTGTGGAGCTGAGCTGCAGGGTGCAGTCTTCAGAGCCTCCTGTTAGATTTAGGTGACATGGGTAGAAGATTTGATGATTAATTGTCATTTGGACACAAGAGTGTCTGAGACTCTGCCTGTTGTCCCCCTGAGAAACTTGGTTCTCTTTACTGCAGACTTCACAGCAGTCTGGGCTCACACAGCCTTCCCCTCACTGTGTCCCTCCCACAGTAATGCCCGGCTGGTTCACTCGCCTTCAGTCTCCTCCACTGCAGGTACCTGGTGCTGATGGAGTTGTCTGTGGAGATGCTGACCTGGCCTTGGAAGGAGGCCTGTATCTTGTGTGCGAGTCACTAGGACAGATCATTCCCATCCACTCCAGGCTCTTCCCAGGTGACTGGCCCACCCAGCTGACCCAGCAGCTGGTGAAGCTGTACCCAGAAGCCCTGCAGGAGATCCTCAGAGACTCCCCAGGTCTTTTCGTTTATGCCCCAGAGGGCACCAGCTGCACATGGGCGCAGACACCTGTGTGGGAGAGCACGACTTAGGTCAGGGCTGCCTCCTGCCCTCTCTCCTCTGTGACCCCAACATGTGGCCTGTGACTTGCTTGGGAGGACAGCCAGGAGTTTAGTGAGAATGGTGGGACAGCCCATACTGTACGAGGACAGTGAGGGACAGAGCTGAGGACCCAGCTGGGTGGGGAGGGACACTGCACTGTGGAGGGTGACCCAAGATTTAAACTGATGGTGCCCCAACATGGGTTTGCATGTTAACTGTCCTGCCCTCCAGGTGACACTTCTGATGGTTCATGACCCAGAAGTTCCAGGGTACGTGGAGAGGTGCTCGTCTGAGCCTCCCCAGAGGGAAGGCGACACTCTCACCCAGACTGGTCCTGGCAGAAGGAAACCTCCATTGGAATGTAGGTGAATTCTGGTTGGGACTTATTCACACCTCCCAGGTGGACGTGGTCTGAAGTCATCACCTAGACGCCAACCTGTGGAGGGTATTTCATGGGCTGGGGCGGAGGGGACAGGCAGGACTGATGTGTTTCATAATTGGCTGAGGCTCTCAGTGGGAGGAGTGCTGAAGGAAACCTCCATTCTCACAGATATTCATGAACAAGAAGGCAGCCTGAGTTCAGGGATGTTCCATGGAGATTTTCTGTAGGAGAGACACGGGGCAACTCTGAATAGAACAAGGACATGTTGGAATCAGGGTCGGGAGCAGGGTGGGGTCAGTGGATGGAAAAGTACTAAGGGACCAGCGGGGTGAGAGGACTGGTCAATCCTCCTGACAGGCTTCTTGCTGAAGACAGGCCAGGGTGATTCCCCATCACCTGGGGTGTTGCTGGGTGGGGACCCAATGAGGCCTCGAGGGTGATCATATACTAAGTGCGGGGGTTTGTAGCCAAACCATCCTAACAGGTTTCTTGCTAATATTGGGCTGTGCAAAGCTGGACCTTAATGTGTAGAGTTTGCAGCCTAGTTGGGAAGAGATTCCGAGGGGCCTGACGGAAGCTTGGTCAACGAGGGGCCCTTTCCATCACTTTCAATATTTCCTGCCTGTCTCTTCTGACCTGAAATGTTTCTCTTGAGAAATGTGCTGACAGTGCAATGGGAGCTGCCTTGTAGGGAAGTAACTGCTTTTCTCTTCTCTCTTTTAAAATCCTCTCCTTATTCTTAACCTTTGACACTGTAATTCTGTGGTATCCTGGTGTGAACCTATTTAGGTTCGTCTTCTTTGGGACTCTGTGTGCTTCCTGGGCTTGTGTGTCTTTCCCCTTCAGCTAGTTAGGAAAGTTCTTGTCATTATTTCATCAAATCTGTTCTCAATCACTTGGTCTCTGTGTTCTCCTGCTTGTATTCCTATGATGTGGATGTTGTTTTATTTAATGTTTCCCAAAGTTCCCTTAAACTACCTCATTCTTTTAAAATGTTTATGTTTTTTGCTTCTGAGATTGTACATTTTTTCTACCTTTTCATTCAAATACCTGATAAAGTCCTCTGCTGCATCCAATCTACTTTTTATTCCTTCCAGTGTTTTCTTTTTTATAAATCCTTACCTGAAGTTATTTTCTCCATTGCTTTTCAGAGCAGTGGAAATGAGAAATAGAGAGATGGAATCATCCATGTGAAAGAGACAAAACAATTAGTTGTCTCCCACAGACAACCTGGACCTGGGATCCAGACTGCAACTCAGGTAGAAGACCTTCACGGGTAATTCAACCCCAGACCCTTCAGTCCATGGGCAGAGGGAAGCCCTACAGCATTTCACAGCTGGGTGCTATGCAGGTGCTTAGTCTCAGCTCTGGTGAGCTGGGCTGTGTCATATTTTTGGGTCACAGTTCCAGGCCTCTCAGGGGGAAACTCTGTCCTAATATATCCCTTGGAAACCCTAGCCTGTCGCCCATGGGAGCAGGGCCAACCCCTTTCACCTGTCAGGACTTCCTTCCAGTCCTGAGGTGGCTCCTGTTCCCAATTCTTAGTTAAGAGTCTCCTCTTCAGAGAGTCTGTAGTTGGTAATTCAGGGTGATTGATCCCCATTCTGTGGTCATTCCCACTTGGTTAGGGGAGCAGCTGAGAGAAAGATGCACCTACTCCTCCATCATCTTGACCTCGCCCTCTGCATTTTAGTTCCTACAAACAGGATATGTCGCCTGTGTTTCATGTGAAGACTTTGGTGCTAATATAGTAAAACTGTTAAAATGCAGAGCCATCAGTGGTAGCCAGAGAGTCACAGGTCTAGAGACTCTTGTAGAGACTGTACTAAGGAGAGGAAGCTATGAGCCCTCAGAGGAATCAGCCTTAAACACCACCTGCAGATGCTGCTGAAGCTGAAACATAGAGTGGTGGTTCCAGTGCGCCCCTGGTGTCCTGAGCACCTCCTGCAACCCATCCCTACCAGAGTGGAGGCTGCTAGAAAAGTACCCATAAATCTGGATGTGACTTTGGAACTGGGTGAGGGGAGGATGCTGGACTTGTTTTGAATCACATAAGAGAAATATGCCTGGTTCTCATGCGAAAAGTGTTGCTGGACATATGGGTTTAGCGCCTCTTCCAGTGAAGACCCAGAAGGAAGCACAGGGCAGGATGGAGACAACTTATTCCATCCTAGGAAATCCCTGAAAAATTATGAACAGGAGCTGCTTAGAAATAAAAACGTTAATGATTCTGCAGGATGGGACTTAGTGACATAAGGAATGGTCATTGCAAACTGGTGGGAATGAGATTCCCCATTATCTACACTCATCCTCACAGTGTCTCTGTCTACAAGGTGACAACTCCACAGGTCTAAGGGAATAGCACTTGGATATCTTTGGGGTCATTACTCACATGGTCTCTTTATGGGTCACCCAGGGGCATAATTCATCGGGGTCCCGCTTATGAATCTCTCAACTCAAAGAGCGAAGAAGGGACACCCCTCCCAGGAGGACGTAAGGTCATTGTGTTTCTGTAGGACGGGTCATAATATTATTGGACCAGAGCCCGTGTCTCAGTCCAACACTGTCCTCATCATACCATCATCATCACCATCATCACCATCATCATCACCATCATCATCATCATCACCATCATCACCATCATCATCATCACCATCATCATCATCACCATCATCACCGTCATAATCACCATCATCATCATTTACTTATTTTTAGCATTTTTCTCATGTTCTGTAGACCTTGTGTTGTACACACATAATGAGCCATTATCTCAATTTCTGCTTATTTTTATAATCGTTCAATGAAATGTGGAGCCAGACTCTATTTTCCTTCTCCTGTGACTGCTGGAAACTGAAGGCTCATTCCTGCCTCTTCTTCATCTGCCCCACTTGGGAATCTGAGAGGAAAGGTGGGGTCTCCTCTGTAGATGTCCTGGGGAGATTGAAACCACACCAGACCCTGGAAGCAGAATTCCTCCCTCCCCACCACCTTGCCAAGATCAAAGCCCTGAGCCAGTCCCCTCTCCTGGTTCCAAGAGAGCCCCTCTGACATGCTGAAGGGCCTTCCCTGTGCCTCCCAGAGATTTCAACTCTGTACGTGATAAACATCCTGTCCCTTGGTGTGTGTGTTTGTCCTAAACCTGGACATTTGCACCATGTCGTCCTGGGTCCCTCTCCCTCTGCCTGATGTCACCTAGTCTTGGTGCTGTGACCATGATGACAGGTCAATGACTGACACCAGTGGGGTCTTTCTTATCTGCCATCATGTTCACTTGCTTCAGGTCCCCACTGTCCTGCCCCCATGTGTCCTGCTTCTGGTTGACTGGGACCCTGAACGCTGAGGAGCTGAGCTGCACTGTGGAGTCAGCAGAGCCCCTTGTTTGATTTAGGTGACCGTGGTCAGAAGACTTGATGATTAATTGTAATTAGAGGACAACTATCTGAAAAACCCTCTCTGCCTTTGTTCACAGGAGAGTGTCGTCTCTGTTTACAACAAACTTTTCTAACTGACAGAACTCAGAGGAAAGGGCAAAACCAGGAATCCACAGAGGTTCCTGAGGGAAACCGTGACCTGAAGAGGAAACCACCCAGCAAACAGCCCAAACCCCCCACTGCACCTGCTCCTGGGAGGGTCCTTGTGTTCAGGGGTCCTGTGCACTCTGGTGGCCGCAGCCCCTCCTGCAGGAAGGTTTGTGTCTGGCTCACCTTGACCTCTCTTCACTGTGAGTCTCGTACAGTAATACCCGGCAGTGTCCTCAGGTTTCAGGTTGGTCATTTTAAGAGAGACTGTGCTTGTAGGGTTGTCCCTGGAGATTGTGAATCTTCCTTGGACTGATGGCATATACCACTGATCTTTTCCAGTTGGTTTACTCACTCCTGCCACCAACTCCATCCCCTTCCCTGGAGCCTGGTGGAACCAGTTCATGCTGTAGTTTGTGAAGGTGAATCCAGAGGCTTTGCAGGAGAGGCTCAGACACCCCCCGGGCTGCACCAAGCCTCCCCCAGACTCCACCAGCTGGACCTGGCACAGGCCACCTGCAAACACAGAGACACAGACTGAGAACTGCCCGTGTGGCCCAGTCCTCCTGAGCCTCCTGCACAGGGACGCACCTTGAACAGTGATGAGAAGGGCAGCCCAGGTGAGTGGAGACCCCATGGTGTGGACACGGAGGAGGGGCTCACAGGTGAGGGCTCCTGTCCAGGACCTGCAGGGACAGGAGCTGGGCAGCTTTTCATGGGCAGGGCAGGGGCCACATTTGCGTGTCTTTCCCTGGGACCTGTCTGAGCTGCCAGCATGACTCCTCCCTCCCCGTCTTAAATCTGGGGATCGCAGGAGGACAACGATGCCTGGTCCAGGGCTCAGGGGCACAGAGCTGGTCTGATCTTTCTAGTCGCTTGTCTGTGATTCGTGAGAGACACACTCCTCCAGCATGGAAGGTGGGATTTTAAGGTTCTCCTGTGTAGGTTGCACCAAAAATCCCCCAGGAGACGTCCTGGGACAGGTCTGTGGGGATGTCAGTGCCCCTCGTGGCCGCTGTGAGCCCCAAGCCTGACGCTCTGGTGTCTGAACCAGCTTCCTGAGACAAGGCAGGTGCGTCTGCCACAGGGATGTCATTCCTGGCGGTCTGACACGGTGGCAGCCCCCGTCCTGCCTCCTGCACACTGGAGATTCTCTGCACGGACAGGCTGGCCTCCGGGCTCCCACCTGCAGTCAGGAGCAGCATAACCGTCCTCAGTGCCAGGGCCCTAGAGCCTGGTCCTCAGCCTGCAGGCACGAGGAGCCTTCCCCTGGCCCTCTTTTCTCAGTCTAGTGTTGTCAGTGATGTTGGGGATCAGAGGGAGGTTACTGACGATGGTTCCCAGCTTAGATTTCCCCACAGGAAAGGGACCTTCAACCCTGACAGGACACCCTTCCTCCCAGCCTCCCCCTGTCCTTTCCCTGAGGACGGTCACTGTGCTCAGAGGTGCTGGGCTCTCCCCAGAACATTCCCGTCCTTAATGTAATGAACACATTCTCCCATCCGACACATAATATGGAAATGCACTCTCTGCGCAGGCTTGTCATTTAATCCCCTTGATGGGACACTTGGTGACACAAATGTTTTTACTTTTATTCAAGTTCAATTCATCACTATTTTCTTTCATGGGTCATATTTTGGATGTTTTTACAGCAACCACCGGAGAAAGTGCTGAGCCCCCACTGTCCATGTTGATTTTCTGCAGCAGCCACAGGGACTGGAGCAGGTTCTGGGACCAGAGTGGAGGCTGCTGGGAAACGCCCCACAGATCTGGATGTGATTTTAGAGCTGGGTGAGGAGAGGATGCTGGACTTGTTTTGATCACATGACAGAAATATGCCTGATTCTGATGGACAGAGTGTTACTGGACATATGGGTTTAGAGTCTCTTCAACTGAAGACCCAGAAGGAAGCCCAGGGCAGGATGGAGGCAGCTTATGTCATCCCAGGAAATCCCTGAGTAATTGTGAACAGGAGCTGCTTAGAAATAGAGACGCTATCGATGCTGCAGGCAGGGATCCAGAGACAGAAGGAACCTGTCATTGCAAACTGGTGGGAAGGGGGTCCCGTGTTACCTACAGGCACACCCTCATAGTGTCACTGTCTAGTAGGTGACAAGTTCAGAGGTCCAGGGGATCAGCAGTTGATCACATTGAGGTCATTACTCATATTGTGTCTCCATGAGTCACTCAGCTGCATAATTCACTGGGGTCCCATTTATGAATCTCTCAACTCTTAGAGAGAAGAGGGTACAGCCCTCGCTTGAGGAGCCCTGGTGATGGTGTGTCTGTAAGAGGGGCCTTCATTTCATTGACCAGGGCCTGTGTCTCAGCCCATCACCATCATCATCATCTCAATCATCATCATCTCCATCATCACCATCATCACCATAATCATCATCATAATCATCACCATCATCACCATCATCACCATCACCATCATCACCATCATCACCATCATCACCATCATCACCATCATCACCATCATAATCACCATCATCAACATCATCAGCATCATCATCACTGTCATCACCATCATCACCATCACCATCACCATCATCATCACCAACATCACCATCACTATCATCATCACCAACATCACCATCACCATCATCATCACCAACATCATCATCATCATCACCACCATCACCATCATCATCATCATCACCATCATCACCATCATCACCATCATCATCATTTGCTTATTTATTAACATTTTTCTCATTTTCTGTAGACCGTCTTTTGTACACACATGAGCCATTATCTCTATTTCTGGTCATTATTTGTAATTGTTTGGAGCAATTTGTAGCCAGACTCTATTTTTCCTCTCCTGTGACTGCTGACAACTGATGGCTCATTCCTGCCTCTTCTCCCTCTGTCCCAGTCGGGAATCCGATAGGAAAGGTGGGGTCTCCTCTGTAGATGTCCTGGGGAGAATGAAACCACACCAGACCCTGGGATTAGATTTCCTCCCTCCCCATCACCTCGTCAAGATCAAAGTCCTGAGCCAGTCTCCCCTCCTGGCTCCACGAGATGCCCCTCTGATTTGCTGACAGGCCTTTCCTCTGCTTCCCAGAAATTTCAACTCTGTACATGATAAACATCCCAATCCCTTGGTTGTGTGTTTGTCCTAAACCTGGACATTTGCACCATGTCATCCTGGGTCCCTCTCCCTTTGCCTGGTGTCACCTCCTCTTGGTGCTGTGAGCATGATGACAGGTCAATGAGTGTCACCACCGGGGTGTTTCTTCTCTAGCTTTCTGTTCACACCCTTCAGGTGCCCGCTGTCCTGAACCCACGTGTCCTGCTGCTGGATAGTTGGGACCCTGAGCTGTGTGGGGCTGAGCTGCTCTGTGGAGTCAGCAGAGCCTCCCGTTAGATTTAGGTGACGGTGGTCAGAAGATTTCATGATTAATTGTGATTTGGGGAAAGAGTGCGTGCAAAAGACATTCTGCCTGTTGTCCATGTGAGAAAGTCGTCTCTGTTTACAGCACACATTTCTAAATGAAAAACCTCAGAGGAAAGCGCAGAATCAGGAATCCAGAGAGGTTCCCTGAGGGAAACTGTGACCTGAAGAGGAAACCAGCCAGGAAACAGCCCAAACCGCCCACTGCAGCTGCTCCCGGGAGGGTCCTTGTATTAAGGCCCCTGAGCACCCTGGTGGCCTCAGTCCCTCCTGCAGCAGGTTTGTGTCTGGGCTCACATTGTCCTCCTCTAACTGTGTCTGCTGCACAGTAATACACGGCCGAGTCCTCAGATTTCAGGCTGTTCATCTGCAGATACACCATGTTCTTGGCGTTGTCTCTGGAGATGGAGAATCGGCCCTTCACAGAGTCTGCATAGTATGTGCTACCACCAGTATCAATGTGTGAGACCCACTCCAGCCCCTTCCCTGGAGCCTGGCGGACCCAGTGCATGTAGTAGCTACTGAAGGTGAATCCAGAGGCTGCACAGGAGAGTCTCAGAGACCCCCCAGGCTTCACCACGGCTCCCCCAGACTCCACCAGCTGCACCTCACCCTGGACACCTGCAAACACAAAGACATCCTGGTCAGGAAACTCTCACACATCCACTGTTCCTCTCACTCATGTCCACCCCCACACTCAGTGTCTCTTGTCCCCCATAAATTACCTCTTAAAATAGCAACAAGGAAAACCCAGCTGAGCACAAGCCCCATGGTGAGTGGTCTGTGTTCAGTCCTGATCAGGGAATGAGAACAGCTGGGGATCGCGGGGCTGAGCTCCTGTCCTAGAGCTGCAGGGATGGGGCTGGGCTGGTTATTATGAGCAGAGGGGGCCCTATTTGCATGTCCTCCTGCTATATAGAGAGCTTTGGGGTGAAACTACAGAGTCAGTGCCTCAATGTAGGTGAGTGAGAGGGTTCTAGGATATTTGGTAACCATGGGAACATTTCACTCACTAAATACAGAATCATAGGAGGTTTGGGGCTTGTGGAGGAGCCCAATCTGGTTACAGTGACACAGCATCAGGGCCCTGATCCTCTCCTCTGACCCCCACTGCTCCTCTGAACGAACTTCAGGGCAGTGCAAGACCTACCCAGTGAGGCTGCAGAACCCTTGTATGTAATGAGAGCAGCCAATGAACCCCTGTATTTCAGTGTTACCCACACTTCAGGGCTGTATCCACCTGTGGCCCCAGAGTCCTCACTACAGTGGAGAAGGTTGTGTATCACCCGTGAGGTGGTCATAGGTCATCTAAGGTGAGTCAGGTTCACTGAGACCTGGGAGGTACTACTGAAGTCTCTGTTGGTCCCAGAACCACTATGAAGTGACACAAGAAATCTGAGGGATGTGGGAAATCTCAGTGACCCTGATGACAGGATCCAAGGTCTTGTTTTTCTAGTGCACCTCCTGTCCTCCAGCTTCTCCTAGTTCAATGGCCCTAGAATCCCTCCCCTGAGATCTCATGTCAGGAATCAGACAACATCCTATTGGGGAGTAGTTATAACAGACACTTGCCAGTAGCAATAGCACACCCATGAGTTACAGGTCTTTCCTGGTCAGGAGTGACCTCTCCCTCTCCCTGGGAGGCAGGGCCTGAATTCGGTGGCTTCTCTTTCTTTCTTTCTTTCTTTCTTTCTTTCTTTCTTTCTTTCTTTCTTTCTTTCTTTCTTTCTTTCTTTCTTTCTTTCTTTCTTTCTTTCTTTCTTTCTTTCTTTCTTTCTTTCTTTCTTTCTTTCTTTCTGTCTTTCTTCCTTCCTTCCTTCCTTCCTTCCTTCCTTCCTTCCTTCCTTCCTTCCTTCCTTCCTTCCTTCCTTCCTTTCTTTCTTCCTTCCTTTCTTTCCTTTTTTTAAATATATCTTTATTGATTTCAGAGAGAGGAAGGGAGAGGGAGAGAGAGAGGTAGAAACATCAATGATGAGAGAGTCATTGATCGGCTGCAGTCCGCAACCCAGGCATGTGCCCTGACCGGGAATCGAACCTTGATCCCCTGGATTCTAGGTGGATGCTCAGCCACTGAGCCACGCCCGGGTGGGCAGGTGGCTTCTCTTTCAATGGCTGGAGGGGAGCCCATGGTGGAGCGATAGCGACACATGGGATGGGTATCAGACTCCTCTCAGCTCAGGTCCTGGAGGGAGGATCTGGGTCAGCCTCTGTGGCCCAACCTCAGGAAGCCCAGATATGAACAGATATGGCACTGGAGACACTAGAGCAGCACTGGATGGACCACCTCGGGTCACTGAGCTCTGACCTCCTGACCTCTGACCTGGCAGAGCAGCCTTCCTTGCTTAGGGCTGCAGGCTCAGTCTGAATATTAATGCATGAAATTGGACTTTACAATGTTAAGTACTTGAGAGTTTAACCAGTATGTTTAATTAGATTAGGCTCCTGGAATATTTAACATGAAATATAATCAAATAGAAATGACCACAGAAAAGGGAGTGATAGAGATGCACAGGGAGGCTCCTGAGAGAGCTACCAGAGGGAATTAAGTCCAGAGGTTGCAGGTGGTCAGTGGGGACAAGGCTGTCAGGAGGCTGTGCAGAGGGAGACAGAGCAGAGGGGGAGCCGTCTCTGGTGACCTGAGATTTGGTCTCTAACGGGACCTGGAGCCGAACTGACCATGTTGGTCTGAGACGATTTCCCGAGACCCAGAGTCACCCTCTCAGGTGGGAGAACTGGACTCTGCTCATTTGAAACACACCCTCCCTGCTTCCTCCAGCTTCTGAAGTGCCCTCTGAGCCGATGAGTATGGAATCCTTCCCTGTTCCTGCATTATTGGAAGTGGTCAAGAGGGACTGTCTGAGAAGACAGTTTATTTTCTCTGAAGTGTGTGTAGAATTCACCCTTGATTCCATTTGGACATGAGCTTTCCTCCACTTAGAGTTTTTGATGAGTACTTAATTTATTTTTTAGACTTTGTACCAGTCTGCAATGTCAGATTCAAATTCCTGATTTAGCACCTTTAAGGGGACAGAGAAATACAACTGTTGACCTTCACAGAGTGTAGTAAGTGCTGAAATAATGGTGTGTGCAGACCACGTGTTTGTATCACATGCCATCCAAGAGAATGAACTCGAACACACTCCCTGGTATAGAATTCATAAAGTGTCTTAGTCCCAAGAATGGACCGGCCTCATCTCCAGCTCCAGCAGCACAAGGGATGGGCCCCAGATGTGGTTTGTGCTGGGGACACAGCTGTGCCCAACCCCCAGACCTTGGCTGAGCTTGGCATTGGGACCAAGGCAGGGCCACTGCTGGGAGACAGGAGTCACCTGAAGGAAGGTCCTGGCTCCAGCCACCTCTGACCCATTTGTGGGGCCTTCGGGAACTGCAGGGGGTTTACACAAGGTCCTCCTCTTGTAGATACACTTCCATAGTATCTGACGGTTTCCTGGGCTCCCCAAGCCCTCTGGATTTTTCTTCCTTCCTAAGATACACTGTCTGTTTACACGAAAAAATGTTTCTTCCAGTGGAGTAAATCTATTAAAAAACAAAGCCATCAGTGGTAGGCACAGTGAGACAGGTGTAGAGACTCTTGGAGGAAATGTCCTATGGAGAGGAACCAGGACCTTGGGAGAAAATGAGCCACAAACACCACCTGCCCCTGGTCCTGTGGGTGCAGCACAGAGCCTGCGGGTCCTGAGCGCCCCCTGGTGTCCTGATTGGGTGCTCAGCCCAGTCTCCAGAGGCTGCAGGGAGGGTTGTGTGTGGTTCACACTGACGTCCCCTCCCTGTGTCTGCTGCAAAGAAATACATGGCCGAGTCCTCGGGTCTCAGGCTGTTCATTTTAAAAGTGATTGTGCTTGTAGGGTTGTCCCTGGAGACTGTGAATCTTCCTTGGCTGGTTCCACTGATTTTTTCCAGTTGGGCTACTCACTGTTGCCACCCACTCCAGCCCCTCTCCTGGAGCCTGGCGGACCCAGTGCATGTAGTAGCTACTGAAGGTGAATCCAGAGGCTCTAGAGGAGACTCTCAGAGACCCCCAGGCTTCACCACGGCTCCCCCAGACTCCACCAGCTGCACCTCACCCTGGACACCTGCAAACACAAAGACGTCCTGGTCAGGGAACTCTCACACGTCCACTGTTTCTCTCACTCATGTCCACTCACACATTCGGTGTCTCTTGTCCCCCATAAATTACCTCTTAAAATAGCAACAAGGAAAATCCAGCGGAGCCAAGCCCCATGGTGAGTGGTCTGTGTTCAGTCCTGATCAGGGAATGAGAACCGTTGGGAATCCTGGGGCTGGGCTCCTGTCCCAGAGCTGCAGGGTCGGGGCTGGGCTGGATTTTATGAGCAGAGGGGGCCCTATTTGCATGTCCTTCTGCTATAAAGGTAGCTCTGTGGTTGGACCCTGACATTAAGGACACAATCCTAGTCTGTGACATGTCCTTTTTTGCATGTCTGTAAAAATTACTCCTGATGTCCTGTCCTCTGACCTCCTCACCGCCCTCAAAGCCTCCTAGAGACCTGTAAAAACAATCAGGAGAGAAAATGTCATTAAAGAAAAAGAGAGGTGTGTAAAATGAGGGATGGCTTTTAGAGTCTCCAGTAATGACAAAGAAGAGAAATCATCCCTCAAACCCAGAGGAAGAATGAAAAGTGCAGGAGTTTCATGTTCAGGGAACGGGAAACTGCACCTGACACTATTTCCCTACAAAGTGTTCAGAGGATGAATTAAGACCAGAGTGTGAACCCAGAGCAGGTGATCAAGTGCTGGGGAGAGTGGAGGGTCTGTGTGGGCCCCTGGGACACAGAAGCATGAACCATAGAGACACAGGCAGAGCCCCTGGGCGTTGACCTTCAGGGGTTGGTGCTGACTGTGTAGCAGCTGCACTACCTCATGTGCTGTGTTTCTCCTCCAGACTCTGATGGAAACCAGTTTCCTAACCTGGGCATGTAGAAGTAGCTCTGTCATGAGCAGATGTGTCTAGGTGAAGATTAATGCAATAACTTTGCATATTTCGTGCCAGTCTCTTCTGCCCAGAAATGTTTCTCTTGAGAGATCTGCTGACAGCCTTATGGAGGCTGCCTTGTAGGTAATTAACTGCTTTTCTCTTGCTGCATGTAAAATTCTGTCTTTGTCATTGACCCCTGTCATTATAATTCCGAGGTGTCCATGTGTGAACATATTAGTGTTCATCTTGTTTGGGACCCTGTGAGCCTCCTGGACTGTGTGTCTTTCCCCTTCACTTGATTAGTGAAGTTTTAGGTCCTTATTTCATCACATAGGTTTTGGATCACTTGCTCTGTGTCTTCTCCTGTTGTGATGCCTATGATGCGGATGTTGTTTTATTTCATGTTTTCCAAAGTTCACGTTAAGAATCCTCGTTGCTTTGAAGTCTTTTATCTGTTTGCTTCTGTGATATTGTGTTTTTTTCTACATTTTCATCCAAATTCCTGCTTCAGTCCTCTGCTGCATTCAACCTACTTTTTATTGCTTCCAGTGTTTTCTTTAAATCCTCACCTGATGTTATTTTCCCCATTGTTTTTCAGAGATAGTGGAAGTGAGAGAGGGAGAGAGTTAGAAAAATTGATGTGAAAGAGACACAGCAATTGTTTGCCTCCCACACATGCCTTGGAATGGGAATCGAGCCTGTAACCTTGGTATGAGTCCTTTACCAGGAAGTCAACCTGAGACCCTTCCGTCTCCTTGCTGACAGACATCCCACAACCTTTCACACCTGGGTAATATGTGGGCACTTATGCCCAGCTCTGGTGCTCTAGGCTGAGGCCTATTTTTGGGTCAAGGCTTCAGCTCTCTCAGTGGGAACCTCTGTGCTGAGATATCCCTCGGTAACCTCAGGCTGCCCTCTGTGGGAGCAGGATTAGCCCTTTTCACCAGTCAGCCCTTCCTCCCAGTGTCGAAGTCGATCTTTCTACCTGCTGTTGGTTAAAAGCCTCCTCTTCAGAGAGTTTGTAGGTGGTAATTCACGGAGACTGATCACCAATTTAGTTGTAATTTCCACTTGGTTCTGAGAGCTGTTGAGAGTAAAATCCACCTTGACCCCATCCTCTGCATTTCTCTTCCTTCAAACTGGAAATGTGGTCTGTGTTTCATGTGAGAATGTTGCTACCACTAGAGTAAAACTGCTAAAATGAGGAGCCATCAGTGGTAGCCAGAGAGTCATAGGTCTGGAGAGACTCTTGGAGAGACTGTTATAAGGAGAGGAAGCCCAGACTTCTGAGAGGAATGAGCCACAAACCTAACCTGCAGCTGCTCCTGAAGCTGAAAAACAGATTCTGTGGGTCCTGAGAGCTCCCTGGTGTCCTGAGCACCTCCTTCAGCCCAGTCTTCCCAGAGTGGAGGCTGCTTGGAAACTACCCATAGATCTGGATGTGACTTTGGAACTGGGTGACGGGAGGATGCTGGAATTTTGGAGTCACAATACAGAATTATGGCAGATTCTCATGTTCAGAGTATTACTGGACATATGGCTTTACAGCCACTTCCAGTGAAGACCCAGAAGGAAGCCCAGGGCAGGATGGAGACAGCTTATATCATCCCAGGAAATCCCTGAGTAATTGTGAACGGGAGCTGTTTAGAAATAGAGAAGCTACTCATGCTGCAGGCAGTGATCCAGAGACATAAGGAACTGTCATTGCAAACTGGTGGGAAGGGGATTCCTGTTACCTACATGCACATCTCACAGTGTCTCTGTCTACAAGGTGACAACTCCACAGGCCCAGGGGATTAGCACTTGGACACTTAGGGGTCATTACTCACATTGTTTCTCCATGGGTCACCCAGCTGCATAATTTACTGGGGTCCCATTTATGAATCTTTCAACTCTTACAGGAAAGAGGGCACAACCCTCCCTGGAGGAGCCATGATGATGGTGTGTCTGTAAGAGGGGCCTTCATTTCACCTTCCAGGGCCCCTGTCTCAGCCCATCACCATTATCACCATCATCACCATCATCACCATCATCACCATCATCACCATCACCATCATCATCACCATCACCATCATCACCATCATCATCACCATCACCATCATCACCATCATCACCACCATCACCATCATCACGACCATCACCATCATCACCATCATCACCATCATCATCACCATCCTCACCATCATCACCATCATCACCATCATCACCATCATCATTTGCTTATTTATTATCATTATGATCATTTTTTAAGACATATTGTACACACATCAGGAGCCATTATCTCAAGTTCTGCTCATTTTTTATAATTGTTCAATAAAATGTAGAGCCAGACTCTGTATTCTCTCTGGTGAGTCTGCTGACAACTTGTGGCTCATTCCTGCCTCTTCCCCGTCTGCCCCACTCGGGAATCTGATAGGAAAGGTGGCGTCTACTCTTTAGATGTCCTGGGGAGACTGAAACCACACCAGCCCCTGGGAGCAGAATTCCTCCCTCCCCACCACCTCGCCAAGATCACAGCTCTGATCCAGTCACCTCTCCTGGCTCCACGAGAGCCCCTCTGACTTGCTGAAGGGCCTTCCCTGTGCTTCCAGAGATTTCAACTCTGTACGTGACAAACATAGTGTCCCTTGGTTGTGGGTTTGTCCTAAACCAGGACATTTGCACCATGTCGTCCTGGGTCCCTCTGCCTCTGCCTGGTGTCACCTACTCTTGGTGTTGTGAGCATGATGACAGGTCAGTGAGTGTAACCACCTGGGTCTTTCTTCTCTAGCTTTCTGTTCACACCCCTCAGGTGCCCGCTGTCCAGAACCCACGTGTCCTGCCGCTGGATAGTTGGGACCATGAGCTGTGTGGAGCTGAGCTGCTGTGTGGAGTCAGCAGAGCCTCCTGTTAGATTTAGGTGATGGTGGTCAGAAGATTTCATGATTAATTTCATTTGGGGAAACGAGTCCCTGAAAAAGTCTCTCTGCCTATTGTCCATGCAAGAAAGTCGTCTCTGTTTACAACAGACATTTCTAGATGACAGACCTCAGAGGAAAGCACAGAATCAGGAATCCACAGAGTTTACTGAGCGAAACTGTGACCTGAAGAGGAAACCAGCAAGGAAACAGCCCAAACCGCCCACTGCACCTGCTCCTGGAAAGTCCTTGTGTTCAGGAACCGTGAGTGCAGTTGGTGGCAGTAGACTCTCCCGCAGCAAGAATTTTGTCTGGGCTCACACTGACGTCCCCTCACTGTGTGTGTTTCGCACAGAAATACACGGCCGAGTCCTCAGATTTCAGGCTGTTCATTTGCAGATACACCATGTTCTTGGCGTTGTCTCTGGAGATGGTGAATCGGCCCTTCACAGAGTCTGCATAGTATTGGCTACCTCCATCATACCTTATTGCTGCTACCCACTCCAGCCCTTTCCCTGGAGCCTGGCGGACCCAGTGCATGTAGTAGCTACTGAAGGTGAATCCGGAGGCTGCACAGGAGAGTCTCAGAGACCCCCCAGGCTTCACCACGGCTCCCCCAGACTCCACCAGCTGCACCTCACCCTGGACACCTGCAAACACAAAGACGTCCTGGTCAGGAAACTCTCACACATCCACTGTTTCTCTCACTCATGTCCACTCTCACACTCAGTGTCTCTTGTTCTCCATAAATTACCTCTTAAAATAGCAACAAAGAAAACCCAGCTGAGCCCAAGCCCCATGGTGAGTGGTCTGTGTTCCGTGCTGATCAGGGAATGAGAACAGCTGGGGATCCCGGGGCTGGGCTCCTGTCCCAGAGCTGCAGGGTCAGGGCCTGGCTGGTTTTTATGGCCACAGGGGCCCTATTTGCATGTCCTCCTGCTATATAGAGAGCTCAGGGGTGAACCTACAGATAAGTCAGTAACTCAGTGCAGGTGACAAGTTTCTAGGGCATTTGGTTGCCCTGGTAGCTTTTCAGCCACTAAATACAGAATTATAGGAGGTTTGGGGTTTGTTGATGAGACCACGTCTGGTATCAGTGACCCAGCCTCAAGGCTCTGATCCTCCCACTGGCTCCCATTACTTTCCTGAAACTACTTCTGACACAGCTGCACCTGCCCCGTGAGGGAGCAGAACTCCTTATATGAGAGCCTCAATGAACCCCTGTATTCCAGTGTTACCCACACTTCAGGGCTGTATCCAGCAGTGGCCCCAGAGTCCTCCCTACAATGGAGAATGTTGTGCGTCACCTGTGAGGTGGTCCTAGGTCAGCTAAGGTGAGTCAGGTTCACTGAGATCTAGGAGGTACAACTGAAGTCTCTGTTGGACTCAGAAGACTATCAAGTGACACAAGAAATGTGAGTGATGAGGGGAATCTGAGTGACACAGGATGACAGGACCCGTGCTCTTGATACCATTGTCCACCTTCTGTCCCTCAACAATCCCCAACTTCACTGGCCTTAGAAGCCCTCCCCTGGGATCTCATGTCAGGAATCAGACAACATCCTATTGGGGAGTAGTTATAACAGACACTTGCCAGTAGCAATAGCACACCCATGAGTAACAGGGTCCGAGCTGGTCAGGAGTGACCTCTCCCTCTCCCTGGGAGGCGGTGTCTGAATTAGGTGGCTTCCCTTTCAATGGCTGGAGGGGAGCCCATGGTGGGGCCATGGTGACAGGTGGATGTCCTGTCAGATCCCCATCAGCTAAGGTCCTGGAGGGAGGAGCTGGGTCATCCTTTTGGGCCTGACCTCAGGAAGCCCAAGTTATGAATGGAGATGGCACTGGAGACAATAGAGCAAAATTGGATGGACCACCTAAGGTCACTGAGCTCTGACTTCCTAACCTCTGACCCGGGAGAGCAGCCTTCCTTGCTTGGGGCTGAGGCTCAGTCTGAATATTAATGCATTAAATTCTACTTTAGAGTGTTAATTACTTGAGAATATAGTCAGTATGTTTCATTAGATTAGGCTCCTAGAAAATTTAACATGAAATATAATAAAATGGAAATGATCATAGAAAAGGGCGTGATAGCGATGCACAGGGGAGGTTCCTGAGAGAGCTACCTGAGGGAATTAAGTCCAGAGGTTGCACGTGGTCAGTGAGGACAAGGCTGTCAGGAGGCTGTGCAGAGGGAGACAGAGCAGAGGGGGAACCATCTCTGGTTGCCCCTGCTCCACACAGGGACCCCACCAGCCCTCACTCCCTGACACAACACACCCTGATCCCGTCCCCTGTCCTGCTCTCTGAGGTCATTGCTCCTGGTTGATGGGCCTGCCCAGACCTCCCGTGTCCTCGATTATGTCGGAATTGAGGGTCCTCTTGTGCCCTGGTGACTGTGGCATCATCACACTCACCATCTGAAGCCACTATGGGTGGGAGGCCCTCCTGGAGTACAGAGAGCCCAGGGCATTGTCACTGTGTGCAGGGAGCTGGGACAATGACCCCAAAGGCCTGTCACCTTCTGCGAGATTGACCAGCTGTTTGGTGCTGAGTCTTCTGTTCTGTGTCCCGACCATGACTCTGGACAAGTTCCAGGAGCAAATGTCAAAAGCAGAGGAAGCTGCCGAGAGGACAGGGACCCAGGACTTCACCTCCCCTGCTCCTGCTCCTGCTCCTGGGCTGGGTGGTCTGATCTCTGTCCCCTGAGCGCCCCCTGGTGTCCTCAAACCTCTTGCACCCCGGCCCACCTCACTCCCTCAGGGAGGCTTGTGTCTGGCTCACGCTGACCTCCCGTCAATGTGTCCCTCGCACAGTATTACAGGGGAAGGTAGGGCCCCTTGTAGTTGTCCCCGAGACCCCTCACAGCACCTTTGCTTTTCTGGATTTTTTCTTCTTGCTCTTCTGGGTGGTGTTTTCTGGTTCCTCATGTTCTAAATTGCTGATGGGATTCTCAGTGTCCTCTGCTCTGCTCTCGATTCCCGTAAATGATTCTTCCTCTCAGTCCTGTGGCCTTCCCTTCTGACTGGTGCTTTATTATGTGACCGATGGTCTCACTAGTTTCCTTAATGGTCTCACTGAGGTCCCGGAGCATCCTTATAACCACTCTTCTGAACTCTCTCCAGGGCTTGCTTGGCTCTATCTCATTTAGTTCCTCTTCTGGAGATTTCTTCTGCTCTTCCCTTTGTGACATGTTTCTTTGCCTCCACATTTTGGCTTCTTCTGGGTGTTTGTTTCTTTGTATTAGGTAGAGCTGATGTGTCTCCTGGAATTGGTAGAGTGGCTCTGTGCAGTAGGTGTCCTGTAGGGCCCAGGGGCCCAGCCTCCCCAGTCTCCTGAGCTGGGCCTTCTAGATGCTCCCGTGTGTGGGCGGTGTGCACTGTCCGCTGTAGTTGAGCCTTGTTTGCTGTTGTCGTCTCTGGAAGGAACTGACCTCCAGGATAACCGGCTGTGAGGACCAGCTGCTGTGGTGGGGACACCCCTATGGAGCAGGATTTAGTTCAGTGGGGCTTTGGTGTTCACCAAGTGCGCCCCTTGTGTGTCACTCGTGGATGTGGCCGGGCTGTGATCCAGCGTGGTCCAGTCTGAGCACCTGGTGCACTGTCTCCGGGGCCTCCCGGGAAGTGCAAAGTGAGCCTGTGTCTGTGCCTTGCCCAGGGCCACCCAGCATGAGCTACACAGAAGTCCCTGGATGGCTGGTGCTTGTGCTGGGCTTGGAGGTGTCCAGTTGAGGCCAAGCTATGAACCAATGCAGCTGCCGCTAGTGCCAGGCCTGGGGCCACTTATCAAGGTGCATGGAACACGCTGCTGCTTCTTTGAGAGATTTTAGGAAAGTCCCCAGGATGAGGGTAGAGAGGCCACTTGCATAGAAAAGCCCCTGGAAATGGCCTGGAGGAGCCTGCAGGTGGGGAGGGGCAGGTGCTCAGGGAATCACCTGGGTGGGGCCAAAGGAGTGAGTCAGGTGCTGGACATTCAAACCTGGCTCCTGCCTGCTGACTGTGGGGGGAGGACTCCCCAAAGGAGCCGTGGCCTCTGAGCTCTTCTGCCTGGGAGAAACCTGCCCGTCCTCCTCTGGCCCCGAATTCAGGCAGTTACTTCCTCCCCGAATGTCCCAGGCTCCTTTCAGGCTGCTGCCTGGCCCTGGGCTCAGAGGGACGGGTCTGAGTGAGTGCCCTGCAGGCCCTTTAAGAGGACCTCCCTCCCCTCACTCAGTGACAGTCCCCTTGGTTTTCCCAGCCCAAAGTCGTGGGGAAGTCTCTTCCAGACCCTGGAACCCTGGGCGGGGGTCCTGTTGTGGGGCTGGGACCCGGTGCCCCTCTGGGTAACGTCCACGCCGAGCTATTGCTCCCAGTTTTAAACCAAGGCACCGGTTCTGGGCCCGAGGCCTTGTCTGTGACTCAGCCCTGATCTGCTCGCGTCTCCGCCAACCTGGTCTCCTTCCTTCTCAGTCCCCTGGTTGCAGGGCTTCTGTGCAGCTAGACCTCAGGAGGCTCTGAGTGACGGTTGCTCTGTGTTTTAGGTGTAATTTGATGTGGTTTGGGAGGCAGCAGGTACCCCGGTTACCTACGCGCCCACCTCTTGTCTCTGTACCAGGTTCCTGAGGGTGCAGTTTGTGGTTCATTCTGGGCAGGAGGTGCGGCCCGGTTCCTGGTTCCCTAGGTGAGCCGTCCCTGCATTCCGGGACCGAGCCCGACTGGACCAGGGAAACCATCCTCCCAATGTGCTGTCACGGTTCCTCGGGCATTGTTGAGGGTTTTTGCATTTATGTTTGGGGACTTCCCATCCGTCCTGGAGACAGTCTTGTTGTAGTGAGGACATTGCAGGATCTTCGCCTCGCTCTCTTTAATGTCGTTTAGGCCAATTACCCTTTAAATTTTCATTAATTCTGATTTTTAGTTTGCTTTTCTTCTATGAATCTAGGTTTTCCACTAAACTTTCATTTTCATGATCACTGTTTCCTGTGACACATTTCGTGATTTGCACCTTTCCTGAAAATCTTGTGGTTCTGGGTCTGTGGACTCACCTGCTCACTCATGGTCTCTATCAGGCCAGTTCTCTCTTTCTCTGCATGTGTAGTAACTTGCAGACTCCAGTGATTCTTAGTCCTGGGAGGGTGTTCATAAAACCCAACGATTCTCTTTTCACACCCACTTGACCCTGAGACCTCATGAGAGAGGCTTTGCTGCCTTTCTGCCCGATCGCTGGTCAGACTGGATGCAGGTGCTTCTGGAGTCAGAGCTGGCGGCTCCCTTTCCAGGTCTGGGCGAGTCGTTACTGAGGCTCCTCCTGGGCTGTCTGGGCCCCAGGCAAGTCCTGGGAATGGGGTTTGTCAGTCACGGCTCCCGTGTGCGGTTCCTCAAGGTGCATTTGTGCAGGGCCACCCAGCACACTCCCCGGCGAGGACAGCGTCCCTGTGGGTCCCCCTTTCATAAGCTGCTCCCCTCCTGGGGCTCCTGGGCCTCCGTGTCCCTCTGCACAGCAGGAGGAGCTCATTCTGAGGTCCTTGAGCTCCCCCAGCTCCCTTATCAGCTGGGGCTCCTCTAACATGACACCCCATCTTTGAACTCAGGTGGACTGAGTGTTTGTGTTCTCTCAGGGGAGGGACAGGGTCCCATGAGGCTGTGACACCCGGTGGTGACAGTGCCGCCCTATGTACTGACCTTGTCAGGGGAACGTTCATGAAACAGAATTCAGCCCTCATGTGTCTGCACCACTCACAGGGCCCTGGGTCTCCTGGGGGGAGGAGAGAAGGAAGTGGGGCTCCGAGGCTGCAGGAGGGGGCAGGACCTGCAGGAAATCCCAGAGCCTGGCAGGAAATCCCATCCCCCTTTCCTGTTCCTTGGACTCGGGGGCCCCGCTGAGACCCCAGGTTCTTGTCCAGGAGGCCCCCGGGCTGTGCCTCTGAGCCAGCCTTGCACAGTAACACGTGGCTGTGTCTGCAGGGTCCACGCTGGTCATGGTGAGAACCACCTGGTTCTGGAGGTGTCCTTGGAGATTGTGAGCCTGCCCTTCAGAGATGGGCTGTAATACGGGTCATTGTCCCACCACACGTGTGCCAGCCATGCCAGGGCCTCCCGGAGGCTGCCGGATCCAGCCGACACCCACACCAGTTGTGCTCAGGGAGAACCCAGAGAAGGAGCAGGTCAGCGTGAGGGTCTGTGAGCAGTACCCTCGCTGTCCCCACTCCTGACCCACAGTGAAAACCAGAGCCAGTGTCCTCCCCCGGCCGATCCCACCATTTCTGACTTGCTGAACAGCCTGTACTCTCTCAGTAGCACCGCCATGAACTGACCAACCTTTGACTCGTCCCTCTGTGTGTGTGACATCATCAGCCTAAACAACCATTCCCCAGGAGGGTGGGTCCCTCTGCCTCTGCCTGGTGTCACCTACTCTTGGTGATGTGAGTCTGGGGTCAATTCAATGACCGTAGCCTGCATGCTCTTTCTTCTCTAGCTTTGGGGCACATGCCTCTGGTGCCAGCTCTCCACCCTCCACGTGTCCAGCTGCTGCCTGGCTGGGACCCTGATGTGTGCAGAGCTGAGCTGCACTGTGGAGCCAGCATAGCTCCCTGTGGGATTTAGGTGACGTTGGTCAGAAGATTTGATGATTAATTGTCATTTGAGTTCAATAGTGTCAGAAAAAGTCTCTCTGCCTGTTGTCCATGTGAGAAAGTTCTCCTGTTTCAACAGACTCTTCTGACAGACCTCAGAGAAAAGCACAGAATCAGGAATCCACAGAGGTTCCTGAGGGAAACTGTGACCTGAAGAGGAAACCACCCAGGAAACAGCCAAACCGCCCACTGCACCTGCTCCTGGACGTCCTTGTGGTCAGGGCCCCTGAGCACCCTGGTGGCCGCAGCCTCTCCTGCAGAGAGGTTTGTGTCTGGGCTCAAACCTGCCTCAGCGCATCATCATCATCTCCATCATCACCATCATCACCATCACCATCATCATCATCTCCATCATCACCATCATCACCATCATAATCATCACCATCACCATCATAATCACCATCATCATAATCACCAACATCACCATCATCACCATCATCATCACCATCATCAGCGTCATCAGCATCATCATCACCATCATCACCATCATCACCATCACCATCACCATCATCATCACCAACATCACCATCACCATCATCATCACCAACATCATCATCATCATCATCACCATCACCATCATCATCACCATCATCACCCTCATCACCATCACCATCACCATCATCATCACCAACATCACCATCACCATCATCATCACCAACATCATCATCATCATCACCATCATCATCATCATCACCAACATCATCATCATCATCACCATCATCACCATCATCACCATCATCATCATTTGCTTATTTATTAACATTTTTTTCATTTTCTGTAGACCGTCTTTTGTACACACATGAGCCTTATCTCTATTTCTGCTCAGTTTTTATAATCGTTCAATGAAATTTGTAGCCAGACTCTATTTTCCTTCTCCTGTATCTGCTGACAACTGATGGTTCATTCCTGCCTCTTCTTCGTCTGCCCCAGTCGGGAATCTGATAGGAAAGGTGGGGTCTCCTCTGTAGATGTCCTGGGGAGATGAAAGCACAACAGCCTCTGGGAGCAGAATTCCTCCCTCCCCACCACCTCGCCAAGATCAAAGCCCTGAGCCAGTCTCCCCTCCTGGCTCCACGAGAGCCCCTCTCACTTGCTGAAGGGCCTTTCCTCTGCTTCCCATATTTCAACTCTGTACGTGATAAACATCCCAATCCCTTGGTTGTGTCTTTGTCCTAAACCTGGACATTTGCACCATGTCATCCTGGGTCCCTCTCCCTTTGCCTGGTGTCACCTACTCTTGGTGCTGTGAGCATGATGACAGGTCAATGAGTGTCACCACCGGGGTGTTTCTTCTCTATCTTTCTGTTCACACCCCTCAGGTGCCCGCTGTCCTGAATCCACGTGTCCTGCTGCTGGATAGTTGGGACCCTGAGCTGTGAGGGGCTGAGCTGCTCTGTGGAGTCAGCAGAGCCTCCTGTTAGATTTAGGTGATGGTGGTCAGAAGATTTCATGATTAATTGTGATTTGGGGAAAGAGTGCGTGCAAAAGAATTTCTCCTTGTTGTCATGTGAGAAAGTTGTCTCTGTTTACAACAGACAGTTCTAAATGACAAACCTCAGAGGAAAGCGCAGAATCAGGAATCCAGAGAGGTTCCCTGAGGGAAACTGTGACCTGAAGAGGAAACCAACCCGGAAACAGCCCAAACCGCCCACTGCATCTGCTCCTGGGAGGGTCCTTGTATTAAGGCCCCTGAGCACCCTGGTGGCCTCAGTCCCTCCTGCAGGGAGGTTTGTGTCTGGGCTCACATTGACCTCTTCTCACTGTGTCTGCTGCACAGAAATACACGGCCGAGTCCTCAGATTTCAGGCTGTTCATCTGCAGATACACCATGTTCTTGGCGTTGTCTCTGGAGATGGTGAATCGGCCCTTCACAGCGTCTGGATAGTATGTGCTACTTCCATCATACCTTATTGCTGCCACCCACTCCAGCCCCTTCCCTGGAGCCTGGCGGACCCAGCTCATGCCATAGCTACTGAAGGTGAATCCAGAGGCTGCACAGGAGAGTCTCAGAGACCCCCCAGGCTTCACCACGGCTCCCCCAGACTCCACCAGCTGCACCTCACCCTGGACACCTGCAAACACAAAGACGTCCTGGTCAGGAAACTCTCACACGTCCACTGTTTCTCTCACTCATGTCCACTCATACTCGGTGTCTCTTGTTCTTCATAAAATACCTCTTAAAATAGCAACAAGGAAAACCCAGCTGAGCCCAAGCCCCATGGTGAGTGGTCTCTGTTCAATCCTGATCAGGCAATGAGAACAGCTGGGGATCCCGGGGCTGGGCTCCTGTCCCAGAGCTGCAGGGTCAGGGCTGGGCTGGTTTTTATGAGCAGAGGGGGCCCTATTTGCATGTCCTCCTGCTATATAGAGAGCTCAGGGGTGAACATACAGATATGTCAGTAACTCAGTGAAGGTGAGAGGTTCCTTGTGCATTTGGTTGCCATGGTAGCTTTTCACCCATTAAATACAGAATTATAGGAAGCTTGGGGTTTGTTGATGAGACCACGTCTGGTAACAGTGACCCAGCCTCAAGGCTCTGATCCTCCCACTGGCTCCCATTGCTTCTTTGAAACAACTCCTGGACAGAGCTGCACCTCCCCCGTGAGGCTGCAGAACCCCTTGTATGTAATGAGAGCCTCAATTAACCCCTGTATTCCAGTGTTACCCACACTTCAGGGTTGTATCCATCTGTGGCCCCAGAGTCCTCACTGCCATGGAGAAGGTTGTGGATCACCTGTGAGGTTGTCCTAGGTCAGCTAAGGTGAGTCAGGTTCACTGAGATCTGGGAGGTACAACTGAAGTCTCTGTTGGTCACAGAAGTCTATCACGTGACACAAGGAATCTGAGGGATGCGGGAAATCTGAATGACACAGAATGACAGGACCCGTGCTCTTGATACCATTGTCCACCTCCTGTCCCTCAACAATCCCCAAGTTCACTGGCCTTAGAAGCCCTCCCCTGGGATCTCATGTCAGGAATCAGACAACATCCTACTGGGGAATAGTTATAACAGACACTAGCCAGTAGCAATAGCACACCCATGAGTAACAGGGTCCGTGCTGGTCAGGAGTGACCTCTCCCTCTCCCTGGGAGGCGGGGCCTGAATTAGGTGGCTTCCCTTTCAATGACTGGAGGGGAGCCCATGGTGGGGCCAAGGTGACCGGTGGGTGTCCTGTCAGATCCTCTCAACTGAGGTCCTGAAGGGAGGATCTGGGTCAGCCTCTGGGACCAACCTCAGGAAGCCCAGATATGAACAGAGATGGCACTGGAGACAGTAGAGCAGCATTGGATGGACCACCTCAGGTCTCTGAGCTTTGACCTCCTGACCTCTGACCCGGCAGAGTAGCTTTCCTTGCTTGGGGCTGCAGGCTCAGTCTGAATATTAATGCATTAAATTGGACTTTACAATGTTAAGTACTTGAGAGTTTAGCCAGTATGTTTCATTAGATTAGGCTCCTAGAAAATTTAACATGAAATATAATCCAATAGAAATGATCACAGAAAAGGGCGTGATAGACATGCACAGGGGAGGTTCCTGAGAGAGCTACTGGGGGGAATTAAGTCCAGAGATTGCATGTGGTCAGTGAGGACAAGGCTGTCAGGAGGCTGTGCAGAGGGAGACAGAGCAGAGGTGGACCCATCTCTGGTGACCTGAGATTTGGTCTCTAGTGGGACCTGGAGCCTGGCGGGCCCAGTGTACAGCAGAGCTCGTTAAACAGAATCTAGAGACTGTGCCATGAGGGAGAGGGTCTGCGAGGGCTTCAGAGGTCATCGGCCTGACTTTTGCAGCTGCACCCGGGAGAAGACGCCTTGGAACTAAGAACATTGATCCTTGTCAATCATGAGCATTGCCAACCACCCAGAGTCTCCTGTCTGACGTCTGAGACCCTCACCTTGGGGGCTGTCACCAGGCACAGGAGGAGACCCAGCAGGTTCATCTTCTTCTAGACCAAGGCCTTGCCTTTCCCAGAGACCTCAGCCCTGTGTGAGGAGAGAGCTGTGAGCCCCACAGTCCAGGAGGGATTTACCCTGGAGCCTGAAGGGACATTTGCATGTGGGGAAGCCTTTTCCTTATACGTTTGGTGGGGGGGGGGAGTGAGGACACTGCCCTATGTCCCTTTGGTCCTAAGAACATTTCTTCCTCTCGACCCAATGCCATTGGTCAGTTATGGGAGAGTCCTTGGGTTATGAAGCTGTGTGGCTCCAGGTGAGTGGACGGCCCCATCTTTCAAAGTTTAAAATTAGATGCTGGACTAGATGAATGGATCACACACCTTTATTCTCATGGATCGTTTTGTTAAAAATATGGATGGTCCAAAGACACCCATTCAGTAGGCAGCCTTGCCATATTGCATAATCATAATTTCATATAAAATAATATTTTAATATCAGTTTTGATGTAAAAATAATTGCAAAGTAAAGAACAGACTTTCCTTGACCTGGCTGACATCTCAGGTGACAGTGCAGCTTCCGCCTCTGTCTCAGTCCAGGGAACAGGCCTCGCTGGTTAGGACCTGCCTCCCGTGAGTCCAGAGCAGGCCATGCAGCAGACACAGGTCTCAGACTCTCCTTTCCCTCCTCTCTTCTCACCTCTCCCAGGGCAGTGCTGCCCCGCCCCACAGGTGAGCGCTCAGGAATGTCTCCCAGGTCCTTGACCACAAAGAGGCTCTGATTCTCTGGACTCCTCTCCCAGAGAGACAGGGGCACTTACTCTGCACCAGCCTGGGCTCTGAGATGGGTGTGGACCAGGTGACCTTCTCCTGGTCACAGAAAGTCATTGTGGAACCTGCCCCCCGGCCTTCACCTGAGACCCAGGGAGGAAGGTGTGTGGAAGCTGATTTCCTGGGAAGGGACTGTGAGCTCATGATGGCTCAGAATACAGATGGAGGGAAGGTCAAGAGCAGAGTGATTGTCTTTTCCTAAATCACTGATCTGAGATTCATCTACTGAAGGAGATGTGAGGGGAGACGGCTTTGCACCTCCTGGAAGAGACCTGATCCTGGGTGTTAAACACAAGGTGGTGGTGAAATTCCAGAGTCGTCCCTGAGCTCACACCTCAAGGGACGATTTAGGTCCACACCTCTGAGGGCTGCTCCAGGCAGGACGTCTCATTGGCACACGGAAGCATGAACCATAGAGACACAGGCAGAGACCCTGGGCCATGACCTTCAAGGGTCGGTGCTGACTGTGTAGCAGCTGCACTGCCTCATGTGCTGTGTTTCTCCTCTGGACCCTGATGGGAACCAGTTTCCTACCCTGGGGATGGAGAAGTAGCTCTGTCATGACAGGTGTGTTTGAGTGAAGATGTGGGTAATCATTAGTGAGCAATGAGAATGTTGTTTCTGGAAACCTTGATGTTTTCATGGGCCCTTGGGATTGCTGTGAACACGTCCTGGGCTCAGCTTCGGATCATGTGTTGGGGACTCGTCCTCTGTTGGGCAGAGACAGGTGGACATGTGAGAGGGCAGCTGGTGGGTGGGGAGGGGCAGGTGCATTTCTCCAGGTGCAACTGTGCTGCTGACACTGTGGGAGGAGCTGGGGAGAGTGAGCAGGGCCCTTGCCCATGGAGCTCAGCGTGCTGGATGGACCTGGAGGGATTGTAGAGAGCAGGGGACTGAGGGTGTTAGGCGGCTGCCTGGGGATACTGAGGGACAGCAGAGGTGGGTGTTGTTCAGGACGCTGTCCAGCTAGTTCTCATGACCTGGTGGATTCTCCATGTGGAAGGCGAGACCCTTGTGACAACACAGCCCCAGGCTGCTCCCAGGGACCCACACAAAGTGCCCCCAGCAGGGACGAGGGGGACCGTCTCTGGGCTCATCTCCCTGTCTCCTCCACGTGGAAATCTGGGGGCTGCGCCTGGTCCTCAGGCTGGTTCTCGTCCAGGAGACTGAGGCAGGGAGACAGCCAAGGGAAACTCACATCAGGGTCAACCAGAGCGGATGCGGAGCTCGAGGTTGCCATGGGGCAGCCGTGCTGGAGGAAGCTCCTGGGGACAGTTCTCCTGCCAGAGGACAAGCTCCTGCGGGAACAGGTGAGTGTTTGTCTGAGAGCAGAGGGAGTGAGCTCAGACCCTGGGCGCAGGGGCTTCACTGGTGGTTCCCCCGTAGAAACTGCTTCCCAACCCCAGGGATGGAGACGAAGCTCAGGGTGGTCAGTTTTCAAAGGGAAAGTGGGTCTCATGGGAACCTAGGGCGATAACGGTACCCGAGACTGGAAACAACTCACCTGGGCAAAGAGAATGTTATTTAAACCACTGCTGCCTTCAGTGAGAATGAGGGACCTAAGAGCCCAGTAACAATGGACGAGTGTCCCTGGGACTTGAACAGCAGACAGCAGGGGACCCCGACCACAACAGGACACTGGTTCTCAGCCCCTCCAGGGCCTGTCCCTGGGGTGTGTTCCCTGACTCCCTTGGGTGCTGAGTGTCCTCTGGTGTCCAGAGTGCCCCTGGTGTCCTGACCCTTCCTGGTGGACCTGAGTGTCTCCTGCGACTCAGTCCATTCTGTCTCCCTGCAGGGAGATTTCTGTCTGGCTCAGGGTGTCAGACACCCTGGGGGCTGGGCTCCTGTCCCAGAGCTGCAGGGTTGGGGCTGGGCTGGTTCTCATGAGCAGAGGGGGCCCTATTTCCACATCCTCCTGCCATATAGGGAGCTCTGGGGCCTGACACTGACATAAAGGACAGTCTTAGAGTCGATGTGTCCCAGGGCTTACGCCTGTTTAGAGTTAGCCCAGGGCCATGGGCCTCTGCTCCTCCCAACTTGACCCACCTGCTTACCTGGCTCATCTGCAGGACAGGTGGACGTGCCCAGTGAGGGTGTCAGCACTACCTGTGGGATGGGAGCCTGTGCTAATGCCATCAAGTGACAGCCCAGCAGGAAAATTAATGGAGTTGAAAAATGAGAGAAAGGGTGGAGATTTAAATATGATACTTTGAAAGGTTCCCTGGGTCCTCACATCAAGGGGATCACCCATCACACCCAGAGGGTGACTGCAGTGGGGGACGGTCATGTTCCACCCGACCCTGATGTCCTCAGATGAGCTCAGAGTGAGAAGAATAACAGAGTGTGAAGCTGCAGAAAGTGGACAAGTGCTGGGGAGAGTGAGGGTCTGTGTGCGTCACGGGGACCCAGAAGCGTGAACAACACAGAGAAACAGGAAAGTCAGATTCAGACACTGTGGATATGGATGAAAGTGAATCAAAACCAAGAGCTGTTTTATTAAGATGTCGGGAAAGATTTGGGGGGACTTAGGTGTAGGCTATGAAATGTTGTTGCTGGAAACCCTGCTGTCTGCATGGGACCCGGGGAACCCTGTCTCCATGTCCCCACATGATGGGAGGGAACTGGAACAGGGGCCTGACTCAGGGCAACACTGGGGGAAGCCACCTGGGATCACGAATGGGGGACGTAACCCAGACTGAGGACACACCACCCAGGGTTCCTGCTCCATTCGGCTCTGACTCTCCTTGTTGTGTGACCAGTTCAAGTTTCCTCTCCTCACTTTCCTCTGAAATAGCCCCACACGTTCCCTAGGGTCATGAGACACTGTGGGGATTGTGCAGGGCACCAGCCCCGTGTGTGCCGACCTCGTAGCTCCCATCTCTCCTGGGCTCACTCTCTAGTTCTGTGAATCTCCTGGTGCCGTCTCCAGGGTTTTCTATATAGAAGATCATGTCGTCTGCATACAGATGGGAAGAGATATTTGTGTCCTGTTTCTTCTGATTTAGACACATTTTATTACTTTTTCTTTCCTAATTAATCTGAGAAGGGTGTTCAGTTACATGCAATAAAAGTAGTGACAGGGGTGCCCAGATCTTGGACCCGATGGTAGAATTGCTTTGAAGTTTTCTCAGTGTAGCATAATGCCAACTGTTTTCTTCTCAAATGTATTGAGTGCTACATAGAGGTAATCACTCCAAAGCCTAATTTATTCAGAATTTTTATCATAAAGTGGCTTTTGCATTTTCAAATTCCTTTTATTCTGTATCTACGTAAATGATGCCGTAGTTCTATTCTACGTTGTGTGGATGAGTTGTATCACATTTACTGATTTACCCACATGGAACCATCCTTGCATTCCAGGGTGGTAATCGACTTGATCATGGAAAATGATCCTCTCAATGTCCTGTTGGGTTTCCTGGTATACTGCTGACTTTGGAGCTGGGTGAGGGGAGGATGCTGGACTTGTTTTGATTCACACGACAGAAATATGCCTGATTCTCATGGACAGAGTGTTACTGGACACATGGGTTTAGAGTCTCTTCCGGTGAAGACCGAGAAGGAAGCCCAGGGCAGGAAGGAGACAGCTTATATCATCCCAGGAAATCCCTGAGACTTTGTGAACAGGAGCTGCTTAGAAATAGAGACACTACCAATGCTGCAGGCAGGGGTCACGAGACATAGGGACCTGTCATTGCAAACTGGTGGGAAGGGGATCCCCTGTTAACTACACACACATCCCCCAGTGTCTCGGTTATGTAGGTAACAACTCCACAGGTCCAGGGATTAGCACTTGGGCACTTTGGAGTCATTGCTCGCGTGTACTCTACATGGGTCACCCAGCTGCGTAATTCATTGGGTCCCATTTATGAATCTCTCAACTCTTACAGGGAAGAAGGGACACCCCTCCCTGGAGGAGCCACGGTGATGGTGTGTCTGTAAGAGGGGCCTACATTCTTTTGACCAGATCCCCTGTCTCAACACATCACCATCATCACCACCATCATCATCACCATCATCACCATCATCACCATCATCACCATCATCATCATCACCATCATCATCATCATCATTTGCTTATTTATGATCATGTTTCTCATGTTCTGTAGACCTTCTTTTGTACACACATAATGAGCCTATATCTCAATTTCTGCTCATTTTTTATAATCGTTCAGTGAAATTTGGAGCCAGATTCTATTTTGTCTCTCCTGTGACTGCTGACAACTGTTGGCTCATTCCTGCCTCTTCCCAGTCTGCCACACTCAGGAATCTCATGGGAAAGTTGGGGTCTCCTCTGTAGATGTCCTGGGGAGATTGAAACCACAGCAGCCCTTGGGAGCAGAATTCCTCCCTCCCCACCACTTCGCCAAGATCAAAGCCCTGAGCCAGTCCCCTCTCCTGGCTCCACGAGAGCCCCTCTGACTTGCTGAAGGGCCTTCCCTGTGCTTCTCAGAGATTTCAACTCTGTACGTGATAAACATCCTGTCCCTTGGTTGTGGGTTTGTCTGCAGCCTGGACAGCTGCACAGAGCCGATGTGACTCCCTCTGTCTATGCCTGGTGTCACCTACATTTGGTGCTTTGAGCATGACGACAGGTCAATGACTCACCACCTGGGTCTTTCTTCTCTAACTTTGGGGTCACATGTCCCAGGTGCCCTCTCTCCAGCCCCCACTTGTCCTGCTGCTGCCTGGCTGGGACCCTGAGCTGTGAGGAGCTGAGCTGCACTGTGGAGTCAGCAGAGCCCCCAGTTACATTTAGGTGAGTGTTGGACAGAAAAATTGATCATTAATTGTCATTTGAATCCAAGAGTGTCTGAAAGAGACTCTCTGCCTGTTGTCCACGTGAGAAAGTTTTCTCTGGTTACAACAGACTCTTCTAACGGACAGACGTCAGAGGAAAGGGCAGAATCAGGAATCCACAGAGGTTCCTGAGGGAAACTGACAGGAAGAGGAAACCAGCCCGGAAATAACCCAAACCGCCCACTACACCTGCTCCTGGAGGGTCCTTGTGTTCAGGGCCCCTGAGCACCATGGTGGCCGCAGCCCCTCATGCAGGGAGGTTTGTGTCTGGCTCACACTGACCTCCCCTCACTGTGTGTTGTACAGAAATACACGGCCGAGTCCTCGGTGCTCAGTCGGCTCAGCTCCATGAAGGCTGTGCTGGTCGATGTGTCTCTGGTCATGGAGACTCTGCCCTGGAACTTCTGGGCGTACTTTGTAGCTCCACTGTTAGGGTTAACCTCCCCCATCCACTCCAGCCCCTGTCCTGGGGCCTGTCACACCCAGTGCATATATCCACTGGTGAAGGAGTACCCAGAAGCCTTGCAGGAGACCTTCACTGAGGCCCCAGGCTTCCTCACCTCAGCCCCAGGCTGTGCCAGCTGCACCTGGGAATGGACACCTGCGGGGAAGACACAGGAGTGAGAGGAAACCCCCCTTGACTGTCCCTGGTCCCCCCTCCACCTAGGGCCTGGGGGCCCTTACCTGTAGCCACGGCCACCAGGAGCAGGGTTGTCCAGGTCCAGTCCATGGTGCGGGGCTGTGCTGGGCTCTGCTGGAGGGGAGGGTGAGCTGTGGGGATGTGCTCAGGGCACAGACTCGTCCACATAAACCCAGTCTCCCTCCTCTCATTTGCATATTCATGAGGCAGAGCATGTCATAGCTGAGGGCTGGACCCCACCTGAGAGAAGACGGAGACACGGTGACCATGGCCCGTGGGAGCCTGAGGGCCCAGGTCCTACTCCTTGTCGTAGGGTCCGTGTCCCTGCCAGGTCCCTGAGCTCTGGGCAGACACAGCGCCTCCCGCTGAGCAACAACCCTCAGGACCTGCTCCTGTTTGTGAGCCCACCTTGGGTGACACGGGGACCACCTGGGCCAGCTCTGGCCTTTGACACCTGAATGTCTTATTCCTGGATCAGTGTGTCTCCAAAATGCTGTCCCGAGTGAGTCACTAAGCCCCTCCCTGTGCCAGTCCCTACAATTCAGAGGAGCAGAAGCCACAGGTCCACGAGCTTTGTGGGTGGTTCTTAGGGCTCATCAGTGGACAGACCTGCTCCTGGGAAACACGGTATTTACGGGCAAATCAGCAGTCCCTGCCCATCTCTCAGGCTCTATTGATATTTCCCAGGAAGACCAGGCCCTGGGAGGAAACCCCTGCCCAGCTGCCCTGCACCTGCTCCTGGAGCAGTAGCCCCGGGCCCCTGAGTCCTGAGCGCCCCCTGCTGCCCAGCCCATGCTCTGAGGGGGGTCCTGCTGGGCTCCCAGGGCACTGACCTCTCAGCATCTCTAGTCCAGGAGTGAAGGCTGCGCCCAACTCAGAATGTTACCTCGGGGACCCCGCATGCTTTTGACATCTCTGGACAGAGGGACCTGGCCACCCCGAATCCCAATGGCTCTGCCTGGAGAACCCAAGACAGGGCTTTATGGAGCCAACAGTGACCCCTCCCTGGAGCTGCCAGATGCACGGACACAACCAGCTCTCCTCTGGGTCCAGAAGCTGTCGGAGGCTCTGGGGCCTCTTATGTCCTCAGGTTCCTCTTGCTGAAGGTCCCATCTAAATATCCTCATGTGTGGCTCAAGTTTCACTGCTGTGATTCTATTATTCAATAAATTAGACAGACACTCTGTGGAGGATTTTCATCATAATGACCCTAAATGTCCCTTCTTCCCTGTACCCAGCACATGGGTGGGGCCCCCACACTGACCCTGACCTAGTGTGTGACCAGCTTCCACAAACAGAGGAAAGCGAACACCCTGGACGTGGAGACTGGAGAGAGCCTGCCCTGTGGTTTCCTGTTCTCCCAGCACCTGGACCTGCAGACGCCACAGGAGAAGGGTCCTGTCTGGTCCTGGGAGGGTCAGACCCAGGGGCCCATGTCCAGTCCCTGCAGCCACACTGACCCGCCATGTGGGGAGGGTCACACAGGTCTATACCCTCTGGTGCCCATTGTGAGAGCACAGCCCTGAGCCCTGAGGGCAGGACCATGAAGGACACTGGACAGGGGTCCTCTCGGGAGCAAAACAGGTGGCGATGCAGGAACAGGGCCCTGAGAGTGGGCCTCGGTCATCACTGTCCCTGTGGAACAGCATCAGGGTTGTCTCCACAGTGTCTCCTGATGTTCTGACTGCCTCCCTTTTGTCCTGATCACCCCCTGATTGTCCCTGGTGTCCCCATGATGCCTTGAGGGACCCTGAAGGTATCGATGTCCTCTGGTGAATCCCAAGTGCCCCACGGATCTTGTAAGAAGCATCTGAATGACCTGAGCACCCCCTGATGTCCTGGGGGCCCCTGGAAAACCCCACCCCAGAGGCAGAAATGGACAAAGCTGTCGGTAGGCTCATGAGTCCACCCGAATCCTCAGGAGTCTACGTTGGAAACCCAAGAGGAAACCTCCTCACTCCTGGTAGGACGGCTACTACGTGAGAAACAAACCAGGGAAAGCAGGTCCCGTGCTGGGGAGCGAGGGGAGGAAGGAGGCCTTGCACCCTCCTGATGGGAAGGTGACGTCCTTCAGCTGCATGGGAAACGGCACGTTGGTCCCTCCAGAAATGGAAGGAGAAGCCTGTTCGACTGAGCAACCAGCCCTGGTGTCCCTGCAAGTGACCAAGACGGAGTGTGAAGAGGTGCTGCCCTGCCCGCTCACTGGGCAGGAATCAGTCGCCCAGACGGGAAGCCACCCAACGTCCATCACGGATGAAGGGACAACCGGTGTCCTATCGCAGGACAGGATATCACTCAGCCTCCAAACGGGGAAATCCTGCCACAAGCCCAGCGTGGGTGACACTGGGGCCAGTGAGCTCTGTGAAATGAAGACTCAGGTAAAGCCAAGTGCTGTACGATCCCAGGTAGACTGTGAACTAAATTAGGTTTCCTTCCAGCAGAGTGTGGAGGAGCCTGGGGCCTGGGGGTGGTGAAGGCCGGTGCCGGGCACGTGGAAGAGCGGAGGGTGGGCTGCCCTGGGGTCCTGGGCGCCTACGGGAGCAAAGTCGGAGGTAGCTGGAGGAGACAGCTCCTGGCAGGACGGACACCAGACCCTGACCACGGACACGAAATTCACAGGGGCCTGGTGTGTTTGCCTCCGAGTGTGGAGCCGTCCATCCCTCAGGGCCCTGTGGACAGCAGGGAACCTTGGTGCACAGGGTGGAGCTTTGCCCCGCGAATGGGGGAGACAGAAGCCCCCCCAAACCAGAGCAGCCTCCCGGGTCGTCTCTGAGACCCGCTCCCTTCACTCTGAGCCATCACTGGGCCCACGGTGCTCACGTGGGCAGCACAGAGCTTTATTTCTCATGGCCGAGTAAGATTCCAGGGGTGGGTGTCCCCTGTTCTCTTATGTTATTAAGTTTGTCAGCATGTCAATTTTAAATCTATTGGCATGTCCTCCTACCATATAAGGATCTCTGTGCTTGAACGTATAGAAAGGGCAGTGCTTCGGTGCAGGTGAGAGTGTCCTGTGGCTTTGGGATGGCCATGGGAGATTTTAATTAAGTAAATAAAGAATCCTAAGGGTTAATTCAAGTCCAACAGACCATATCTGGTACCAGTGAGTCAAGTATTGGCCTGTGCTCTTCCACTCTGGCTCCCAGTGCTCCCATAAACCTTCTCCAGGGCAGATAGGGACCTGCCCAGTGAGGGTGCAGAAGCCCATGTATATAATGAAAGCAAGAATGAAAGTCTGTCTTCTAGTGTTACCCACACTTCAGGGCTGGAGACAAGCACCTTCCTGGGAAAGAGACCTCAGGCTGCAGGTCTTGTAAGGGTGGCTCCGTGTACGTGGTGTGTTGTTGCCCTTGGCCCTGAGCGTCTCTGGCTTCCTGACCCTCAAGGAGACAAACAAGACTGAGTGTTGAGAAGATGCTTTTCTATCCTGGGGACTCAGAGACACTGAGAAGTTAGAGAGATTCATGGAGATGACGGAGGGGCTGTGGGTTTCCAACAACCAGAAGGACATTTACAGACGGTCTCTCTGCATAGAAGGTAATGAATATCCTTATAGAAAATAAGAAAATAAATTATTAGGATGCCTATGATCAGTGGGGCTGCTTGAACTTAAGGTTAATTACTCATTTGTGAGATGGAGGCCTTTGCAGTTTAAATTCACAGTCAATGCCATTGTAATAGGAGTGAATTTGACCACAGTCTGTTTTTTGCAAGTTTGGTTATTACTATTCTGAGAGTTTATTGTAAGAGGTGGATAGCTCTGTCTTTCCATAGCATTTAGATAAGTGTTTTGTAGGGTCTGCATGTAATCAATATATTCACACAGTGGCCAGTGTGGCTCAGGTTTTGAGTGTCCACCTAGGAACCAGGAATTCATGGTTCGATTCCTGCTCAGGTCATGTGCTTGGGTGGTAGACTTGATTCCCAGTAGGGGGCATGCAGGAGGCAGTCCATCAATGCCTCTCATCGTTGATGTTTCTTTCTCTCTCTTCCTCTCTCTGAAATATATAAATACATATTAAAATATATTTTCAGAGCACGGACATAAAAACTGGACTGTAGACGTGCCCCTAACCCACCATCGTCCTTAGAACATGAACTCAGTGGATCCTGAGCACCCAGGGGTCCTGAGAGCACGTTTTCCTCCAAAGCCCACAGAGGTCTAGAGACCCTCCCCTCTCATCCAGCTGCCTGTCGGGTCCTTTCCAGCAGGAGCACTATGGACCCTGCTGTTCACAGGACGTCCCTTCTGAGTTATTTCCATCCACTGGCCCCTCCCGCTGCTCCTTGGTGGTCAATGCCCAGGGGTCTCTGCTGCATCCCTGCTGAGCCCTGTGTCTCTCCTGTGGCTGCGACCCTATTGCAAGAGCCTTGGACAGAATCTCCTTTCCAATTTAGCGACTGTCAGAAGAGCTTTACTGAGTAACAGAGAGAACACAGTGAAAGGGGCTTCAGACTCAATAATCCACAGGCAGCAGACAGGCTGACGGACGTGCTCAGCTCCAACCCCTGCACCGTCAGGAGGGGGCATCGGAGAGCAGAGCCCAGGCCCCAGGTTGGGGTCTGAGCCTCAGAAGGCTGATCCCAGGCCCTGTGTGGAGGGAGGAAGCTCACGGGGATGTCACGGTTGCCTCAGGATGGTGATTTCTTCCTAAACTCCATTGATCTCCTGGGAATGGAAATGTCTGTAACTATCCTACGCCTGCCTCTCAGCTGTACTTTAGGAGGTAAGCTGCCGTCTAGTATCCCAGGTCGACAGGTGGAGAGAATATTTTCATGGGATGAATCCCTCCATACCTGACTTGGAGATAGGATTGGGGACAGTGTAGGACTTGTCTCCCATGAGTCCAGAACAGGCCATGCAGCAGACACAGGTCTTAGACTCTCCTTTCCCTCCTCTCTTCTCACCTCTCCCAGGGCAGTGCAGCCCCACCCCACAGGTGAACGCTCAGGAAGGTCTCCCAGATCCTTGACCACAGAGAGGTTCTGAGTATCTGGACTCATCTCCCAGAGAAACACAGGCACTTACTCTGGACCAGCAGGGACTCTGAGATGGGAGTGGATCATGTTACCTGCTCCTGGTCACAGACGGTCATTTTGGAACCTGCCTTCCCAACGTTCACCTGAGACCCTCTCCTCCCCCAGCTCCACCCCAGCTGGAAGCAAGTGCAGCCCCACCCAGTGTCACGCCCTGTAACTGTTACCTAATCCCTTCAGCTGACCCGCCCAGGGTAGGTTTTCCCTCAGTATCTTCTTGGTAGGAAGTGGCCGGGCACAGGGTTGGGGCCTGGCTTCACTGAGGACCTTCCCTTTCTCCATTCCCGCTAACGGTTCTCCTCCACCAAGAGCATGAGGCTGGTGGAGGGCTCGGTCTCCCTGAGGGTGCCCCTCTTGCTGCTTGGGCTCTGGGTGGTGCTGGCTCCGGTCCAGAGTTCTCAAGGTCGTCCCTCGTGGCGCTACATCTCCTCCGAGGTGGTGATTCCCAGGGAAGAGCTGCACCGTGGCAAAGGTGTTCGGATTCCAGGCTGGCTCTCCTACAGCCTGAGTTTTGGGGGCCAGAGACACGTTATCCACATGCGGCGAAAGAAACTGTTTTGGCCCCGAAATCTGGTGATAATGACTCAGGATGACCAGGGAGCCTTGCAGATGGATTACCCCTTTGTCCCTCTGGACTGTTACTACCTCGGCTACCTGGAGGATGTCCCTCTTTCCATGGTCACCGTGGACACGTGCTATGGGGGCCTGGACGGTATCATGAAGTTGGATGACCTTGCCTATGAAATCAAACCCCTGAAGGATTCCCACAGGTTTGAACACATAGTTTCTCAGATAGTGGCAGACACCAATGCCATAGGACCCATGTACCCGCTGGGACACGAGCAAGAGAGGCACCCCCTGTCGTCTCAGGTGAACATCAGTTTAGTCTCCAGGGTCAGTAGTAAGATCTACGCATCCCATGGAGGAAAGATTAAAGGCTGCTTTGTGCTTTCCTATTCAACTTATACTATGTACAGTAATGTGACAAAATGTGTGGAACTCCTGATACAGATAGGTAATATAATGGACACCCTGTTGCGAGGTATGGATTTAAAGTACTATATTTCTCTCATGTTAATTTATGACAAGAGAGATCCAACCCATATGAACAACTTTAACGTACCAAGTGGTCCATTTGCTCAGCTTTATACGCGTCACATTTTTCCCGCTTTTACACCGCATTCCGTCGTAATTCTGAATAAAGATTCCCCCCATGAACTTCAGTTTAATCCAGCCACATACAATCTGTGCTTTACAAAAGGTATTGTCTTTATGGCTCACTTAAACAGACATCACTTTTTGCTATCGATTATAGCCACCCACCAAGTCTCGAAACTTTTGGGTCTGTTTCTTGATACTCCAGAATGTATTTGCCAGAGAAGGACCACCTGCATCATGTACAGATACCCTGTGTTGACAGATTCATTCAGTAACTGTTCCTATTTACACATGCAAAACGTGGTTAGTAATGTTTTAGCAACCTGCTTGTACCAACCTCCTGCCACGTATTACAATCAAAGCCTGGTATTGGACCGATGCGGAAACTACTTGGTGGAGAGCACAGAGCAGTGTGACTGTGGGTCCTTCAAGGAGTGTTATAACAACCCATGCTGCAACAATGACTGCACCTTTACGCCTGGGACTTCCTGTAACACAGGCAAGTGCTGCGCAAACTGCACCAACGTGGCCCCGGGGACGATGTGCAGAACAATGCAAAGCATCTGCGATCTTCCGGAGTACTGCCCCGGGTCAACCCCGACATGCCCTGCAGATGTTTATCTGCAAGATGGAACCCCTTGTACCGAAGACGGCTACTGCTATCATGGGAACTGTACTGACCGCAGCCTGCACTGCAAGGAGATCTTTGGTAGAGACGCGGAGAATGGGCCAGACCACTGCTACCGCATGAATAAGAAGTCCAACCGGTTTGGACACTGTGGTCTTACTCTCTTACCCAAACTGGTGGATTGTGGTGATGCGAACATTAAGTGTGGGCGCCTACAGTGTGTCAACGTCACTCATTTGCCTCGGCTGCAGCAACATGTGGGATTCCACCAGTCTCTGATCAGCGGGACCATGTGTTTTGGGGTGGGTGCGCACCGTGGGTCAGACGCAACTGATGTTGGTGCTGTGAGATCTGGTACCCTCTGTGATGATGGAAAGTTTTGTCTTCACAGTCGTTGCAGTGGTACTGTGAGTGACATAAATTATGACTGTCCCCCTTCAAAATGCAATTTTCATGGAGTTTGCAACAATAGAAATAACTGCCATTGCCATGTAGGCTGGGAACCCCCTATGTGCATAGAAATTGGTGCTGGAGGAAGTGTCGACAGCGGGCCACCTCCAGGAAGAATGCGGTCAGTACGGCAAAGTAGGATGTCAGTAATCTATTTGAGAGTGGTCTTTGGTCGCCTGTATCTTCTCATAGCTTCACTCCTCTTTGGAGTGGCCACAAATGTGAGATATCGCAAGACAACTAGTTTCCAAACAGAGAGGGCTGGTCAAAAGTAAACAGCCAATCAGCCCTCCGACCCCTGCGCATCCATAGGCAACATAGAAGAAACACCTGAAAAAGGTTGCCATAACCAGCTGGCAGAGCTCAAGCCCACATTTCTGGGTGTCTGCAGGGGTCCTGCTGTATATCACGGGTGAGAGAGCGGCGTGGGCATTTGCACACCAGCTCTCTCTGAAAGCTCGCTGCCCAGCACTCTGAAATAAATCTTGAAAACCACATGTTGGTGTCCTGTACAGTTTTTGTAAGTCTGTAGGAGCCCTAACTGAGCTCGAGACTCAGGCCTGGAGAGGAGACCTGGTCAGCAGCTGGTCTTGACCTGTGGACGCATGTTCCAGGATTAGTGGTCACAGGTTCCTTTAGGGCCAATTCATGGCAGTTCCCTACAATCGTGCCCTTGGCAACCAAGGTTTCCCTGTCTCCAGGTAACCTCTCCTTCTCTAAACAGGTTGGGTTCAGGGCAATGGTGTGCTCCTCCCAACCAACCCTGCCTGTTTCACCCGGGCGTGGCAGGGGGCTGCGGGCTGAGAGCCAGGGTTCACTGTGGGCTAGTGACACCTGTGTCCCCTTGGAGAGCAAAGTTCCCTGTGGGGAGGCTGTGATCATTCAGTGGCATTCAGCCAGAAAATGATGTAGATGTAGAGATCGGGGACCCTGGCCTTCAGGGGAGCCTGTGCGTGTGGGCCCCTCCTCCTTGCCTGTGCACTTCAGAGAAGGGCCGTGAGTGCGCCTGAGTCCTGGGGAGTCATGACATCGTCTTCACAACAGGCCTGTGGGGCTGGAAACCAGCCTACCTCTGTGTCTGAATAGTTTTCCAAGAAATGCTATTATGTTAATTTTTAATGTAATGTAAAATTAATAAAAATGAAACAAATTTCACAGCAACATTTAAAATTAGATATTTCCTCCATGCAATACAGGTACACTGTGTGGAATTTAAAAGCCAAAAATTCCCACAAATTGAAGGACCCGGGGTGACCTTGATGGACAGACACGTTAGGTGGTCGTTAGGAGAGGAAATTGGGACGCGTGTTGGCCCCATATTTATTGACAGTTTCTTCTGTGAGTGGTCATGGTGGAGGGAGCTGGGGAGAGTGAGCAGGGCTCCTGGCCCTTGGAGCCCAGGGTCTAGGTCAGCGTTGGTGAGAACTGAACAGTAGATGACTGGGTCCTGTGGGGGTGGTTCCCACATCCCCCCCAGTAAGTGAGGAGCAAGAGGGAGCCGTGTGGCAGGGAGCAGACACCTGGGGGTGGAGGTCCTGGGGGATGATCATAACCTCCGTGGGGCCAGGTGTGCCTGTCAGAAGGAAGGAAACTAGTGGGGACAGGTGGGCATGTAGGGGTCAGAGAGCCTGAGCTCAGCACACAGGTGCCTGGACTGCGCTTGGTCTCTCTGTGTGGGAGCTTTTCGACCACAGGAAGACTAGGGCACTCACGTGGCTCTTTGTCAAGAAAGAGAAGGACACGCAGGAGCCGGGGAAGGGGAGGCCCCCAGGCGTGGCCGTATCTCACCTGCAGACAGGCACTATCCCTTCTTCATTTGTTGTCTGCCGTGAGAAGAGGAGGCATTAGAGCCAGAAAGAAGTGTCCCTGATGCGGCCGAGCACTCGGAGAGCAAATCCCGGCTCCCAAGAGGTAGACCCTTTCTTCCCCCAAGTCCACAGCAGCCTCTGGGGCTGGTCCTTGTGCTGAGAGGGTCGTGAGCGCCCCCTGCAGCCCCCCACTCCCTCACCGGGCTTGTGTCTGGCTCACCCTGACCTCCCCTCACTGTGTCTCGCACAGTAATACACGGCCGGGTCCTCGGTGGGCACAGAGCTCAGCTGTAAAGAGAACTGGTTCCTGGACGTGTCAGCAGGGTGGAGATCGGCCCTGGAAGGCGGGGCTGTAGCTGGTGCTCCTGTCCAGCACCCCATCCACTGCAACCCTTCCCCAGGGCTCTTGCGGATCCAGCTCCAGTAGTAACTGCTGGTGACCGAGCCCCCGGAGACAGCGCAGGTGAGGGAGAGGGTCTGCGAGGGCTTCACCAGTCCTGGGCCCGACTCCTGCAGCTTCACCTGGGAGGGGACACCTGGGGACAAGGGGCACCGGTCCCTGTCAGTCATGTGCAGTCACAACCCCCCATAGACCCCTGTCTGACATCGGAGACCCTCACCTTGGGGGCTGTCACCAGGCACAGGAGGAGACCCAGCAGGCTCATGTTCTTCTAGACCAAGGCCCTGCCTTCCCCAGAGCCCTCAGCCCTGTGTGAGGAGAGAGCTGTGAGCCCCACAACCCAGGAGGGATTTACCCCGGAGCCTGAAGGGACATTTGCACGTGGGGCAGCCTTTTCCTTATAAGTGGGGGGACTGAGTTCAGGCTGCCCTGGTCATTCTGTGACCCTTGGGGGCACCTCTTCCCTTGAGCTCATTCAGCGTGTAAGTCAGGGTTAGGGGGTCACTTGGTATGGGAGGCACATTGGAATTAGGTCAAAGGATGGACTGACCTCTCTGAACATTAGAAGAAATGATGGACTAGATGAGCAGGTTGCTCCTAAAGTTCCCGAAACCCCACTTGCTAATGAACACACAACTGTGAAATGTGTCCTATAAACATAACTATTTTTATAAACATAACTTATATATACAAATGATGTCTACCTTGATATGAAAATCACAAAATGAAGGACAGTAATTTTTTAGGATGTTTGAAATTAATTTATGATGTTATTCGATTTCAGGAAGTACATCCCAACAAGAGGGCTGTAGGAGACCCTTTATTCTTTTCTTAATAATAATTTTAAAGAGAGGAAGGTAGAGACTGAAACATTGATGTCAGAGAGAAACATTAATCTGTTGCCCTTGGCATGTGCCCCAACTGGGGCCAATCTTGTCATCTGGGCATGTGGCCTGACTGGGAATTGATACCATGGCCCTTGGTGCACAGGGTGAAGCCCCAACCATCTGAGCCAACTGATGTTGGAAATTCTGTATTTGTGTCCACAGCTTCCTGCTCACATTCTTCCTTTATACAAGCCCTGGACCTACTCCAGAGACCCCACTAGTTACATCAGAAATAGTCAAGGTTTTAAATGGAGAAGAGACAAGAAATGAAAACAGTGACTCTGAATGTGTACAACTATATGTTACATGCGTGTGTTAAATGATTATGGAAGGAGAGGGTCGTCTTTTCTCAGTCTAGTGTTGTCAGTGATGTCGGGGTTCAGAGGGAGGTTACTGACGATGGTTCCCAGCTTAGATTTTCTGCCAGGAAAGGGAACTTCAGCCCTGACAGAGACCCTCCCTCCCAGCCTCCCCCTGTCCTTTCCCTGAGGACGGTCACTGTGCTCAGAGGTGCTGGGCTCTCCCCAGAACATTCCCGTCCTTAATGTAATGAACACATTCTCCCATCCGACACATAATATGGAAATGCACTCTCTGCTCAAGCTTGTCATTTAATGCCCTTGATGGAACACTTGGTGACACAAATGTTTTTAGGTTTATTCAAGTTCAATTCATCAATATTTTCTTCCATGGGTCATATTTTGGGTGTTTTTACAGCAACCACCCGAGAAACTGCTGAGCCCCACTGTCCATGCTGATTTTCTGCAGCAGCCACACGGACTGGATCAGGTTCTGGCACCGGAGTGGAGGCTGCTGGGAAACTCCTGATAGATCTGCTGTGACTTTGAAGCTGGGTGAGGGGAGGATGCTGGACTTGTTTTGAGTCACACGACAGAAATATGCCTGATTCTCATGGACAGAGTGTTACTGGACATATGGGTTTAGCTCCTCTTCCAGTGAAAACCCAGAAGGAAGCCCAGGGCAGGATGGAGACAGCTTATATCATCCCAGGAAATCCCTGAGTAATTGTGAACAGGAGCTGCTTGGAATAGAGACCTTACCGATGCTGCAGACAGGGATCCAGAGACATAAGGAACCTGTCATTGCAAAGTGGTGGGAAGGGGATCCCCTGTTACCTACATGCACATCCTCCAGTGTCTCTGTCTACCAGGTGACAAATTCAGAGGTCCAGAGAATCACCACTTGGACACATTGAGGTCATTACTCACATTGTGTCTCCATGGGTCACTCGGCTGCAGAATCCGTTGGGGTCCCATTTACGAATCTCTGAACCCTTAGAGGGAAGAGGGTATAGCCCTCCCTTGAGGAGCCCTGGTGATGGTGTGTCTGTAACAGGGGCCTTCATTTCAGTTTTCCAGGGCCCCTGCCTCAGTCCATCACCATCATCACCATCATCACCAACATCACCATCATCACCATCATCACCATCATCATCATCACCATCACCACCATCATCATGATCACCATCACCATCATCATCATCACCATCATCACCGTCACCACCATCATCGTCATCATCACCATCATCATCGTCATCACCATCATCATCATCATCACCATCATGATCATCATCATCACCATCATCATCATCACCACCATCATCATCATCATCACCATCATCATCAACATCACCATCATAATCATCATCACCACCATCATCATCATCACCATCATCACCATCATCATAATCACCACCATCATCATCATCTTCACCATCATCATCATCATCACCATCATGATCATCATCATCACCATCATCATCACCACCTTCATCGTCATCATCACCATCATCATCATCACCATCATAATCATCATCACCACCATCATCATCATCACCATCATCACCATCATCACCGTCATCATCATCATCACCACCATCATCATCATCACCATCACCATCATCATCACCATCACCACCATCATCATCACCATCACCATCATCAGCATCATCATCATCATCATCACCATCATCAATTGCTTATTTATTATCATTTTTTTCATTTTTGGTATATATCTTTTTTGTACACACATAATGAGCCATTATCTCAATTTCTGCTCATTTTCTATAATTGTTCCATGAAATTTGTAGCCAGAAGATATTTTGTCTCTTTTGTGACTGATGACAGCTGATGGCTCATTCCTGCCTCTTCTCCCTCTGTCCCACTTGGGAATCTGTTAGGAAAGGTGAGGTCTCCTCTTTAGATGTCCTGGGGAGATTGAAACCACACCAGCTCCTGGCAGCAGAATTCCTCCCTCCCCACCATCTCGCCAAAATAAAATCCCTGAGCCAGTGTCCTCTCCTGGCTCCACGAGAGCCCCTCTGACTTGCTGAGGGGCCTTCCTTGTGCTTCCCAAAGAGTTCAACTCTGTATGTGATAAACATCCTGTCCCTTGGTTGTGTGCTTGTCCTAAAACTAGACATTGGCACCACGTCATCCTGGGTCCCTCTCCCTCTGCCTGGTGTCACCTACTCTTGGTGGTGTGAGCATGATGACAGGTCAATGAGTGTCACCACCGGGTCTTTCTTCTCTAGCTTTGGGGTCACATGCCTCTGGTGTCCTCTCTCCAGCCCACACTTGTCCTGCTGCTGCCTGGCTGGGACCCTGAAGTGTGCAGAGCTGAGCTGCACTGTGGAGTCAGCAGAGCTCCCTGTTGGATTTAGGTGACCGTGGTCAGAACATTTGATGATTAATTGTCATTTGAGTCCAATGGTGTCAGAAAAAGTCTCTCTGCCTGTTGTCCACTTGAGAAAGTTTTCTGGTTACAACCGACTTTTCTAACTGACAGACCTCAGAGGAAAGCGCAGAATCAGGAATCCACAGAGGTTCCTGAGGGAAACGGTGACCTGAAGAGGAAACCACCAAGGAAACAGCCCAAACTGCACACTGCACCTGCTTTTGGAGGGTCCTTGTGCTCAGGGCCCCTGAGCACCCTGGTGGCCTCAGCTTCTCCTGCAGGGAGGTTTGTGTCTGGCTCAGACTGACCTCCCCTCACTGTGTGTCTGTTGCACAGAAATACACGGCAGAGTCTTCAGGTTTCACGCTCTTCATCTGCAGATACAGCGTGTTCTTGGCATTGTCTCTGGAGATGGTGAATCGGCCCTTCACAGAGGCTGCATAATATGTGCTACTTCCATCATACCATATTACTGCCACCCACTCCAGCCCCTTCCCTGGAGCCTTGCGGACCCAGTGCATGTGGTAATCCGGAGGCTCCACAGGAGAGTCTCAGAGACCCCCCAGGGTGCAACAAACCTCCTCCAGACTCTACCACCTGCACCTCACCCTGGACACCTGCAAACACAAAGACGTCCTGGTCAGGAAACTCTCACACACCCACTGTTTCTCTCACTCATGTCCACTCACACTCTCAGTGTCTCTTGTTCTCCATAAATTACCTCTTAAAATAGCAACAAGGAAAACCCAGCTGAGCCCAAGACCCATGGTGAGTGGTCTGTGTTCAGTCCTAATCAGGGAATGAGCACAGCTGGGTCCCAGGGCTGAACTCCTGTCCCAGAGCTGCAGGGTCGGGGCTGGGCTGGTTTTTATGACCAGAGGGGCCCTATTTGCATGTCATCTTGCTATGTAGGGACTCTTGGGTTGGACATTGACATGAAGGACATTGTCTAAGAGTGTGACATATCCAGTTGTGCATGTCTGTTAAGAAGTAGGGCCCACATCTGGGCCTGTGCAATTCTCACTGCACTTAGCTGCTTCCAGAGACCTGTACAAATTCCCAGGAAAGAAAATTGTCATAAAGAGAATGGAGAATAGTTTAAAATGAGAGATGCTCTTCAGATTCAACAGTAATGATGCATGAGAAATCAACCATAACAGCCAGAGGAAGAAGTAAAAGTTCAGGGTGTTGAAGTTCAAGGGACAGGAAGCCCCATCTGACACTATTTCCCTCAAAGTGTTCAGAGGATGAATCAAGACCAGAGTGTGAACCCAGAGCACGTGGACAAGTGCTGGGGAGAGTGGAGGGTCTGTGTGGGCCCCTGGGACACAGAAGCATGAACCATAGAGACACGGGCAGAGCCCCCGGGCCATGACCTTCAGGGGTCGGTGCTGACTGTGTAGCAGCTGCACTGCCTCATGTGCTGTGTTTCTCCTCTCGACCTGATGGGAACCAGTTTCCTTCCCTGGAGATGGAGAAGTAGCTCCCTCATGACAAGTGTGTTTGGGTGAAAATGTGGGTAATGATTTGTGAGCAATGAGAATGTTGTTGCTGGAAACCTTGGTGTCTGCATGGGACCCAGAGAACCCTGTCTCCATGTCCCCACATGATGGGAGGGAACTGGAACAGGGGCCTGACTCAGGGCAACACTGTGGGAAGCCATCTGGGATCACGAATGGGGGACGTAACCCAGACTGAGGACACACCACCAAGGGTTCCTGCTCCATTAGGCTCTGACTCTCCTTGTTGTGTGACCAGTTCAAGTTTCCTCTCCTCACTTTCCTCTGAAATAGCCACACACGTTCCCTAGAGTCATGAGACACTGTGGGCAGTGTGCAGGGCACCAGCCCCGTGTGTGCTGACCTCGTAGCTCCCATCTCTCCTGGGCTCACTCCCTAGTTCTGTGAATCTCCTGGTGCAGTGTCCAGGATTTTCTACATGTAAGATCATGTCATCTGGGTACCGATGGGAAGTGATATTTTGTTTTGTTCCTCTCTGATTTAGACACTTTCTATTCTACTTTTTTTTTGAATCTAATTATTCTGACAACGATGTGCAGCTTGTGGAATAGAAGAAGTTACTGGGGTGCCCTAGTGTTGCTCTTCATGTTACAAGAATTGCTTTGAAATTTTCTCTGTGTAGCACAATTGCCGGAGCCTGCTGGCAGAGTCGAACGGTCCTGAGGAAGGGGTGAGGATGAAGAAAAGACAGACACAAAAAAGATGGGATCGGGAGGGCTGCAGCTCGTGACTGCTGCCGGCTGCCAGCCCCGAGTTTATTTCCCAGCTCAATTTATACAGACACTGTTGATTATGCTAAATAGCACCCCGCCCTGCATTCCTTTACCTTGCCCCTATGAATTCCCTTGAGAGTAAATATCTTGCCTCCAGCAGAAGCTCAGACCTTGTTAACTATCTTTGTCTGGGCTTCTAATCCGAACTTTTGGGGAGGATTGTCCTAGCCTAGGTGTGTGGCTTGACTGCCCTTTGATCCTTCAGGCTGGGACAACATCCTGAAAAGCCTTTCTGGAATACATGGCCACAAGCTAAATCAGTATCCCCTTGGTGCCACAAGGTCTGGGTCAGGAAGCAGTAGAGCACATCTGCAGCTCACCCAGGCAGCTCCTCCGTGCCTGGGGCCACAAAGGCTCCCCCCACACAATGCTAACTGTTTTCTTTTCCAATGTACCATTTACTATACGGAGGTTCCTCACTTCTCTATGTAACACATTGAGAATTTTGATCACAAAGAGGTTTTAATATAGTCCATAGCCATTTATTTATATGCTGATACAGTTAGTCCTTCATGCTGGGGATGAGCTGTGGCACATTTACTGGTTCCCTGGGTTGCACCGTCCTTGCCTTCCTGGAGGATGACACACTGATCATGGTGAATGACCCGCCAAAGGGCTGTTGAGTTTCCTAGTATCATTGAGGATTTTTGCATTTATGCTCATCAGGGACATGGCCTGTCATTTTTGGATTGCTCTTATTTGGCTTTGGTAGGAGTTTAGTGGTCACCTCAATAAAATAATTAGAAAGACTTTTGTCTTCTTGAAAGTCTTGGACGTGTTTGAGAAGAACTGACTGAGACAATACTATTTGTTCTGTGAAATTTGGCTAGAATTTACTCTTGTATCCACTTGAACATGGGATTTTCTTGTTGACAGGTTTAGATTAATACTTCAATTATTTAAATAAATATGAACCCATCTAGGAATGTCAGGGGCAAATTCTTAATTTAATAACCAAATTATGGACTGAGAAATACAACTGTTGATCTTCACAGGGTGTGGACAGTGCATTTCAATTCCCACATGGACACACCTGGATTGAGCAGTGACCCCCTAACAGGTGTCCTAAGTCTGCACCCCTCAGGTCTACCTGAGCAACATGAATTGACTTGGGAGCCAAAAGAGGTCCCCGCCTAGGGAAAGACCTGCCTCTGTGAACTGAAGCCAGGGGCTGGTCTCTGCAGGCTCTGAGGTGGGCAGGACCAGCTCCTACCTGAGACTCAGCAAATGCATGTCTGCTCTTCCCCCTGAAGGTGGAGGGATTTTCGGAAGAGGGGACAAAGTCATTCCAGTCAAGATTTCTGGGCATTAAGGGAACATGTTGGACATGGGAACAAGTGTTCTCAGCACATTTAACAATTCCTCCTATGAGAGGCAACACTCAGCCAGGACACCCACAGAGTTAAGGGACAATGTATTTGGGTCCAAGGAGGAAATTACAGTAGTTTGCAGACCACACGCTTATTTTATAAACCATCCAAGAGAATAAACTAAAATCACACTTTCTTACAGAAATTTCATAAAATGACTTAGTCCTGAGAATGCAGCTCCCTGGCCTCCATCTCCAGGGAGCACAGAGAACATGTCCCAGCTGCTGGTCTCTGAATTCCAAGGTGGTTTGTGCTGTAGACACAGCTGTGCCCAACCTCCAGACCATGTCTGAGCTTGAAAGTGACACTAAGGCAGGGCCATGGCTGGGACACACAGGCGTCATTTGAAAGGAACAGGGAAGGAAGAAATCTGTGACCCACTTGTTGTGAGGTCGAGAAATGCAGGGAGCTTATGGCAAGTCCCACTTTTTGTGGACCGACTTTGATTGTGGGCTGACAGCTTCCCCAAGCTCACTAACCCCTCTGCAATTTTCTCTCCCACAAGTGATACACTCCCTTTCTGCACGTGAGAATGTTTCTACTAAACTAATAACTACTTTAAATGCAGACCCATTGGGGGTAGGCACAGAGCACAGGTCTGGAGACTCTGGAGAGAATGTTGTGTGGAGAGGAAGCCCTGAGCCCTGGGAGGAAACAGCCAGAAACTCCACCTGCAGCTGCTCCTGAAGCTGAAACAGAGTGTGAGGCCGTGAGCGCCCCCTGGTGTCTTGGGGGCCCCCTGCAGCCCAGCCTCCTGTTTCATGCAGGGAGGTTTGTGTCTTGGCTCACACTGACCTCCCCTCACTGTGTCTCTCGCACAGAAATACACGGCCGAGTCCTCAGATTTCAGGCTGTTCATTTGCAGATACAGCGTGTTCTTGGAATTGTCTCTGGAGATGGTGAATCGGCCCTTCACAGAGTCTGCATAGTATGTGCTACTTCCGTCGGAATAGATTAGATCAACCCACTCCAGCCCCTTCCCTGGAGCCTGCCGGATCCAGCTTATGGCATAGCTACTGAAGGTGAATCCAGAGGCTGCACAGGAGAGTCTCAGAGACCCCCAGGCTTCACCACGGCTCCCCCAGACTCCACCAGCTGCACCTCACCGTGGACACCTGCAAACACAAAGACGTCCTGGTCAGGAAACTCTCACACGTCTACTGTTTCTCTCACTCATGTCCACTCACACACTCAGTGTCTCTTGTTCTCCATAAATTACCTCTTAAAATAGCAACAAGGAAAACCCAGCTGAGCCCAAGCCCCATGGTGAGTGGTCTGTGTTCAGTCCTGATCAGGGAATGAGAACAGCTGGGGATCCCGGGGCTGGGCTCCTGTCCCAGAGCTGCAGGGTAAGGGCTGGGCTGGTTTTTATGAGCAGAGGGGGCCCTATTTGCATGTCATCCTACTATATAGAGAGCTCAGGGGTGAACATACAGATATGTCAGTAACTCAGTGAAGGTGAGAGGTTCCTTGTGCATTTGTTTGTCCTGGTAGCTTTTCACCCACTAAATACAGAATTATAGGAGGTTTGGGGTTTGTTGATGAGACCACATCTGGTAGCAGTGACCCAGCGTCAACACTCTGATCATGCTCACTAATCCCCAGTACTCTCCTGAAAAAAATGCTGGACAGAGCCTGACCTGTCCCGTGAGGGTGCAGAGCTCCTTGTATGTAATGAGAGTTTCAATGACCCCTTGTATTCTAGTGTTACCCACCCTTCGGGATTGTATCCACTTGTGATCCCGGTGTTCTCACTGCACTGTAGAAGGTTGTGCAACGTGGTGAGGTGGTCCTCGGTGAGCTAAGGTGAGTCAGGTTCACTGAGATCTGGGACATACAACTGAAGTCTCTGTTGGTCCCAGGTCTCTATCAAGTGACACAGGAAATCTGAGTGGAGTGGGGAATCTGAGTGACACAGGATGACAAGACCCATATAATGATCCCATTGAGCATCTCATGTCCACTATTAATCCCCAGGTTCACTGGCCCTAGAAGCCCTCCTGTGGGATCTCATGTCAGGAATCAGACAACATCCTATTGGGGAGAAGTTATAACAGATACTAGCGAGTAGCAATAGCACACCCATGAGTAACAGGGTCCGAGCTGGTCAGGAGTGACCTCTCCCTCTCCTTGGCAGGTGGGGCCTGAATCAGGTGGCTTCCCTTTCAATGGCTGGAGGGGAGCCCATGGTGGGGCCATGGTGACAGGTGGTGTCCTGTCAGATCCCCATCAACTCAGGTCCTGGAGGGAGGAGCTGGGTCAGCCTCTGGGGCCCAACCTCAGGAAGCCCAGTTATGAATGGAGATGGCACTGGAGACACTAGAGCAGCATTGGATGGACCACTTCTGGTCACTGAGCTCTGACCTCCTGACCTGTGACCCGGCAGAGCAGCCTTTCTTGCCTGGGGCTGAGGGTCAGTCTGAATATTAATGCATTAAATTATACTTTAGAAGGTTAATTACTTGAGAATATAGCAAGTATGTTTAGTTAGATTAGGCTCCTAGAAAATTTAACATGAGATATAATCCAATAGAAATGATCACAGAAAAGGGCATGAATGAGACGCACAGGGGAGGTTCCTGAGAGAGCTACCGGAGGGAATTAAGTCCAGAGGTTGCACGTGGTCAGTAGGGACAAGGCTGTCAGGAGGCTGTGCAGAGGGAGACAGAGCAGAGGGGGAACCATCTCTGGTTGCCCCTGCTCCACACAGGGACCCCACCAGCCCTCACTCCCTGACACAACACACCCTGATCCCGTCCCCTGTCCTGCTCTCTGAGGTCATTTCTCCTGGTTGATGGGCCTGCCGGGACCTCCTGAGTCCTCGATTATGTCAAAACTGAGGGTCCTCTTATCCCCTGGTGACTGTGGTATCATCACACTCAACATCTGAAGCCACTGTGGGTGGGAGGCCCTCCTGGTGTGCAGAGAGCTCAGGGCATTGTCACTGTGTGCAGCGAGCTGGGACAATGACCACCAAGGCCTGTCACCTTCTGCAAGATTGACCAGCTGTTTGGTGCTGAGTCTTCCGTTCTGTGTCCCGACCATGACTCTGGACAAGATCCAGGAGCAAATGTCAGAAGCAGAAGAAGCTGCTGAGTCGACAGGGACCCAGGACTTCACCTCCCCTGCTCCTGCTCCTGGGCTGGGTGCTCTGATCTCTGTCCCCTGAGTGCCCCCTGGTGCCCTCAAACCTCTTGCACCCCGGCCTCCCTCACTCCCTCAGGGAGGTTTGTGTCTGGCTCACGCTGACCTCCCCTCACTGTGTCCCTCACTCAGTATTACAGGGGAAGGTAGGGCCCCTTGTAGTTGTCCCCGAGACCCCTCCCACCACCTTCGCGTTCCTGGATTTGTTCTTCTTGCTCTTCTGGGTGGGTGTTTTCTGCTTCCTCATGTTCCAAATTGCTGATGGGATTCTCAGTGTCCTCTGCTCTGCTCTCGATTTCCGTAAATTATTCTTCCTCTCAGTCCTGTGGCCTTCCCTTCTGACTGGTGCTGTATTATGAGGCCGATGGTCTCACTAGTTTCCTTAATGGTCTCACTGAGGTCCCGGATCATCTTTATAATCAGTGTTCTGAACTCTCTCCAGGGCTTGCTTGGCTCTATCTCATTTAGTTCTTCTTCTGGAGATTTCTTCTGTTCTTTCCTTTGTGACAAGTTTCTTTGCCTCCACATTTTGGCTGTTTCTGGGTGTTTGCTTCATTGTATTAGGTAGAGCGGCTGTGTCTCCTGGAATTGGTGAGTGGCTCTGTGCAGTAGGTGTCCCAGGGGCCCAGCCTCCCCAGTCCCCTGAGCTGGGCCTTCTAGGTGCTCCCCTGTGTGGGCCATGTGCACTGTCCTGTTGTAGTTGAGCCTTGGTTGCTGTTGGTTTCACTGGGAGGAACTGACCCCCTGGCCAACCGGCTGTGAGGACCAGCTGCTCCGCAGGATTACTTCAGTGGGGCTTTGGTGATCACCATGTGCGCCCCTTGAGTGTCACTCGTGGATGTGGCAGGGCTGTGATCCAGCGTGGTCGAGTTGAGCACCTGGTGCACTGTCTCTGGGGCCTCCCAGGAGGTGCAAAGTCAGCCTGTGCCAGTTCCTTGCCCAGGGCCACCCAGCATGAGCTACACAGCAGGTCCCTAGATGACTGGTGCTTGTGCTGGGCTTGGAGGTGCCCAGTTGAGGCCATGCTATGAACCAATGCAGCTGCCGCTAGTGCAAGGCCTGGGGCCACTTATCAAGGTGCATGGAACACGCTGCTGATGATTCTTTGAGAGATTTTAGGGAAGTTCCCAGGATGAGGGTAGAGAGGCCACTTGCATAGAAAGGCCTCTGGAAATGGCCTGGAGGAGCCTGCAGGTGGGGAGGGGCAGGTGCTCAGGGAATCACCTGGGTGGGGCCAAAGGAGTGAGTCAGGTGCTGGAGATTCAAACCTGGGTCCTGCCTGCTGACTGTGGGGGGAGGACTCCCCAAAGGAGCCGTGGAATCTGAGCTCTTCTGCCTGGGAGAAACCTGCCCGTCCTCCTCTGGCCCCGAATTCAGGCAGTTACTTCCTCCCCGAATGTCCCAGGCTCCTTTCAGGCTGCTGCCCGGCCCTGGGCTCAGAGGGACGGGTCTGAGTGAGTCCCCTGCAGGCCCTTTAAGAGGACCTCCCTCCCCTCACTCAGTGACAGTCCCCTTGGTTTTCCCATCCCAAAGTCGTGGGGACCTCTCTTCCGGGCCCTGGAACCCTGGGCGGGGGTCCTGTATGTGGGGCTGTGACCCGGTGCCCCTCTGGGTAACATCCACGCCGAGCTATTGCTCCCGGTTTTAAACCACGGCACCGGTTCTGGGCCCGAGGCCTTGTCTGTGACTCAGCCCTGATCTGCTCGCGTCTCCGCCAACCTGGTCTCCTTCCTTCTCAGTCCCCTGGTTGCAGGGCTCTGTGCAGCTAGACCTCAGGAGGCTCTGAGTGACGGTTGCTCTGTTTTAGGTGTAATTTGATGTGGTTTGGGAAGCAGCAGGTACCCCGGTTACCTACGCGCCCACCTGTTGTCTCTGAACCAGGTACCTGAGGGTGCAGTTTGTGGTTCATTCTGGGCAGGAGGTGCGGCCCGGTTCCTGGTTCCCTAGGTGAGCCGTCCCTGCATTCCGGGACTGAGCCCGACTGGACCAGGGAAACCATCCTCCCAATGTGCTGTCACGGTTCCTCGGGCATTGTTGAGGGTTTTTGCATTTATGTCTGGGGACGTCCCATCCGTCCTGGAGACAGTCCTGTTGTAGTGAGGACATTGCAGGATCTTCGCCTCGCTCTCCTTAATGTCGTTTAGGCCAATAACCCTTTAAATTTTCATTAATTATAAGTTTTTTTGCTTTTCTTCTATGAATCTAGTTTTTCCACCAAACTTTCATTTTCATGATCACTGTTTCCTGTGACACATTTCGTGATTTGCACCTTTCCTGAAAATCTTGTGGTTCTGGGTCCGTGGACTCACCTGCTCACTCATGGTCTCTACCAGGCCAGTTCTCTATTTCTCTGCATGTTTAGTAATTTGCAGACTCCAGTGATTCTTAGTCCTGGGAGGGTTTTCATAAAACCCAACGATTCTCTTTTCACACCTACTCGACCCTGAGACCTCATGAGAGAGGCTTTGCTGCCTTTCTGCCCGATCGCTGGTCAGACAGGATGCAGGTGCTTCTGGAGTCAGAGCTGGCGGCTCCCTTTCCAGGTCTGGGCGAGTCGTTACCGAGGCTCCTCCTGGGCTCTCTGGACCCCAGGCAAGTCCTGGGATCGGGGTTTTTCAGTCACGGCTCCCGTGTGCAGTCCCTCAAGGTGCATTTGTGCAGGGCCACCCAGCACACTCCCCGGCTAGGACAGCGTCCCTGTGGGTCCCCCTTTTATAAGCTGCTCCCCTCCTGGGGCTCCTGGGCCTCTGTGTCCCTCTGCACAGCAGGAGGAGCTCATGTCTGAGGTCCTTGAGCTCCCCCAGCTCCCTTATCTGCTGGGGCTCCTCGAACATGACACCCCATCTTTGAACTCAGGTGGACTGAGTGTTTGTGCTCTCTCGGGAGGGACAGGGTCCCATGAGGCTGTGACACCCGGTGGTGACAGTGCCGCCCTATGTACTGACCTTGTCAGGGGAACGTTCATGAAACAGAATTCAGCCCCTCATGTGTCTGCACCACTCACAGGGCCCTGGGTCTCCTGGGGGATTAGAGAAGGAATTGGGGCTCCGAGGCTGCAGGAGGGGGCAGGACCTGCAGGAAATCCCAGAGCCTGGCAGGAAATCCCATCCCCCTTTCCTGTTCCTTGGACTCGGGGGCCCCGCTGAGAGCCCAGGTTCTTGTACAGGAGGCCCCCGGGCTGTGCCTCTGAGCCAGCCTTGCACAGTAACACGTGGTTGTGTCTGCAGGGTCCACGCTGGTCATGGTGAGAACCACCTGGTTCTGGAGGTGTCCTTGGAGATTGTGAGCCTGCCCTTCAGAGATGGGCTGTAATACGGGTCATTGTCCCACCACACGTGTGCCAGCCACGCCAGGGCCTCCCGGGGGCTGCCGGATCCAGCCGACACCCACACCAGTTGTGCTCAGGGAGAACCCAGAGAAGGAGCAGGTCAGCGTGAGGGTCTGTGAGCAGGACCCTCGCTGTCCCCACTCCTCACCCACAGTGAAATGCAGAGCCAGTGTCCTCCCCTGGCCGATCCAACCATTTCCGACCTTCTGAACAGCCTGTACTCTCTCAGCAGCACCGCCATGAACTGACAAACCTTTGACTCGTCCCTCTGTGTGTGTGACGTCATCAGCCTAGACAACCATTCCCCAGGAGGGTGGGTCCCTCTGCCTCTGCCTGGTGTCACCTACTCTTGGTGGTGTGAGCATGATGCCAAGTCAATGACCGTAGCCTCCACGCTCTTTCTTCTCTAGCTTTGGGGTCACATGCCTCTGGTGCCAGCTGCCCAGCCCCCGTGTGTCCAGCTGCTGCCTGGCTGGGACCCTGAGCTGTGCAGAGCTGAGCTGCACTGTGGAGTCAGCAGAGCTCCCTGTTGGATTTAGGTGACGGTGGTCAGATTTGATGATTAATAGTCATTTGAGTCCAATAGTGTCAGAAAAAGTCTCTCTGCCTGTTGTCCATGTGAGAAAGTTCTCTGGTTACAACAGACTGTTCTGACAGACCTCAGAGAAAAGCACAGAATCAGGAATCCAGAGAGTTCCCTGAGGAAACTGTGACCTGAAGAGGAAACCAGCCAGGAAACAGCCCAAAGCTCCCACTGCTCCTCTGATCCAACTTCAGGACGGAGCAAGGCCTACCCAGTGAGTCTGCAGAACCCCTTGTATGTGTTGAGAGCCTCAATGAGCCCCTGTATTCTTGTGTTACCCACACTTCAGGTTTGTATCCACCTGTGGCCCCAGAGTCCTCACTGTAATGGAGAAGGTTGTGCTTCACCTGTGAGGTGGTCCTAGGTCAGCTAAGGTGAGTCAGGTTCACTGAGATCTGGGAGGTACAACTGAAGTCTCTGTTGTTTCCAGATTACTATCAAGTGACACAGGATATCTGAGTGGCGTGGGGAATCTGAGTGACACAGGATGACAGGACCCATGCTATTGATTCCTTGGTGCAGCTCATGTCCCCTATTAATCCCCAAATTCACTGGCCCTAGAAGCCCACCCATGGGATATCTAGTCAGCAATCAGACATCAGCCTCTTGGGGAGTGGTTATGATAGATGAGGTCCAGCAACAATAGCACAGCCATGAGTAACAGGGTCCGAGCTGGTCAGGAGTGACCTCTCCCTCTCCCTGGGAGGCGGGGCCTGAATTAGGTGGCTTCCCTTTCAATGGCTGGAGGGGTGCACATGGTGGGGCCATGGTGACAGGAGGGTGGGATGTCAGATCCCCATCAGCTCAGGTCCTGGAGGGAGGAGCTGGGTCAGCCTCTGGAGCCCAACCTCAGGAAGACCAGATATGAAGGGAGATGGCACCGGAGACACTAGAGCAGCATTGGATGGACCCCTTCTGATCACCGAGCTCTGACCTCCTGACCTCCTGTCCTCTGACCCTGCTGAGCAGCCTTCCTTGCCTGGGGCTGCAGGCTCAGTCTGAATATTAATGGAAGAAAGTGGACTTTACAATGTTGATTACTTGATAGTTTAACCAGTATGTTTAATGGGATTAGGCTCCTAGAAAATTTAACATGAAATATAATCAAATAGGAATGATCACAGAAAAGGGCCTGATAAAGACACACATTGGAGGTTCCTGAGAGAGCGACAGGAAGGAATTACGTCCAGAGGTTGCATGTGGGGCAGCCTTTTCGTTATAAGTGGAGGGGCTGGGGTCAGGCTGCCCTGGTCATTCTGGGACCCTTGGGGGCATCTCTTCCTTGGACTTCACTCAGCATGTAAGTCAGAGATAGGGTGTCACCTGGGGCACATTGCATTAGATTAAAGACAGAGTCCCCTCTGTGAGCACAAGAAGAAAGTGTGGACTAGATGAGCAGGTCACACCTTTAACTTCTCCTGCATCTTTCAGACAGATTTTAGAGGGATTAGCATTTGTTGAGGCCGTTTCTGAAGCACAACAGTAGTATATTTATAATGTCCAAATTTTTATTTCATATTTTCATACAACTTTTAGGCTTATGGCAACGTAAAAGATAAAGGACATCCATTATCAATGTCTTCAGTATTAATTTATGAGGTTCCTTTGATCTGAGAAGCTCCCTCCCAGGCACAGGCAGGAGGGAGATTCTGCTTCTTGCTGTTGGAAATTCTGTCGTTGTGTCTAGAGCTTCCTGTGCAAACTCTTCCGTTATGCAAGCCCACGTCCGATGGCAGAGACCCCCCACTCGTTACGTCAGAATTGGTCATGGTTTTAGGTGGAGAAGAGACAAATGAAAACAGTGACTATGAATGTGTGCAGCTCAGAATAACTCCTGTGTTGAAATGATTATGGCAGGAGATGGACCTGATTTCTCAGTCTGGTGCTGTCAGTGATGTCGGGGTTCAGAGTAAGGGAAATGGGGAGAATTCCTCTCATAGATATTCTCACAGGAAAGGGAACTTCAACCCTGCCAGGTGACCCTCCCTCCCAGCCTCCCTCTGTCCTGCCCCTGGGGATGGTCACTGTGCTCACAGGATGCTGGTCTCTCCCCCATAACATACAAAGTCCTTAGGGTGTAATGACCACATTCACCCACCAGACACGGGATTTGGAAATATATTCTTTATATTTACAATTGTCTTTTCAGTTGCTCAATGGAGTCTTTAGTGAGAAAATGGATGTCATTTTAACAAGGGCCAATTTTCAAATATTTTCTTGAATGGATCTTATTTCGGGTCTTTTACAGAGAACTCCCAAGGTAATGCTGAGCCCCACTGTCCATGCTGATTCTCTGCAGCAGCCACGGGGACTGGAGAAGGTTCTGGCACCAGAGTGGAGGCTGCTGGGAAACTGCCCATAGATCTGGACGTGACTTTGGAGCTGGGTGAGGGGAGGATGCTGGACTTGTTTTGATCACATGACAGAAATATGCCTGATTCTCATGGACAGAGTGTTACTGGACCTATGGGTTTAGAGTCTCTTCAACTGAAGACCCAGAAGGAAGCCCAGGGCAGGATGGAGACAGCTTATATCATCCCAGGAAATCCCTGAGTAACTGTGAACAGGAGGTGCTTAGAATAGAGACGTTACCGATGCTGCAGACAGGGAACCAGAGACATAAGGAACCTGTCATTGGAAACTGGTGGGAAGGGCATCCCCTGTGACCTACAGGCACATCCTCACAGTGTCTCTGTCTACAAGGTGACAAGTTCAGAGGTCCAGGGGATTAGCACTTGATCACATTTTGGTCATTGCTCACATTGTGTCTCCATGGGTCACTCAGCTGCATAATTCATTGGGGTCCCATTTATGAATCTCTCAACTCTTAGAGGGAATAGGGGGCACCCATCTCTAGGAGCCATGGTGATGGTGTGTCTGCAAGAGGGGTCATCACTTCATCGACCACGGCCTGTGTCTCAGCCCATCACCATCATCATCATCTCCATCATCACCATCATCACCATCCTCATCATTACCATCATCACCATCATCAGCATCCTCATCATTTGCTTATTTTTATCATGTTTCTCATTTTCTGTAGACCGTCTTTTGTGCACACATGAGCCATTATCTCTAGTTCTGCTCATTTTTGGTAGTTTTTTAGAGAAATTTTTAGCCAGACTCTATTTTCCTTCTCATGTACTGCTGACAACTGATGGCTCATTCCTGCCTCTTCTCAGTCTGCCCGACATGGGAATCTGATAGGAAAGGTGGGTTCTCCTCTGTAGATGTCCTCGGAAGATTGAAACCACACCAGACCCTGGGATTAGATTTCCTCCCTCCCCACGACCTCTCCAAGATCAAAGCCATGAGCCAGGCTCCCCTCCTGGCTCCACGAGATGCCCTCTGACTTGCTGAAGGGCCTTTCCTCTGCTTCCCAGAGATTTCAACTCTGTACGTGATAAACATCCTGTCCCTTGGTGTGTGTGTTTGTCCTAAACCTGGACATTTGCACCATGTCATCCTGGGTCCCTCTCCCTTTGCCTGGTGTCACCTACTCTTGGTGTTGTGAGAATGATAACAAGTCAATGAGTGTCACCACCGGGGTCTTTCTTCTCTAGCTTTCTGTTCACACCCCTCAGGTGCCCACTGTCCAGAACCCATGTGTCCTGCTGCTGGATAGTTGGGACCCTGAGCTGTGTGGGCCTGAGCTGCTCTGAGGAGTCAGCAGAGCCTCCTGTTAGATTTAGGTGATGGTGGTCAGAAGATTTCACGATTAATTGTCATTTGGGGAAAAGAGTGCATGCAAAAGACATTCTGCCTGTTGTCCATGTGAGAAAGTCATCTCTGTTTACAACAGACATTTCTAAATGAGAGACCTCAGAGGAAAGTGCAGAATCAGGAATCCAGAGAGGTTCCCTGAGGGAAACTGTGACCTGAAGAGGAAACCAGCAAGGAAACACCCCAAACCGCCCACTGCACCTGCTCCTGGGAGGGTCCTTGTGTTAAGGCCCCTGAGCACCCTGGTGGCCTCAGTCCCTGCTGCAGGGAGGTTTGTGTCTGGGCTCACACTGACCTCCTCTCACTGTGTCTGCTGCACAGTAATACACAGCCGAGTCCTCAGATTTCAGGCTGTTCATCTGCAGATACACCATGTTCTTGGTGTTGTCTCTGGAGATGGTGAATCGGCCCTTCACAGAGTCTGCATAATATTTGCTACTTCCATCATACAATATTACTGCCACCCACTCCAGGCCCTTCCCTGGAGCCTGGCGGACCCAGTGCATGTTATAGCTACTGAAGGTGAATCCAGAGGCTGCACAGGAGAGCCTCAGAGACCCCCCAGGCTTCACCACGGCTCCCCCAGACTCCACCAGCTGCACCTCACCCTGGACACCTGCAAAAACAAAGACGTCCTGGTCAGGAAACTCTCACACATCCACTGTTTCTCTCACTCATGTCCACTCACACACTCAGTGTTTCTTGTTCTCCATAAATTACCTCTTAAAATAGCAACAAGGAAAACCCAGCTGAGCCCAAGCCCCATGGTGAGTGGTCTTTGTTCAGTCCGGATCAGGGAATCAGAACAGCTGGGATCCTGGGGCTGGGCTCCTGTCCCAGAGCTGCAGGGTCAGGGCTGGGCTGGTTTTTATGAGTAGAGGGGCCTATTTGCATGTCCTCCTACTATATAGAGATCTCAGGGGTGAACCTACAGATATGTCAGTAACTCAGTGAAGGTGACAGGTTCCTAGGGCTTTTGGTTGCCCTGGTAGCTTTTCACCCACTAAATACAGAATTATAGGCGGCTTGGGGTTTGTTGATGAGACCACATCTGGTAACAGTGACCCAGCGTCAAGGCTCTGATCCTCCCACTGGCTCCCTTTGCTCCCCTGAAACTACTCCTGGACAGAGCTGCACCTGCCCCGTGAAGCTGCACAACCCCTTGTATGTAATGAGAGCCTCAATGATCCCCTGTATTCCAGTGTTACCCACACTTCAGGGTTGTATTCATCTGCGGCCTCAGAGTCCTCACTGCCATGGAGAAGGTTTTGCATCACCTGTGAGGTGGTCCTAGGTCAGCTAAGGTGAGTCAGGTTCACTGAGGTCTGGGAGGTACAACTGAAGTCTCTGTTGGGCACAGAAGTCTATCAAGTGACACAAGAAATGTGAGGGATGCGGGGAATCTGAGTGGCACAGGATGACAGGACCAATTTTCTTCATACCATTGTCCACCTCCTGTCCCCGAACAATCCCCAAGTTCACTGGCCTTAGAATCCCTCCCCTGGGATCTCATGTCAGGAATCAGACAAAATCCTATTGGGGAGCAGTTATAACAGACACTTGCCACTAGCAACAGCACACCCATGAGTAACAGGGTTCGAGCTGGTCAGGAGTGACCTCTCCCTCTCCCTGGGAGGCGGGGCCTGAATCAGGTGGCTTCCCTTTCAATGGTTGGAGGGGAGCCCATGGTGGGGCCATGGTGACAGGTCGGTGACCTGTCAGATCCCCATCAGCTCAGGTTCTAGAAGGAGGAGCTGGGTCAGCCTCTGGGGCCCAACCTCAGGAAGCCCAGTTATGAATGGAGATGGCACTGGAGACACTAGAGCAGCATTGGATGGACCACCTCGGGTCACTGAGCTCTGACCTCCTGAACTTTGACCCAGCAGAGCAGCCTTTCTTGCCTGGGCTGTCCGCTCAGTCTGAATGTTAATGCATTAAATTATACTTTAGAGTGTTAATTACTTGAGAATATAGCAAGTATGTTTAGTTAGATTAGGCTCGTAGAAAATTTAACATGAGATATAATCCAATAGAAATGATCACAGAAAAGGGCATGAATGAGACGCACAGGGGAGGTTCCTGAGAGAGCTACCGGAGGGAATTAAGTCCAGCGGTTGCACATGGTCAGTGGGGACAAGGCTGTCAGGAGGCTGTGCAGAGGGAGACAGAGCAGAGGGGGAACCATCTCTGGTTGCCCCTGCTCCACACAGGGAACCCACCAGGCCTCACTCCCTGACACAGCACACCATGAGCCAGTCCCCTGTCCTGCTCTCTGAGGTCATTGCTCTTGGTTGATGGGCCTGCCAGGATGTCCTGAGTCCTCGATTATGTCAAAACTGAGGGTCCTCTTATCCCCTGGTGACTGTGGCATCATCACACTCAACATCTGAAGCCACTATGGGTGGGAGGCCCTCCCGGTGTGCAGAGAGCCCACGGCATTGTCACTGTGTGCAGGGAGCTGGGACTATGACCCCCAAGGCCTGTTACCTTCTGCGAGATTGACCAGCTGTTTGGTGCTGAGTCTTCTGTTCTGTGTCCTGACCATGACTCTGGACAAGATCCAGGAGCAAATGTCAGAAGCACAAGAAGCTGCAGAGTCGACAGGGACCCAGGACTTCACCTCCCCTGCTCCTGCTCCTGGGCTGGGTGCTCTGATCTCTGTCTCCTGAGCGCCCCCTGGTGTCCTCAAACCTCTTGCACCCCGGCCCACCTCACTCCCTCAGGGAGGTTTGTGTCTGGCTCCCGCTGACCTCCTCTCACTGTGTCCCTCACACAGTGTTACAGGGGAAGGTAGGGCCCCTTGTAGTTGTCCCCGAGACCCCTCCCACCACCTTCGGGTTCCTGGATTTGTTCTTCTTGCTCTTCTGGGTGGGTGTTTTCTGGTTCCTCACGTTCCAAATTGCTGATGGGATTCTCAGTGTCCTCTGCTCTGCTCTCGATTCCCGTAAATTATTCTTCCTCTCAGTCCTGTGGCCTTCCCTTCTGACTGGTGCTTTATTATGTGACCGATGGTCTCACTAGTTTCCTTAATGGTCTCACTGAGGTCCCGGAGCATCCTTATAACCACTGTTCTGAACCCTCTCCAGGGCTTGCTTGGCTCTATCTCATTTAGTTCCTCTTCTGGAGATTTCTTCTGTTCTTTCCTTTGTGACATGTTTCTTTGCCTCCACATTTTGGCTGCTTCTGGGTGTTTCTTTCTATGTATTAGGTAGAGCTGCTGTGTCTCCTGGAATTGGTAGAGTAGCTCTTTGCAGTAGGTGTCCTGTAGGACCCAGGGGCCCAGCCTCCCCAGTCCCCTTAGCTGGGCCTTCTAGGTGCTCCCCTGTGTGGGCCATGTGCATTGTCCTGCTGTGCACACGGGTGCCGCGGAGTCTCCGACAACAGAGCCAAACGGGCCCCACAGCCATTCACCGTCCTGCAGAGGGAACCTCATTGAACTGTGGGACACAAGGACGGCCAGCACGCGGTCACTGCGTGCGCGGGGGGGGCTCCACACCTTTCTTCCCCGTCTGGATCTTTTCATGTAATTTGTTTCCTAGGTGCTCTGGCTGGGCCCCTGCACCAGGCTGAGGGACTTGGGGAGGGGGGCGACCTTGTCTGGCGCCTGAGCGTCTATGAAAAGCTCCATTCCCTTCAGCACTGAGATGGTGTCGCCTGTGGGCTCTCACACGTGGCCTCTGCTGTGGGAGAGCCTCAGATGTCCGCTGTCCCGGCTCACGTGTCCTGCGGGTTGGCTGGGACCCTGAGCTGTGAGGAGCTGAGCTGCTCTGTGGAGGCAGCAGAGCCTCCAGTTAGGTTTAGGTGACGGGGGTCAGAAGACTTGATGATTAATTGTCATTTGGACACAAAAGAGTCTGAAAGAGCCTCTCTGCCTATTTCCCCTGAGAAACTTGTTTCTCTTTACTGCAGATTTCACAGCAGTCTGGGCTCACACAGCTTCCCCTCACTGTGTCCCTCCCACAGTAATGCACGGCTGGGTCACTCGCCTTCAGTCTGCTCCACTGCAGATGCCTGGTGCTGATGGAGTTGTCTGTGGAGATGCTGACCTGGCCTCGGAAGGATGGGTTGTATCTTGTGTGCGAGTCACCAGCACAGATCATTCCCAACCACCTCAGGCCCTTCCCAGGTGACTGGCCCACCCAGCTGACCCAGCAGCTGGTGAAGCTGTCCCCAGAAGCCCTGCAGGAGATCCTCAGAGTCTCCCCAGGTCTTGATCTCTCTGCCCCAGAGGGCACCAGCTGCACCTGGGCGCAGACACCTGTGTGGGAGAGCACGACTCAGGTCAGGGCTGCCTCCTGCCCTCTCTCCTCCATGACCCCAACACGTGGCCTGTGACTCACCTGGAAGGACAGCCAGGAGCTTAGCGAGGATGGTGGCACAGCCCATCCTGTACAAGGACAGTGAGGGACACAGCTGAGGACCCAGCTGGGTGGGGAGGGACACTGCACTGTGGAGGGGGACCCAAGATTTAAATGGATGGTGCCCCAACATGGGTTTGCATGTTAACTGCCCTGCCCTCTAGGTGACACTTCTGATGGTTCATGACCCAGAAGTTCCAGGGCTCGGGGAGAGGTGCTGGTCTGAGCCTCCCCAGAGGGAAGGCGACACTCTCACACAGGCTGTGGTCCTGGCAGAAGGAAACCCCATTAGAATCTAGGTGAATTCTGGTTGGGACTGATTCACACCTCCCAGGTGGACGTGGTCTGAAGCGATCACCTAGACGCCAACCTGTGGAGGGTATTTCACGGGCTGGGGCCGAGGGGACAGGCAGGACTGATGTTTCTCATAATCGGCTGAGGCTCTCAGTGGGAGGAGTGCTGAAGGAAACCTCCATTCTCACAGATACTCATGAACAAGAAGGCAGCCTGAGTTCAGGGATGTTCCATGGAGATTTTCTGTAGGAGAGACAGGGGGCAACTCTGAATACAACAAGGACATGCAGGAATCAGGGTCGGGAGCAGGGTGGGGTCAGTGGATGGAAAAGTACTAAGGGACCAGCAGGGGTGAGAGGACTGGTCAATCGTCCTGACAGACTTCTTGCTGAAGACAGGCCAGGGTGGTTCCCCATCACCTGGGGTGTTGCTGGGTGGGGACCCAATGAGGGCTGGAGGGAGATCATATACTAAGTGCAGGGGTTTGTAGTCAAATCAACCTCACAGGGTTCTTGCTAATATTGGGCTGTGCAAAGCTGGACCTTAATGAGTAGAGGTTGCAGCCTAGTTGGGAAGAGACTCAGAGGGGCCTGACGGAAGCTTGGTCAACGAGGGGCCCTTTCCATCACTTTCAATATTTCCTGCCTGTCTCTTCTGACCTGAAATGTTTCTCTTGACAAATGTGCTGACAGTCCAATGGGAGCTGCCTTGTAGGTATGTAACTGCTTTTCTCTTCCCTCTTTTTAAATCCTCTCCTTGTTCTTAACCTTTGCCATTGTAATTGTGAGGTGTCCTGGTGTGAACCTATTTGGGTTCGTCTTCTTTGGCACTCTGCGTGCTTCCTGGATTTGTGTGTCTTTCCCCTTCAGCTAGTTTGGAAAGTTCTTGTCATTATTTCATCAAATAGGTTCTTGCTCACTTTCTCTCTCTCTTCTCCTGCTGCTATGCCAATGATGTGGATGTTGTTTTATTTTGTGTTTCCCAAAGTTTCCTTAAACTACCTCATCCTTTTTTGTAAAATCTTTATTTTTGAAAATATTATAGGTGTCCCATTTTCCCCCCCAATTTACCCCTCCACTTCGCTCCCACTCGCTCCCCAGGCCTTCACCCCGTCGTTAACTCTGTCCATGGGTTATGCGTATATGCTTCTAACTTCTTTGATTACTCTCTTCCCACCCTCCACCTCTCTTCACTCTTTCCTCTGAAATAGGATTGTTTGTTGCATGTGTTAATATCTCTGGATCTATTTAGTTCATCAGTTTCTTTTGTTCATTAGCTTCTTCTTAAAGAAGAGCCTTCAACAATTCCTGTAGTGCTGGTCCAGTGGTGATGAACTCCTTTAGCTTTTTCTTATAGGTGAAGCTCTTTATCTGACCTTCAATTCTAAATGATAGCTTTGCTGGGTAGAGCAATCTTGGTTGTAGTTCCATGTTTTTCATCACTTTGAATATTTCTTGGCACTCCCTTCTGGCCTGCAAGGTTTCTGTTGAGAAATCAGCTGACAGTCGTATGGGTGCTCCCTTGCAGGTAACTAACTGCTCTTCTCTTGCTGCTTTTAAGAGTCTCTCTTTGTCTTTAACCTTTGGCATTTTAACTGTGATGTGTCTTGCTGTGGGCCTCTTTGGGTTCCTCTTGTTTGGAACCCTCTGTGTTTCCTGGACTTGTAAGTGTATTTCCTTCCCCAGGTAGGGGAATTTTGCTGTCATTATTTTTTCAAATAGGTTTTCAATTTCTTGCTCTGTTTCCTCTCCTTCTGGCTCCCCAGTAATATGAATGTTGGGCTTCTTGTAGTTGTCCCAGAGGCTCCGTACACTATCTTCACATTTCTGGATATTTTTTCCTTTTTGCTCTTCTGGCTGGGTGTTTTCTGTATCCTCATGTTCCGAAGAGCTGATTGGATTCTCAGCGTCCTTTACTCTACTGTTGATTCCCTGTAGATTATTCTTCATTCCAGTTCCTGTAGCCTTCATTTCAAATTGGTACTTTATTATGTCACTGATTTTCTCAGTTGTTTTCGTAATAATATGCTTGAGCATCCTTATAAAGAAAATTCTGAACTCTGTGTCTGTTAGCCACATTGTCTCTATATCACTTAGTTCCCCTTCTAGAGATTTCTTCTGTTCTTTCCTTTGTGACATGTTTCTTTGCCTCCACATTTTGGCTGCTTCTGGGTGTTTGTTTCTATGTATTAGGGAGAGCCGCTATGTCTCCTGGAATTTATAGAGTGGCTTTGTGTAGTAGGTGTCCTGTAGGGCCCAGTGGCTCAGCCTCCCTGTCATCTGAGCTGGGGTTTCTACATGCTGCCCTGTGTGGGCTGTGTGCTCTGTCCTGCTGTAGTTGATCCTTGGTTGCTATTGGCGTCACTGGGAGGAACTGACCCCCAGGTCAATCGCTGTGAGGACCATCTGCAAGTACAGCCAGAGAGCTGCTGTGCTGGAGACACCCCTTGGAGCAGTATTTACTTCAGTGGGGCTTTGGTGCTCACCAAGTGCGCCCCTTGAGTGTATCACTCGTGGATGTGGTAGTGTTGTAATCCAGAGTGGTTGAGTCTGACCCCCGAGTGCACTGTCTCTGGGGCCTCCTGGGTGGTGCAAAGTCAGCCTCTGCCAGTGCCTTGTCCAGGGCCACCCAGCATGAGCTACACAGCAGTCCCTAGATGGCTGCTACTTATGCTGGGCTTAGAGGTGTCCAATTGAGGCCAAGCTATGAACCAATGCAGGCTGCCACTAGTGCCAGGCCTGAGGCCACTTACCAAGATGTATGGAACACACTGCTTCTTGATTGAGAGATTTTAGGAAAGTCCTAAGCATGATGCTCAAGAGGCCACTTGCATAGAAAAGCCCCTGGGAATGGCTTGGATGAACTTGCAGGTAGGGAGGGGCGGGGCATCTGGGAATCATGGGGTGTGGGGAAAGGTGTGAGTCAGGTGCTGGTGATTCAAATGTGGCGCCTGCATGCTGGCTGTGTTCGAGGAGGGCTTGGCAAAGGAGCCATGGTCTCTTCAGCTCTTTTGCCTGGAAGAAAGCTGCCCCTCCACCTCTTGCCCCAACTTCAGGCAGGTTAATTCCTGCCCAAGTGCCTAGCTTCCTTTCAGGCTGCTGCTGGACGCTGAGCTCAGAGGGAGCATGTCTGAGTGAGTCCATGCATGGGCCCTTTAAGAGAGGCTGTGGGGCACCCGCAACTGCTGCGATCCTCAGCCACAGTCCCTGCTGGCTTCACAGCCTGGAGTTGTGGGGACGTCTCTTCCCTGCCTTGGAGCCCTGGGCTGGGGGACTGTTGTGGGCCTGGAACCATGCACTCCTCTGGGAAGCCCCCACCGTGAAGATGTCCCTCCCGGGTTTAAACCACTGCACCAGGTGTGGGCTTGCAGCCAACTCTCTGCTACTGGGTCCCGATCCCCCCCTTTCTCCCCGGGTGCCCCTCCTCCCAGTATCGATGCTTCTTCACTTCCCTGGTTGTAGGGCTTCTGTTCAGCTAGATTTCAGGAGGTTCTCAGTGATGATTGTTCTGTATTTTAGTTGTGATTTTGATGTATTTGGGGGGGGGGGGCAGCTGGTACCTCGATTACCTATGTGCCCACCTTGCTTCCTCTCCTCATTATTTTTAAATCTTTGTCTTTTTGCTTCTGTGATTTTATGTTTTTTTCTACCTTTCATTCAAATTCCTGATTCAATCCTCTGCTGCATCCAACCTACTTTTATTCCTTCCTGTGTTTTCTTTTTTATAAATCCTTCCATGAAGTTATTTTCTCCATTGCTTTTCAGAGACAGTGGAAGAGAGAGAGGGAGAGAGAGAGGGAAACATCCCTGTGAAAGACACACAGCAATTGGTTGTCTCCCACAGACATCTGACCTGGGATCGAGACTGCAGCTCAGGTAGAAGCCTTTGATGGGGGGTCTACCCGAGACCCTTCAGTCCATGGGCAGAGGGAAGCCCTACAGCATTTCACAGCTGGGTGTATTGTGGGTGCCTAGTCTCAGCTCTGGTGCTCTAGGATGTGGCATATTTTTGGATCATGGTTCCAGACCTCTTAGGGGGAACCTCTGTCTGAATATATCCCTTGGTAACTCCAGCCTGTCACCCATGGGAGCAGGGCCAGCCCCTTTCGCCTGTCAGGACTTCTTTCCAGTCTTGAGGTGTCTCCTGCTCCCAGTCCTTGGTTAAAAGTCTCCTCTTCAGAGAGTCTGTAGTTGGTAATTCAGGGTGAAGGATCCTTATTTTGTCATCATTTCCACTTGGTTCCAAGAGCAGCTGAGAGTAAGATCCACCTACCCCTCCATCACCTTGACCCCGCCCTCTGCCTTTTAGTTCCTAAAAAAGGAAATGCCCCTTGTGGTTCATGTGAGAACATTGCTGCTAATAGAGTAAAACTGTTACTGCAGACCCATCCGGAGTAAGCACAGAGCCACAGGTCCGGAGGCTCTGGAGAGACTGTTGTGCGGAGAGGAAACCATGAGCCCTGGGAGGAAACAGCCAGAAACTCCACCTGCAGCTGCTCCTGAAGCTGAGACAGAGTCTGAGGCCATGAGCGCCCCCTGGTGTCCTGGGGGCCCCCAGCAGCCCAGCCTCCTGTCTCCTGCAGGGAGGTTTGTGTCTGGCTCACACTGACCTCCCCTCACTGTGTGTCTGTACAGAAATACACGGCCGAGTCCTCAGATTTCAGGCTGTTCATTTGCAGATACAGCGTGTTCTTGGCGTTGTCTCTGGAGATGGTGAATCGGCCCTTCACAGAGTCTGCATAGTATGTGGTACTTCCATCAGTATCAATGCGTGAGACCCACTCCAGCCCCTTCCCTGGAGCCTGGCGGACCCAGCTCATATAGTAGCTACTGAAGGTGAATCCAGATGCTGCACAGGAGAGTCTCAGAGACCCCCCCAGGCTTCACCACGGCTCCCCCAGACTCCACCAGCTGCACCTCACCCTGGACACCTGCAAACACAAAAACGTCCTGGTCAAGAAACCATCACACGTTCACAGCTTCTCTCACTCATGTCCACTCACACACTCAGTGTCTCTTTTTCTCCATAAATTACCTCTTAAAATAGCAACAAGGAAAACCCAACTGAGCTCAAGCACCATGGTTACTGGTCCGTGTTCAGTCCTGACCAGTGAATGAGAACAGTTGGGGATCCCGGGGCTGGGCTCCTGTCCCAGAGCTGCAGGGTCTGGCCTGGGCTGGTTTTTATTACCAGAGGGGCCCTATTTGCATGGCTTCCTACTATATAGAGACTCAGGGTTTAACCTACAGAGAAGGCAGTGCCTCTTTGGGGGTGAGAGTATCCTGTGGCCTTGGGATGGCCATGAATAATTTAATTATCTAAATAGAGAATCATAAGGTTTCATTCAACCCAACAGACTGTACCTGGTCCCAGTGAGCCCAGGATCTGGCCTGTGCTCCTCCACACTGGCCACGACTGCTCCCATAAGCCTATTCCAAGCCAGAAAGGGACCTGTCCAGTGAGGGTGCAATACCCCAAGTATTTAACAAGAGCATGAATGAAAGTCTGTATTCTGGTGTCATCCAGATTCAGGGATGGTGACAAGCACCTTCCTGGGAAAGAGACCTCAGGCTGCAGGTCTTGTAAGAGGGGCCTCCATGTATGTGGTGTGTTGGTGCCCTTGGCACTCAGTATCTCTGGCTCCCTGACCTTCAAGGAGACCAACAAGCCTGAGTGTTGAGAAGATGCTTTTCTATCCTGAGGACCCAGAGACACTGAAAAGTTAGAGAGATTCATGGAGCTGATCGCGGGCTCTGAGTTTCCTACAATCAGAAGGACATTTATAGGGGTTCTCTCTGCAGACACTAATGGAAAACATTAAAGAAAGTAATGAAATAAATAATTTGTGAAAAAAATATAAACCAGGACACCTATGAACAATGTGGCTGTGTGAATTTAAGGTGAATTATTCATCTATGAGATGGAGACCTTGGCAGTTAATATTCAGTCAATGCCATGGTGATTGGAGTGAAATTGATCCCATGGCCTGTATTTTGGCAAGTTCCGTTATTACCATTTAGAGTGTTTATTGTAAAAAGAGGACAGCTCTACATTTCCATAGCATTTGTATAACTGTTTTGTAGCACCTGCATGCAAAAAAAGCATATTAAAGTATATTTTCAGAGTATGGACATAAAAACTGAACACTGACATGACAGTAACCCCCTTCCTCATGTTGGACATGAGCTCAGTGGATCCTGAGCACCCAGGGGTCCTGAGAGCACGTTTTCTTCCCAGTCTCACAGAGGTTTAGAGACCCCCCCCCTCCTTATTCAGGTGCCTGTCCGGTCCCTTCCAGCAGGAGCACTATGGACCCTGCTGTTCACAGGACGTCCCCTCTGAGTTATTTCCGTCCACTGGCCCCTCCCGCTGCTCCTGAGCCGTCAATCCCCAGGGTTCTCTGCTGCATCCCAGGTGAGCCCTGTGTCTCTCCTGTGGCTACGACCCTATTAGAAGAGCCTTGGACAGAATCTCCTTTCCAATTTAGCGACTGTCAGAAGAGCTTTTCTGTAGCAACAGAGAGAACACAGTGAAAGGGGCTTCAGACTCAATAATCCACAGGCAGCAGACAGGCTGAGGGACGTGCTCAGCTCCAACCCCTGCACCTTCAGGAGGGGGATCCGAGAGCAGAGCCCAGGCCTCAGGAGGCTATTCCCAGGCCTGTGTGGAGTGGATTTTGCTCAGAGGGATGTCTTGGCCTTGAACTGAGGCCCCTGCATGGTTCTGTGGTTATTTTCTTCTCACTGTGCACATGTGATGAGTATTGTGCTCTGAGGCCTAGAATCCTCTTCTGCCCATTGTTGGGAGTAGCTCCTGGTCTCCCCGCATGTTTTCTGGGCTGTGTTGTGGGAGGCTGTGTGGGCAGGAAGGGGCTCCCAGGGTTAGTGGTTTGGAGACCGGAGCTGGGCCGGAGCTCATCTGCTTCCTGAAGGCTGGGTGGCCAGGCCCTCTCAGTCACCGATGGAGAACAGGTGGTCTGGGGCTCCACTGCCCCACAGGTGACCAGCACTCCCCTGCTGGGACCTGGCCCCTGGGCACCTTTGGCCAGGAAGGGAGCCCGGTGAGTGCGGCCCTGAGCCCCCGCCTGGGGCTCTGGACTGTCTAGGGACAGGGGATTCACAGGAGACACACTTGTGAAGGGGTGTGCACTGGCTGCTGGGGCCAGCTGTGGGCTGGGGCACTTGCTGCCCGGTGTGGACCTGGGAGGGGCTGTGTCATGGGGGCTCCATGGAGGACTCCACCTGGGTGGCTGTCCCCCACGAGGGGAGGGCCGTGGGCTCTGCTGACTGCTGAGTGTCAGCTTGTGTGCTGGCCGCCTGGCCTGGCTTTCTGAAAGAGCTGAGACCCCGTGAGCCCTCTGTGAGCTCCTGCCCAGCCAGCCCTGGCGAAAGGCCTCGCTTAGGAGGTCTGTGGTCTGGGTGGACGTTTGGGGCCGGCAGTGCTCTGGGCTTCCTGGGTGTTGATCCCGAGCCTGGGGTGTCTGTGCTCCTGCTGCGGGCTCTGGGTGACATAAGTGGGGGCTCAGGCCTGCTGGCCCCTGGCCCGGGGCACTGGTGGCAGGACTGGGATGCTCACCTCAGAGGTCAGCTCTGGCCAGGGTCCCCGGAGCTGCCTCAGGAAGGTGAGGACAGGACGCAGCCCTCCACTGACCAGCCCAGCTCCCCCCTCACCGTGGAGTGGGACATCGAGGGGCATCCCAGGCTGTGGGGTTGCCCATGGAGCCTGGGACTGCCTGGCCAGCAGCCGGGCTCCATCTCTGACCTCCGGCCGGGCGCTGGTTCCCCGAAGGCCCTGGGCAGTTCGAGTTACAGCCTGTCTCACAGTGGTAGTTCCCACTATACCCACTGTGACTCAGGGCTGCTCAGAATCCCCTCGTTGGGTCCTGGCCTGGGGGCCTCTGAGGTGGGGAGTGGGCTTCCGGGAGCAGCTTCCTGTTGGGCAGGGCTGGACCAGCAGGGGAGGGCTCTGGGTGGCCACGGGCAGGTTTTATGAGTGGCCTGTGGCACTGTGAGCCCCAGCCGCTGCTTATCCCACACTGTCTGAGGCTCGCACAAATTCTGCCAGGACCCGGGGTGGTGTGGACATTGCGCCTGGCTGAGTAGGGGCCCCGCCTAGGCCGCGGGGGCCCCTGTCTGGCCCGGGACCCCTCCTTAGGCTGTGGAGTCCCCTGGGGATGGAGGGTGAGAGCGTGGGGCATCTCCTGGCTGGAAGCGGGCGCTGCCCTCAGGCCCCGAGGGCAGGCTGGGCTGCTCGGCCACTTTCCGGGGAGGGTTTCTGGCCGAGTGAGTCTCACTGTGGTACCAGCTGCTACTGTACCACGGTGACACAGGCAGGACCAGAAACCTCCTGGCCTGTTGGGGGCTCAGCACACCTCCGTGGTCTTTGGCCTTGTAGGCGGGGCAGGCTCCGTCCTTGCTGGACGCGTCTCCTGAGCTCTGGAGGCCCCGAATCCCAGTACGTTTGGCTTTTTCGGGCATTTTCAGCCTGGTCCCGTGCCGGAAGGAGCCCCGTGGTGCATGGACCCTGTGGCAAAGGTGCCCTGGATTGGAGTGGCAGCCTGAGCCCAGGCCTGGTGTTCGGGCATCACTGGGGTGCTGTGGCAGGGGACCCTGAGGGCTGGGGAGCAGAGGCTCACACGGGAGCTTTTGGGTCCGGCCTGAGCCACTGGAGGCATTCGCACCCTGAGAGGGACCCATGCAGAGTCTCCCCTGTGCCGGGCAGGGTGGGGTGGGGCGGGTCATCTGCTGAGCGCCCCTCCTCCTGCGGCTGCCCAGCCCCTTCCCTGCACCCAGGCACACTGTCTACACTGGCCCTGCCACGCTGCCTGGAGCTGCCAGGGGAGCGGGTGGGGTCCTGGAGCTTGTGGGGGATCAGCTCAGCTCCAGATCCTCTGCACACCCCTCCCCACCGAGGGGGTCCTGGTACATCCCTGTCCCTGTCCAGTGGAAAATGGAGGGGCCGGGGGGGGCGAAGGGGCGAGGACGGGGACCCTGGGAAGGGGCACTGTGGTTGGGCTCTTAGTCCGTGTGTCCAGGCCTGAGGCTGGGTGCCAGGAGGGACTCCCCTGTGGCCGGAGCTCCGTCCTGTCCCATGGCCTCTGGATGGGGCATGGGCTTCAAGGGCCAGGAGCCTCTGGGGCTGGGCCTGGGCAGCTAGGCATGGGGAGCGGGGCCAGCTCTGGGCAGGAGGGGTGGACACCTCAGGTTTGCTGGAGGCCTGGTCAGTGCTGCCCAGGGCTCATACACTGGACACCAGCGAGGTGGGGAATGACCTCCCCGCCTGCAGCTTCCCTGTGTCTGCTCTCCAGCCAACTGTGAGGTCACCAGCCTTTATGACAGTTGGGAGGACCGCAGGAGTGGCTGTGACCTGTCCCGAGCAGGGGCACTGTGGCCAGGTGGGGGCAGTGAGTTCTGAGCACAGTGACAGATTGCCGGGCAATATGGCTTGTCCCAGGACCCGGGTAGAGGCCTATGGTCACAGCTGCCCACCTGGTTCTGGCTGGGGTCACGGCCCCGCCTGCCGTCCTCAAAGGGATAAGCCAAAGCAGGTGCTGCCTCAGGAAGCTGAGCTGCAGACAAGGCTGAGGGCTGGGGCGCAACTGAGGGGCCTCTGGGTGCCCCGGGGTCCTGAGCTGCACCTGCAGATTCACCTTTGGGAGTGGTCCCTGTGGCTGGCGCAGGCAGGGTGCAGGGCAGGCACAGGGCTCTGGGCGACCTGAGCTGGGGGACGGTGCTGAGTGGGCCCCAGTTGTTGCTATGGGTGGCGTCACGGAGGTAGCTGTAGGCACCTAGACCACGGTCTGACGCCCTGTGACAATAACTGGGGCCTGGAGGCGGGGCCTCGTGCACCAGGGTCCGCCAGGGCTGCTGAGGAGGCTGGGAGCTGCCCTGGGACCCGCCAGGCCGCCAGGCGCTGGGGCGGGCCTGCGGCCCCTGGGGTGGGCTGGGCGGGGAGAGGAGGTGCTCAGGACGCCTGGGTCGGTTCAAGGTGAATGCCCTGTTCGTAGACCCAGGGGGAGCTGAGAGGACTGAACAGGGATTTGGGCTCGAGCCACTGCCCAGGGTGGGGACAGGGTGGAGCTACCCGACCTGGCCTGTGAGAACTGCCTGTGGGGGCCTGGGCTGAGCTCGGGGCTCAAGTGGGGATCGCGTCTGACTCTGATGTCCAGGGTCCGCGGGTCTGCGGGCCATTGGATGGGGCAGGCAGCCCCTCAGGGACCCTCTGCGAGTTACACAGGGGCCTGGGCCACCCCGAGGGCTCACCTGGGCCCATATCTGCCTTGGGGGGGCATTGAGTGGCAGGTCTTGGTCGGGATCAGGGCACAGGGGTGGGACAGTGGCTGGGAGGAGGGAGGCATAGGGCTGGGCCGTAAGACCTCAGCTCCCAGACAGGCTCTGGCTGGAGGAACTGTCCCCACAGCCACTGTCCTGAGGGCCGCTGGCTGGGCCTTTGAGGTGGGTGCTGGGGTCTGACCCTGGATGACAAACCCTTGGGCACAACCCTACTGTCTGAAGCTGCCCTCCCGGGAAGGTCCACTCGTGGGGCGGCCCCTGAGACGGGAGCCGGGATGTGGACGGGGTCTGCGTGCTGCGGGTGGGTGGCAGCCGAGATGTGCAGCCAGAGCAGGGGTGGCCCTGCTGAGGACAGTGGGAGGCCTGGACGCTGTCCTCCCCCAGGAACCTGGCAGCCCGGTTCAGACCAACCTGGCTCGGCCTGACCGGGCGCAGTGGGTGCCCATGCTGCTGAGGAGGGGTGGGCCAGCTCCTTGGAGGGGCTCTCCTTGGAAGCCAGTCCCTGTGGTTGCATTTCTACTTGGTGCGTGAGACACACCCCTGCCAAAGACCTGCACAGCCTGGCTCCCGGGGGAGAGGCCCTTGGAAGCCCCCCAGGGCGCGCCAGGGACCGACCCACCAGCTTCGGGACTGGCTGTGGGCTGGGAAGTGCTCCCGCCCCGGGAACCCCGCCCCGCCCCAGCTTATCAGTGAGCCACGGCTCCGTCCAGTACACTCCCAGCCTCAGCTTCCCTGAGGGAGTCCGGGGTCCTTCTTGTTGGGAGCTTGACCTCGGACGTCTGCCCAGTGCCACCCTGGCCTTGCTGACTCCTGCTGGTGTTGAGCCCCAGGGCTCTTTCTATCATTTTGTGGGCATGTGCCTGTGGGGTCAGGGAGGCCCCCCGGCTGCAGGTGGGTGCCTGGCTCAGGGGCTGAGCTGGCTGAAAGCGGCCCCAGAGGAGTAAGCTCAGGCCACCACCTTGGGAGCACCCCTCGTGGCCCGGGCCTGGCAGTGTGGCTGGGTTTTTGGTGCCAGGTCTGTCACTGTGGTAACCGTAGTTATAGTAGCACAGTGGGAGGGCCCTTGGCAAAAAGCTCCTGGGTGTGGGGGGGGCCCTGCCCTGCCTGAGGTCCTGGCCCAGTGTCGGGGGGGCCGGTCTGCAAGAGGCACAGGGGTTTCACAGCCCCCTGGAGTTGGCAGGACAGGCCCTGGCTGGGGGAGCTGTGGGGGCCACGCCTTCACTGTGCTGCCCGCCTGTGGGTTTGTGTTTGGGGATGCACGGCTGTGGTGCCACCATGCCCATGCTGACATGCCCCGTTCAAGGTCCAGGGGCCGTGTCACTCGGCCGAGGGTGGGGCCAGGCTTGGGCTCTGGTGGGGTTTTGATGGGCCCTGTGACACCGTGACTGTAGCAACCACTATCATCACAGTATTCATAGCACAGTGACACAGACCCGTCCCTAATCCCACCCAGGGCCGGGGATGACCTGTGGACCGAGCCAGAGCCCCAGGGAGGCTGTGGGTGGGTTCAGGGCTGGGGCCACTCGGCTGGTGGACGGGACCAGGCCCGGCTCCGTCATGAGGCTCCTGGCAAGGCGCGACCACCTCAGCCTGCTGTCGGTGCCCAGTTTGGAACCCAACTCCATTGTGGCGGCCTTCTGGGTTGCTCTCAGTCTTTGTAGGGGTCACCATGGGGACTTTGGTCCTCCTGGGGCCAGCGGGTGACCCTTACTTGGGAATTGGCTCCTGCTGCTGCCGACCTGGGGACTCCGGGTCCGAAATGTGCTTGCTGTCCCGTGGGAGATCTGAAAGGATGGCACAGCCTTGCCTGCCTGACGCAGCTTCAGTCCTATCTGCCCCAGGAGGTCCTGGAACAGGTGCGGGGAGGCCCAGGTGCGGGGCGGCCCAGGTGCGGGGAGGCCCAGGTGCAGGGGAGGCCCAGGTGTGGGGAGGCCCAGGTGCGGGGAGGCCCAGGTGCGGGGAGGCCCAGGTGCGGGGAGGCCCAGGTGCGGGGCTGCCCAGGTGCAGGGCAGGCCCAGGTGCGGGGAGGCCCAGGTGCGGGCAGGCCCAGGTGCGGGGAGGCCCAGGTGCGGGGAGGCCCAGGTGCGGGGAGGCCATGTGCTTCTCCTCCGGGACACCTACCCTCCTGCTCCTCCAAGGGGGGCCTTGGGCTGTGGCGGCACTGGCACTGCCCTCCCGAGGACACGCCCTCCTGAGCTCTCCGGGCATGGAGTCTGTGTGATTCTGGGTGACTGGTTGTCATCAGGCCTCAAAGCTCTGGCCTGTTGAGTGGGGTCTCCCTCTGCAGAATGGACGCCTGTCTGTGTGTAGTCCCACCTGAGCGCCTCACCAGCGCCCTCCTGCCTGGGGGGCTGCCCGGGCCTGGTGTTGGGGATCGTTGTTCTCAAGTCCCCCATGAGATCCTGGAGCCGAGGGCCAGCCCTTTGTCTGGACCCTGTCCCCGGTCCCTGCGGGTCTTTGGGCCTCCACACCTCTGCCCCTGGATGGCGGGTCCTCTGAATGCCTCCGTCCCCTGACGCTCTGTGGCCCGGCCCCGGGGGAGCATGATGGTACCGTCCCTCTTTGGTCTCGGGGTGGGGCCTGTCCTGGGACCCTGCCCATGTCCCCCACGGAGGTTGGGGGGGCAGGAACCCCAGGCCCAGGACCTGGTGCGGTTCCCAGCACCGTCTGGCGGTAAGTTTTAAAATTACATTTACATCAGTTAAAGAACAATCTCGTTACATTCGCAGCGTCTGCCCTCAGTAAATGTTTGACGTGACACAGGAGCAGCGAGAGGCGGTGTCCGGGTGCCCCCTCCTGGGCGCCCCGGTGGTGGCAGTACGGCCATGGTCCCGTCCTGTCTGTGTGCTGGGCTTGAGGGGACCGGCTCGCTGTCACAGCCAGATGTCAGCGCCACAGGGGCCCTGCTGCTGGGACCCCGGAGGGCCTCGCTGGGTGGGACACTGGGGCACAAGGCCCAGGGAGGGGGGAGGGGCCTGCGGGGACTCTGGCGGCTCCTGAGGGAATCGGAGGCAACCCCTGGGGTTTCTCACAGGCTCAGGCAGCCCCAGGGATGTCAGCTCTGCTTAGAACCAAGACCCCAACCCCGCTTCCAGGGCTTCCCTGCCCAAGGGAATGGGGGAACAGGCCTAAGCCTGAGAGTGGGTGTCTGGCCCCAAGAGGAAGGGACCAGGCCTGAGGGGCAGGGCTGCCCTCTCAGAGGCCCCAGGGGTCTGGTCCTGTCCGGCTCCAGCTCCTAGAGCTGCATCCACATGTCTTGGCTCAGGCCCTTCTTTGTTTTCAGAGTGGCTGGAGCCCCTCGCTGCTTCCCTCTGCTCCCTCCTCCCCTGGTCTTGCTGTGTCACATCCCCCTCTGCCTCCACCTCCTCTAGGGAAAGTTGGGACGACGGTCCGCCGGGATGACCCAGGGTAAGAAACAAACCACACCTGGCCGGTGTGGCTCAGGGGTTGAACATGCACCTATGTCCCAGGAGATCATGGCTTGATTCCCGGTCAGGGCACATACCCAGGTTTAGGGCTCGACCCCCAGTAGGGGGTGTGCAGGAGGCGGCTGATGGGTGACACTCTCTCATCACTGATGTTTCTCTCTCTCTCCCTCTCTCTAAAATCAATAAAAAAACCCCCAACCAAACAAAAAAGAAAAATGCCCAGTGTTGGGGACGATGCAGGACCGTTAGAACTTCATGCACTTTGGATGTGAGAGTAAATTTGACGTGAACATTGGACAGTTGGCTTGGTAATATCCCCTGATGCTGGAAAGAGCTGGACTCCGCGGTCCACAAGTACCCTGCCTGGAAATGAGGCTGAAACATGACGTTGTCCTCTAGCAGGTCAAATAGTTAAGTGCCTCTGCTTTTAACGCAGGCAACTGACAAGAGTAGTTACATATGGTCACTATCAGCCACGAAAAAGTTTGCTCCTAGAAACATTGTATGTATCAGTCCAAAATAAACATGTCAATTATAACATGTATGTTCCCCCAATAGAGGCCACATGTGACACACACATCACTCACGACATGCGTGCTGGATGCGATAGGTACATGACACAAAACATGCATGTTGCTTACGACACATGTCGCCAATGACATGCACATCACATGACACTTTTTTGCTTATTACACGTACCTTTGGAGGCTCATCTTGGTGTGTCATTTGGAAACTGGCACATTGGTTCTCTGCCATTCGTTCTCCTCGGGACAAGCCGTTTCCCTGAATGAAGAAATCCTGTGACTAGTGCTATATGGCATCAGACCAGGACCCGGAACAGGCCTGCACACCCTAGGGTGATGCGTCTCGTGGCGAGCTGCTGGCAACCTGTCATCTCCTTTCTGAGCTCAGTTCTCCTGGAGTCTCCCGACCACAGTGTGAAGCTGGGGGGATGGAGACAGAAGCAAGAGCCCGAGTTCTCCACAGGTCTCTGGGTGACCCTGAGCCCCACGGGGACCACTGAGAGTGGGTGACTAAGAAGAGATCTCCACTTTCTTCCCAAAACGAATTCTTGGTGAGAGTATTCCCTCCGGCTCCTCTATACCTCCTCCCGGGCCGGGCGAGGCTTGGTCTTCCTCTCAGGCTTGAGCGAGGCTCGGGACACCCAGCCAGAGGGAACTGCGGGAGCCCCGGCCTTGGCTCCCCCTCCCAGGGCTCAGCACAAGGCTGGGATCGGAGGGAACGCAGCAGCGGCTGTGGGGTGAGGCAATGACAGGGAATGGAGGCAGTGGACGGGGGGGTGGACCTGACGCACTGAAGGCGCCCGCAAGCTGGGGACGCCGCAGGGTCTGCCTGTTACCCAGGCACTGGGCTCCTGCCGGTGCCCATCATGGCAGAGTTTGAACACCCTGCTCTTTCACGCCGGGATCCAGGCAACGGCGTGTCCATGGGAGCAGGATAAACGGAGCTCCTGCAGATTCAGTGTTTTATTTTTATTATGAAGAGGAAACAAACTTGGAAAGGAGACCCGTCTTTCCCCTCTCATGGCACCTGCCTCTGGGGTTGGATTCTTTTTAGTGGACCCTAAACCCCCCCTCCCTGCTGTTGTTCTGAGTGTCCCTGGGGATCTTGAGTGTCCCTGGAAGTCCTGAGCGCCCCCTGGTGTCCTGGAGGACCCCTGCAGCCCAGCCTCCTGACTCCTGCAGGGAGGTTTGTGTCTGGCTCACACTGACCTCCCCTCACTGTGTCTCACACAGAAATACAAGGCCGAGTCCTCAGATTTCAGGCTGTTCATTTGCAGATCCAGGGTGTTCTTGGCGTTGTCTCTGGAGATGGTGAATCGGCCCTTCACAGAGTCTGCATAGGATGTGCTACCACCACCAAAACTAATGAATGAGACCCACTCCAGGCCCTTCCCTGGAGCCTGGCCGACCCAGCTCATTTCCCAGCTACTGAAGGTGAATCCAGGGGCTGCACAGGAGAGTCTCAGAGACCCCCCAGGCTTCACCACGGCTCCCCCGGACTCCACCAGCTGCACCTCACCCTGGACACCTGCAAAAACAAAGACGTCCTGGTCAGGAAACTCTCACCCGTCCACTGTTTCTCTCACTCATGTCCACTCACACACTCAGTGTCTCTTGTTCTCCATAAATTACCTCTTAAAATAGCAACAAGGAAAACCCAGCTGAGCCCAAGCCCCATGGTGAGTGGTCTGTGTTCAGTCCTGATCAGGGAATGAGAACAGCTGGGGATCCCGGGGCTGGGCTCCTGTCCCAGAGCTTCAGGGTCGGGGCTGGGCTGGTTTTTGTGACCAGAAGGGGCCCTAGTTGCATGTCCTCCTGCTATATAGGGAGCTCAGGGGTGAACCTACAGATATGTCAGTAACTCAGTGCAGATGAGAGGTTCCTTGTGCATTTGGTTGCCTTGGTTGCTTTTCACCCACTAAATACAGAATTATCGGAGGTTTGGGTTCTGTTGATGAGACCACATCTGGTAACAGTGACACAGCATCAAGGATCTGATCCTGCCACTGACTCCCATTGCTTCCCTGAAACTACTCCTGACACAGCTGCACCTGCCCCGTGAGGGTGCACAACCACTTGTATGTAATGAGAGCCTCAATGAACCCCTGTATTCCAGTGTTACCCACACTTCAGGCTTGTATCCAGTTGTGGTCAGAGTCCTCATGACAATGGAGAAGGTTCTGCACCACCTGTGAGGTGGTCCTACGTCAGCTAAGGTGAGTCAGGTTCACTGAGATCCTGGAGGTACAACTGAAGTCTCTGTTGGACTCAGAAGACTATCAAGTGACACAATAAATCTGAGTGATGAGCGGAACTTGAGTGACACAGGATGATAGGACCCGTGCTCTTGATACCATTGTGAACCTCCTGTCCCTCAACAATCCCCAAGTTCACTGGCCTTAGAAGCCCTCCCCGGGATCTCATGTCAGGAATCAGACAACATCCTATTGGGGAGTAGTTATAACAGACACTTGCCACTAGCAACAGCACACCCATGAGTAACAGGACCCGAGCTGGTCAGGAGTGACCTCTCCTTCTCCCTGGGAGGCGGGGCCTGAATCAGGTGGCTTCCCTTTCAATGGCTGGAGGGGAGCCCATGGTGGGACCATGGTGACAGGTGGGTGTCCTGTCAGATCCCCATCAGCTCAGGTCCTAGAGAGAGGATCTGGGTCAGCCTCTGGGGCCCAATCTCAGGAAGCCCAGATATGAAGGGAGATGGCACTGGAGACACTACAGCAGCATTGGATGGACCACTGAGTGATGGTCACTGAGCTCTGACCTCCTGACCTCTGACCCGGCAGAGCAGCCTTCCTTGCTTGGGGCTAAGGCTCACTCTGAATATTAATGCAATAAATTGGACTTTACAATGTTAATTACTAGAGAGTTTAGTCAGTGTGTTTAATTAGATTCGGCTCTTAGAAAATTTAGCATGAAATATACTCAAATAGAAATGATCATAGAAAAGGGCGTGATAGAGACACACAGGGGAGGCTCCTGAGAGACCTACGGGAGAGAATTAAGTCCAGAGGTTGCACGTGGTCAGTGGCGACAAGGCCGTCAGGAGGCTGTGCAGAGGGAGACAGAGCAGAGGTGGAACCATCTCTGGTGACCTGAGATTTGGTCTCTAATGGGACCTGGAGCCAGACCAACCATGTTCGTCTGAGACGATTTTCCGAGACCCAGAGTCACCCTCTCAGGTGGGCGAACTGGACTCTGCTCATTTGAAACACACCCACCCTGCTTCCTTCAGCTTCTGAAGTGCCCTCTGAGTCTATGACATTTCCATCTGTTGATGATTCCATGGAAGTGTTTCCAACACGAAGTCTCCTGTCCCTTACTTCTGTGGGTCCATCCAGAAATTCTGGGCTCACAGATATTCACTGTATCTCTAGGCTGTGGTCACCGTGCACATAGGTGACTTTGGACTGACCAGCTAATCCAAGATGTTCAAGGACCGTGGTCTCCAACAGTCTCCCATGGGCTTGTCCATCAGGGTGATGTGCATCTTCTGGGGCCACCCGGACTATGGTGACACAAGTTGTGTTCTCACCATGAGTCACCCAGCTGCATAATTCATTAGGGTCCCACCTGTAAATCTCTCATTTCTTACTGGGAATAGGGCAAAACTCCTACCTAGAGGAGACATGGTGGTGGTGTGTCTGTCAGAGGGGCCAGCATTTGATTGACAAGGGCCCCTGTGTCTGTCCATCACCATCATCACCATCATCACCATCATCACCATCATCACCATCATCATCATCATCACCATCACCATCTTCACCATCATCACCATCATCATCATCATCACCATCACCATCATCACCATGATCATCATCATCACTATCATCACCATCATCATCACCATCATCACCATCACGGCATTGTCACTGTGTGCAGGGACCTGGGGCAATGACCACCAATGCCTGTCACCTTCCGCGAGATTGACCAGCTGTTTGGTGGTGAGTCTTCTGTTCTGTGTCCCGACCAGGACTCTGGACAAGATGGAGGAGCAAATGTCAAAAGCAGAGGAAGCTGCTGAGTCGACAGGGACCCAAGACTTCACCTCCCTTGCACCTGCTCCTGGGCTGGGTGCTCTGATCTCTGTCTCTGAGCGCCCCCTGGTGTCCTCAAAACTCTTACACCCCGGCCCCCCTCACTCCCTCAGGGAGGCTTGTGTCTGGCTCACGCTGACCTCCCCTCACTGTGTCCCTCACTCAGTATTACAGGGGAAGGTAGGGCCCCTTGTAGTTGTCCCCGAGACCCCTCCCACCACCTTCGCATTCCTGGATTTTTTCTTCTTGCTCTTCTGGGTGGTGTATTCTGGTTCCTCATGTTCCAAATTGCTGATGGGATTCTCAGTGTCCTCTACTGTGCTCTCGATTCCCGTAAATTATTCTTCCTCTCAGTCCTGTGGCCGTCCCTTCTGACTGGTGCTTTATTATGTGACCGATGGTCTCACTAGTTTCCTTAATGGTCTCACTGAGGTCCCGGAGCATCCTTATAACCACTCTTCTGAACTCTCTCCAGGGCTTGCTTGGCTCTATCTCATTAGTTCCTCTTCTGGAGATTTCTTCTGCTCTTCCCTTTGTGATATGTTTCTTTGCCTCCACATTTTGGCTGCTTCTGGGTGTTTGTTTCTATGTATTAGGTAGAGCTGCTGTGTCTCCTGGAATTGGTAGAGTGGCTCTGTGCAGTAGGTGTCCTGTGGGGTCCAGGGGCCCAGCCTCCCCAGTCACCTGAGCTGGGCCTTCTAGGTGCTTCCCTGTGTGGGCCGTGTGCACTGTCCTGCTGTAGTTGAGCCTTGGTTGCTGTTGTCGTCTCTGGAAGGAACTGACCCCCTGGCCAACGGGCTGTGAGGTCCAGCTGCTGTGCTGGGGACACCCCTGTGGAGCAGGATTACTTCTGTGGAGCTTTGGTGATCACCAAGTGCTCCCCTTGAGTGTTACTCGTGGATGTGGCAGGGTTGTGATGCAGCGTGGTCGAGTCTGAGCACCTGGTGCACTGTCTCTGGGTCCTCCCGGGAGGTGCAAAGTGAGCCTGTGCCAGTTCCTTGCCCAGGGCCACCCAGCATGAGCTACACAGCAGTCCCTAGATGGCTGATGCTTGTGCTGGGCTTGGAGGTGTCCAGTTGAGGCCAAGCCATGAACCAATGCAGCTGCCCCTAGTGCCAGGCCTGGGGACACTTATCAAGGTGCATGGAACACGCTGCTGCTTGTTTGAGAGATTTTAGGAAAGTCCTAAGCATGGTGCTCGAGAGGCCAATTGCATAGAAAAGCCTCTGGAAATGGCCTGGAGGAGCCTGCAGGTGGGGAGGGGCAGGTGCTCAGGGAATCACCTGGGTGGGGCCAAAGGAGTGAGCCTGGTGCTGGACATTCAAACCTGGCTCCTGCCTGCTGACTGTGGGGGGAGGACTCCCCAAAGGAGCCATGGCCTCTGAGCTCTTCTGCCTGGGCTGGTTTTTATGAGCAGAGAGGGCCTTATTTGCATGGCTCCCTACTATATAGGGACCCCAGGGTTTAACCTACAGAGAAGGCAGTGTCTTCGTGCGGGTGAGAGTGTCCTGTGGCCTTGGGATGGCCATGGGAGATTTTAATTAACTAAATAAAGAATCCTAAGGGTTAATTGAAGTCCAACAGACCATATGTGGTACCAGTGAGCCTAGTATCTGGCCTGGGCTCTTCGACACTGGCCCGTATTGCTCCCATAAACCATCTCCATCTGCCCAGTGAAGGTGCCGAAGCCCATGTATATAACGAAACCATGGATGAAAGACTGTCTTCTGGTGTTAGCCACACTTCAGAGCTGGAGACAAGCACCTTCCTGGGAAAGAGACCTCACGCTGCAGGTCTTGGAGAGTGGACTCCGTGTACGTGGTGTGTTGGTTTCCTTGGTCCTGAGCATCTCTGGCTTCCTGACCTTCAAGGAGACAAACAAGACTGAGTGTTGAGAAGATGCTTTTCTATCCTGGGGACCCAGAGACACTGAGTTGTTAGAGAGATTTATGGAGGTCATGGAGGGACTGTGGGTTTTCAAGAACCAGAGGGACATTTACAGGGGGGTCTCTCTGCCTAGTTATGAATATCCTTCTAGAGAATAATAAAATCAATAATTAGTGAAATAAATTTAAGTCAGGAAACCTATGATCAGTGAGGTTGCTCAAACTACAGGTTAATTACTCATGTATGAGATGGAGGCCTTTGCAGTTTACATTCAGTCAATGTCATGGTGATAGGAGTTAAGTTGATAAGAGCCAGGTGTTGGCCAGTTTGGTTATTACAATTCTGAGAGTTTATTGTGAAAAGAGGACAGGTGTGTCTTTTTATAGTGTTTAGATAACTGTTTTGTTGAATCTACATGTAATAAAAATATTCGCAGCGGGGCTGGTGTGGTTCAGGTGTTGAGTGTCCACCTATGAACCAGTTCATGGTTTGATTCTTGACCGGATCACATGTCCGGGTCGCAGACTCGATTCCCAGTAGGGGGCGTCTAGGAGGCAGCCCATCAATGACTCTCTCTCATTGTTGGTGTTTCTTTCTCTCTCTCTCTGTTTCCCTTAGTCCTTCTGAAATCAATAAAAATAGGTTAAAATATATTTTCAAGGCATAGACATAAAAACTAAACTTTAGGCATGCCCCTAACCCACGTACTCGTGTGGGACATGAGCTCAGTGCATCCTCAGCACTCAGGGTTCATGAGAGCCCGTTTTTCTCCAAGGGCCACAGGGGTCTAGAGACACCTCCATTCATCCAGCTGCCTGTTGGGTCATTTTCATCGTGAGCACTATAGACCCTGCTGTTCAGAAGACATCTCCTAGGTTCACTGGCCGTAGAAGCCCTCCCTTGGGTCCTCATGTCAGGAATGAGACATCAGCCCCTTGGGGAGTAGTGATAACAGACACTGTTTAATAGCAATAGCACACCCATGAGCAAGAGAGTCACCGGAGGAACCATGGTGATGGTGTGTCTGTAAGAGAGACGATCATTTCATTGTGCAGGGCCCCTGTCTCTGGATATCATCTTCATCACCATCATCACCATGATCATCATCACCATCACCATCATCACCAACATCATCATCTTCATCAGCATCATCACCATCACCATCATAATCATCACCATCATCACCACATGTTTTCTGGGTCTTAAGGGGCATAAGTAGTCAGGCCCTATCTCTTGATGGGTGATGCTGACATGTCAGGCTTCATCCCTCTTCCATCTCCTGCATCCGTGTGAAATATGAAGAGAAAGTGGGGGACCACTTGTGTCCTGCAGATGGGACATTGAAACCAACACACGCACCCTGTGAATAGGACCCACTTGGTCCCCACACCTGAACCACAGGGAAAACCTGAACCAGTGTCATCACTTGGCTGATCCAACCATTTCCTGCTGAACAGCCCGTATTCTCTCAGCAGCACCCCCATGAAGTGATAAACCTTTGACTTGTCCCTCTGTGTGTGTGACATCATCAGCCTAGGCACCCATTCCCCAGGAGGGTGGGTCCCTCTGCCTCTGCCTGGTGTCACCTTCTCTTGGTGGTGTGAGCATAATGCTAAGTCAAGGACCGTCACCTCCACATTCTGTCCTCTCTAGCTTTGGGGTCACATCCCTCGGTGCCCTCTCTCCAGCAACTAGGCTTCCTGCTTCTGTCTGGTCGAGACCCTGAGCTGTGTGGAGCTGAGCTGCGGGGTGCAGTCAGCAGAGCCTCCTGTTAGATTGAGGTGACTTGGGTAGAAGATTTGATGATTAATTGTCATTTGGACACAAGAGTGTCTGAGACTCTGCCTGCTGTCCCCCTGAGAAACTTGGTTCTCTTTACTGCAGATTTCACAGCCGTCTGGGCTCACACAGCTTCCCCTCACTGTGTCCCTCCCACAGTAATGCCCGGCTGGGTCACTCGCCTTCAGTCTGCTTCACTGCAGGTCCCTGGTGCTGATGGAGTTGTCTGTGGAGATGCTGACCTGGCCTTGGAAGGATGGGCTGTATCTTGTGTGCGAGTCACTAGGACAGATCATTCCCAACCACCTCAGGCCCTTCCCAGGTGACTGGCCCACCCAGCTGACCCAGCAGCTGGTGAAGCTATACCCAGAAGCCCTGCAGGAGATCCTCAGAGACTCCCCAGGTCTTTTCCTCTCTGCCCCAGAGGGCACCAGCTGCACCTGGGGGCAGACACCTGTGTGGGAGAGCACGACTCAGGTCAGGGCTGCCTCCTGCCCTCTCTCCTCCGTGACCCCAGCACCTGGTCTGTGACTCACCTGGGAGGACAACCAGGAGCAAAGAGAGGATGGTGGGACTGCCCATCCTGTTTGAGGACATTGAGGGACAGAACTGAGGACCCAGCTGTCTGGGGAGGGACACTCCACTGTGGAGGCAGACCCAAGATTTAAATGGATGGTTCCCTAACATGGGTTTGCTTATTTACCGCCTGGTCCTCCAGGTGACACTTCTGATGGTTCATGACCCAGAAGTTCCAGGGCTCGGGGAGAGGTGCTCGTCTGAGCCTCCCCAGAGGGAAGGCAACACTCTCACCCAGACTGGTCCTGGCAGAAGGAAACCCCCATTAGAATCTAGGTGAATTCTGGTTGGGATGGATTCACACCTCCCAGGTGGACGTGGTCTGAAGCGATCACCTAGACGCCAACCTGTGGAGGGTATTTCTCAGGCTGGGGCCGAGGGGACATGCAGGACTGATGTTTCTCATAATCGGCTGAGGCTCTCAGTGGGAGGAGTGCTGAAGGAAACCTCCATTCTCACAGATACTCATGAACAAGAAGGCAGCCTGAGTTCAGGGATGTTCCATGGAGATTTTCTGTAGGAGAGACAGGGGCCAACTCTGAATAGAACAAGGGCATGCAGGAATCAGTGTCGGGAGCAGGGTGGGGTCAGTGGATGGAAAAGTACTAAGGGAACAGCAGGGGTGAGAGGACTGGTCAATCCTCCTGACAGGCTTCTTGCTGAAGACAGGCCAGGGTGATTCCCCATCAACTGGGATGTTGCTGGGTGGGGAACCCAATGAGGCATCGAGGGTGATCATATACTAAGTGCGGGGGTTTGTAGCCAAACCAACCTCACAGGGTTCTTGCTAATATTGGGCTGTGCAAAGATGGACCTTGAGTAGAGGTTGCAGCCTAGTTGGGAAGAGATTCAGAGGAGCCTGACGGAAGATTGGTCAACGAGGGGCCCTTTCCATCACTTTCAATATTTCCTGCCTGTCTCTTCTGGCCTGAAATATTTCTCTTGAGAAATGTGCTGACAGTGCAATGGGAGCTGCCTTGTAGGGAATTAACTGCTTTTCTCTTCCCTGTTTTAAAATTCTCTCCTTGTCTTTAACCTTTGCCATTGTAATTCTGTGGTGTCCTGGTGTGAACCTATTTTGGTTTGTCTTCTTGGACTGTGTGTGCTTCCTAGACTTGTGTGTCTTTCCCCTTCACTTAGTTAGGCAAGTTCTTGTCATTATTTCATCAACTAGGTTCTCAATCACTTGCTCTCTGTCTTCTCCTGCTGGAATGCATATGATGTGGATGTTGTTTTATTTAATATTTCCAAAAGTTCACTTAAACTCTGTCATTGTTTTTAAATCTTTATCTTTTTGCTTCTGTGATTGTGAATTTTTTCTACCTTCTCATTCAAATTCCTGATTAAATCCTCTGCTGCATCCAATGTTCTTCATATTCCTTCCAGTGTTTTCTTTTTATTTATAAATCCTCACCTGAAGTTATTTTCTCCATTGCTTTTCAGAGATAGTGAAAGAGAGAGAGCAAGAGAGAGATGGAAAGTTCTATGTGAATGAGACACAGCAATAGGTTGTCTTCCACAGATACCCCTGACCTGGGATTGAGACGGCAACTCAGGCAAAATCCCTTGATCGGGAATTCAACCCGAAATCCTTCAGTCCCCAGGGAGCGATTAACGCTACATTTCACAGCTGGGTGCTATGTGGGTGCCCAGTCTCAGCACTGGTGCTATATCCTGTGGCCCAATCTTAGGTCATGGCTTCAGGCCTCTCAGGGGAAGATTCCGCAGCTGAGATATCCCTCAGTAACCTCGGGGTTCCGCTTGTGGGAGCAGGGCCAGCCCCTTTTACCTGTCAGCACATCCTCCCAGTTATGAGGTGGCTCCTTTTCCCAGTCCTTGGTTTAAAAGCTGCACTTCATAGAGTCTGTAGGTGGTAATTCATGGTGGTTGATCACCAAATTTATTTGTAATTTCCACTTGGTTGTGGGAACTACTGAGAGTAAGATCCATCTACACCACCCTCACCTTCACCCCTCCCTCTGCATTTCTCTTCCGACAAACAGGAGACGTCACCTGTGCTGCATGTGAGAATATTGCTACTAATGTAAAAAAACTGTTAAAATGCAGAGACATCAGTGGTAGCCAGAGAGTCATTGTTCGCGGGAGACTCATGGAGAGACAGCTGTGTGGAGAGGAAGCCCTGAGCTCTCCGAGGAATCAGCCGAAAACACCACCTGCAGATGCTTTTGAAGTGGAAATACAGAGTTGTTGGGTCCTTAGCGACCCTTAGTTTCCTGAGAGTCTCTTGTAGCCCAGTCCTCAGTCTCCCTCAGGGAGATTTGTGTCTGGCTCACACTGACCTCCCCTCACTGTGTCTCTCGCACAGAAATACACGGCCGAGTCCTCAGATTTCAAGCTGTTCATCTGCAGATACAGCGTGTTCTTGGCGTTGTCTCTGGAGATGGTGAATCGGCCCTTCACAGAGTCTGCATAGTTTGTGGTACTTCCATCAGGATTAATGCTTGAGACCCACTCCAGCCCCTTCCCTGGAGTCTGGCGGACCCAGTGCATGTGGTAGCTACTGAAGGTGAATCCAGAGGCTGCACAGGAGAGTCTCAGAGACCCCCCAGGCTGCACCACGGCTCCCCCAGACTCTACGAGCTGCACCTCACCCTGGACACCTGCAAACACAAAGACGTCCTGGTCAGGAAACTCTCACACGTCCACTGTTTCTCTCACTCATGTCCACTCACACACTCAGTGTTTCTTGTTCTCCATAAATTACCTCTTAAAATAGCAACAAGGAAAACCCAGCGGAGCCCAAGCCCCATGGTGAGTGGTCTGTGTTCTGTCCTGATCAGGGAATGAGAACAGCTGGGGATCCCGGGGTTGGGCTCCTGTCCCAGAGCTGCAGGGTCGGGGCTGGGCTTGTTTTTATGAAGAGAGGGGGCCCTATTTGCATGTCCTCCTGCTATATAGAGAGCTCTGGGGTGAACCTACAGATAAGTCAGTAACTCAGTGCAGGTGAGAGCTTCCTTGTACATTTGGTTGCCATGGTAGCTTTTCACCCACTAAATACAAAATTATAGGAGGGTTGGGGTGTGTTGATGAGACCACATCTGGTAACAGTGACCCAGCGTCAAGGCTCTGATTCTCCCATTGGCCCCCTTTTCCCCGGAACCAACCTTAGGACAGAGGAAGTCCTACCCAGAGAGGCTGCAGAACCCCTTGTATGTAATGAGAGCCTCAATGAGCCCCTTTATTCCAGTGTTACCCACACTTCAGGTTTGTATCCATCTGTGGCCTCAGAGTCCTCACTGCCATGGAGAAGGTTGTGTATCACCTCTGAGGTGGTCGAGGTCAGCTAAGGTGAGTCCGTTCACTGAGATCTGGGAGGTACAACTGAAGTCTTTGTTGGGCCCAAAAGACTATCAAGTGACTCAAGAAATCTGAGGGATGCGGGGAATCTGAGTGACACAGGATGAGAGGACCCCTGCTCTTGATACCATTGGGCACTTCCTGACCCCCAACAATCCCCAAGTTCACTGGTCTTAGAAGCCCTCCCCTGGATCTCATGTCAGGAATCAGACGACATTCTATTGGGGATTAGTTAAAACAGACACTAGCCAGTAGCAATAGCACACCCATGAGTAACAGGGTCCGAGCTGGTCAGGAGTGACCTCTCCCTCTCCCTGGGAGGCGGGGCCTGAATTAGGTGACTTCCCTTTCAGTGGTTGAAGGGGAGCCCATGGTGGGGCCATGGTGACAGGTGGGTGTCTTGTCAGATCTTATCAACTCTGGTCCTGGAGGGAGGAGCTGGGTCAGCCTCTGGGCCCAACCTCAGGAAGCACAGATATGAACAGAGATGGCACTGGAGACACTAGAGCAGCATTGGATGGACCACGGAGCGATGGTCACTGAGCTCTGACCTCCTGACCTCTGACCTGGCAGAGCAGCCTTCCTTGCTTGGGGCTGAGGCTCACTCTAAATATTAATGCATTAATTTGGACTTTACAATGTAGGTACTTGAGAGTTTAGTCAGTATGTTTAATTAGATTAGGCTGCTAGAAAATTTAACATGAAATATACCCAAATAGAAATAATCATAGAAAAGGGTGTGATAGAGACGCACAGGGGAGGCCCTGAGAGAGCTACCGGAGGGAATTAAGTCCAGAGGTTGCACGTGGTCAGTGGGGACAAGGCTGTCAGGAGGCTGTGCAGAGGGAGACAGACTAATCTCTGGTGACCTGAGATTTGGTCTCTAATGGGACCTGGAGCTGAACTGACCATGTTTTCTGAGATGATTTCCCGAGACCAAGAGTCACCCTCTCAGGTAGGAGAATTGGACTCTGCTTGTTTGAAACACACCCTCCTTGCTTCCTCCAACTTCTGAAGTGCTCTCTGAGCCGATGACATTTCCATCTGTTGATGTTTCCATGGAAGTGTTTCCAACACGACGTCTTCTGTCCGTCCTTCTGTGGGTCCATCCAGAAATGCTGGGCTCACAGATATTCACTGTATCTCTAGGCTGTGGTCACCGTGCACATAGGTGACTTTGGACTGACCAGCTAATCCAAGATGTTCAAGGACCGTGGTCTCCAATCGTAGCCCATGGTCTTGTCCATCAGGGTGATGTGCATCTGCTCGGGCCATCGGGACTATGGTTACACAAGTTGTGTTCTCTCCATGAGTCACCCAGCTGCGTAATTCATTAGGGTCCCATTTGTGAATCTCTCATTTCTTACAGGGAATAGGGCAAACCCCTCCCTGGAAGAGCCACGGTGGTGGTGTGTCTGTAAGAGTGGCCAGAATTTGACAGACCAGGGCCACTGTGTCTGTCCATCACCATCATCACCATCATCACCATCATCATCATCAGTATCATCACCATCATAATCACCATCATCATCATTTACTTATTTATTAGCATTTTTCTCATGTTCTGTAGACCTTGTATTGTACACACATAATGAGCCATTATCTCAATTTCTGCTTATTTTTATAATCGTTCAATGAAATTCGTAGCCAGACTCTATTTTCCTTCTCCTGTGTCTGCTGACAACTGATGGCTCATTCCTGCCTCTTCTCTGTCTGCCCCATTTGGGAATCTGATAAGAAAGGTGGGGTCTCCTCTGTAGATGTCCTGGGGAGATGAAAGCACACCAGCCCCTGGGAGCAGAATTCCTCCCTCCCCACCACCTCGCCAAGATCAAAGCCCTGAGCCAGTCCCCTCTCCTGGCTCCACGAGAGCCCCTCTGAGTTGCTGAAGGGTCTTCCCTGTGCTTCCCAGGGATTTCAACTCTGTACGTGATAAACATCCTGTCCCTTGGTGTGTGTGTTTGTCCTAAACCTGGACATTTGCACCATGTCGTCCTGGGTCCCTCTCCCTCTTCCTGATGTCACCTAGTCTTGGTGCTTTGACCATGATGACAGGTCAATGAGTGTCACAACCGGGGTCTTTCTTCTCTAGCTTTTTGTTCAAACCCCTCAGGTGCCCGCTGTTCTGAACCCACGTGTTCTGCTGCTGGATAGTTGGGACCCTGAGCTGTGTGGGCCTGAGCTGCTCTGTGGAGTCAGCAGAGAATCCTGTTTGGTTTAGGTGACAGTGATCAGAGGATTTCACGATTAATTTCATTTGGGGAAACGAGTCCCTGAAAGAAGACACTCTGCCTATTGTCCACGTGAGAAAGTCGTCTCTGTTTACAACAGACCTTTCTATATGACAGACCTCAGAGGAAAGCACAGAATCAGGAATCCACAGAGTTTACTGAGGGAAACTGTGACCTGAAGAGGAAACCACCCAGGAAACAGCCCAAACCGCTCACTGCACCCGCTCCTGGGAGGGTCCTTCTGTTCAGCGACCCTGAGCACCCTGGTGGCCGCAGCCTCTCCTGCAGGGAGGTTTGTGTCTGGCTCACACTGACCTCCCCTCACTGTGTGTCTTTCTCACAGAAATACACGGCCGAGTCCTCAGATTTCAGGCTGTTCATTTGCAGATACAGCGTGTTCTTGGCATTGTCTCTGGAGATGGTGAATCGGCCCTTCACAGAGCCTGCATAGTATGTGCTACCACCAGTATTACTAATGTATGAGACCCACTCCAGCCCCTTCCCTGGAGCCTGGCGGACCCCGTGCATCCAGAAGCTACTGAAGGTGAATCCAGAGGCTGCACAGGAGAGTCTCAGAGACCCCCCAGGCTTCACCACGGCTCCCCCAGACTCCACCAGCTGCACCTCACCCTGGACACCTGCAAACACAAAGACGTCCTGGTCAGGAAACTCTCACATGTCCACTGTTTCTCTCACTCATGTCCACTCACACACTCAGTGTCTCTTGTTCTCCATAAATTACCTCTTAAAACAGCAACAAGGAAAACCCAGCTGAGCCCAAGCCCCATGGTGAGTGGTCTGTGTTCAGTCCGGATCAGGGAATGAGAACAGCTGTGGATCCCGGGGCTTGGCTCGTGTCCCAGAGCTGCAGGGTCAGGGCTGGGCTCGTTTTTACCACCAGAGGGGCCCTATTTGCATGTCGCCCTACTATATAGGGAGCTCTGGGGTGAACCTATGGAGAGTCAGTACCTCAGTATAGGTGAGAGGGTCCTAGGGCATTCGCTTTCCATGGGAGCTTTTCACTCTCTAAATACAGAATTATAGGAGGTTTGGGGTTTGTGGATGAGACCACATCTGGTAGCAGTGACCCAGCGTCAACACTCTGATCATGCTCACTAATCCTCAGTACTCTACTGAAAAAAATGCTGGAGAGAGCCTTACCTGTCCCATGAGGGTGCAGAGCTCCTTGTATGTAATGAGAGTTTCAATGACCCCTTGTATTCTAGTGTTACCCACCCTTTCGGATTGTATCCACCTGTGATCCCGGTGTTCTCACTGCACTGTAGAAGGTTGTGCAACGAGGTGAGGTGGTCCTAGGGGAGCTAAGGTGAGTCAGGTTTTCTGAGATCTGGGAGGTACAACTGAAGTCTCTGTTGGGCTCTGGGACACTATCAAGTGACACAAGAAATATGAGAGATGAGGGTAATCTGAGTAACACAGGATGACAAGACCCATATAATGATCCCATTGAGCATCTCATGTCCACTGTTAACCCCCAGGTTCACGGCCCTAGAAGCCCTCCCCTGGGATCTCATGTCAGGAATCAGACAGCATCCTATTGGGGAGTAGTTATAACAGACATTTGCCAGTAGCAATAGCACACCCATGAGTAACAGGGTCCGAGCTGGTCAGGAGTGACCTCTCCCTCTCCCTGGGAGGCGGGGCCTGAATTAGGTGGCTTCCCTTTCAATGGCTGGAGGGGAGCCCATGGTGGGGCCATGGTGACAGGTGGGTGTCCTTTCAGATCCCCATCAGCTCAGGTCCTGGAAGGAGGAGCTGGGTCAGCCTGTGGGGCCCAACCTCAGGAAGCCCAGTTATGAATGGAGATGGCACTGGAGACACTACAGCAGCATTGGATGGACCACCTCGGGTCACTGAGCTCTGACCTCCTGACCTCTGACCTGGCAGAGCAGCCTTTCTTGCTTGGGGCTGCACGCTCAGTCTGAATGTTAATGCATTAAATTATACTTTAGACTGTTAATTACTTGAGAATATAGCCAGTATTTTTCATTAGATTAGGCTCCTAGAAAATTTAACATGAGATAAAATCAGATAGAAATGATCACAGAAAAGGGCGTGAATGAGACGCACAGGGGAGGTTCCTGAGAGAGCTACCGGAGGGAATTAAGTCCAATGGTTGCACGTGGTCAGTGAGGACAAGGCTGTCAGGAGGCTGTGCAGAGGGAGACAGAGCAGAGGGGGAACCATCTCTGGTTGCCCCTGCTCCACACAGGGACCCCACCAGGCCTCACCCCCTGACACAACACACCCTGAGCCAGTCCCCTGTCCTGCTCTCTGAGGTCATTGCTCCTGGTTGATGGGCCTGCCCAGACCTCCGGAGTCCTCGATTATGTCGGAACTGAGGGTCCTCTTGTGCCCTGGTGACTGTGGCATCATCACACTCAACATCTGAAGACACTATGGGTGGGAGGCAGGACCTCCTGGTGTGCAGAGAGCCCACGGCATTGTCACTGTGTGCAGGGAGCTGGGGCAATGACCAACAAGGCCTGTCACCTTCTTTGAGATTGACCAGCTGTTTGGTGCTGAGTCTTCTGTTCTGTGTCCCGACCAGGACTCTGGACAATTTCCAGGAGCAAATGTCAAAAGCAGAGGAAGCTGCCGAGAGGACAGGGACTCAGGACTTCACCTCCCCTGCACCTGCTCCTGGGCTGGATGCTCTGATCTCTGTCCCCTGAGCGCCCCCTGGTGTCCTCAAACCTCTTGCACCCCGGCCCCCCTCACTCCCTCAGGGAGGCTTGTGTCTGGCTCATGCTGACCTCCCCTCACTGTGTCCCTCGCACAGTATTACAGGGGAAGGTAGGGCCCCTTGTAGTTGTCCCCGAGACCCCTCCCACCACCTTCGGGTTCATGGATTTTTTCTTCTTGCTCTTCTGGGTGGTGTTTTCTGGTTCCTCATGTTCCAAATTGCTGATGGGATTCTCAGTGTCCTCTACTCTGCTCTCGATTCCCGTAAATGATTCTTCCTCTCAGCCCTGTGGCCTTCCCTTCTGACTGGTGCTTTATTATGTGACCGATGGTCTCACTAGTTTTCTTAATGGTCTCACTGAGGTCCCGGAGCATCCTTATAACCACAGTTCTGAACTCTCTCCAGGGCTTGCTTGGCTCTATCTCATTTAGTTCCTCTTCTGGAGATTTCTTCTATTCTTCCCTTTGTGACATGTTTCTTTGCCTCCATATTTTGGCTGCTTCTGGGTGTTTGTTTCTATGTATTAGGTAGAGCGGCTGTGTCTCCTGGAATTCGTAGAGTGGCTCTGTGCAGTAGGTGTCCTGTAGGGCCCAGGGGCCCAGCCTCCCCAGTCCCCTGAGCTGGGCCTTCTAGGTGCTCCCCTGTGTGGGCCGTGTGCACTGTCCTGCTGTAGTTGAGCCTTGGTTGCTGTTGGCGTCACTGGGAGGAAATGACCCCATGGCCAACCGGCTGTGAGGACCAGCTGCTGTGCTGGGGACACCCCTGTGGAGCAGGATTTACTTCAGTGGGGCTTTGGTGATCACCAAGTGGGCCCCTTGAGTGTCACTCGTGGATGTGGTAGGGCTATAATCCAGCGTGGTCCAGTCTGAGCATCCGGTGCACTGTCTCTGGGGCCTCCCGGGAGGTGCAAAGTGAGCCTGTGTTTGTGCCTTGCCCAGGGCCACCCAGCATGAGCTACACAGCAGTCCCTGGATGGCTGGTGCTTGTGCTGGGCTTGGAGGTGTCCAGTTGAGGCCAAGCAATGAACCAATGCAGCTGCCCCTAGTGCCAGGCCTGGGGCCACTTATCAAGGTGCATGGAACACGCTGCTGCTTCTTTGAGAGATTTTAGGAAAGTCCCCAGGATGAAGGTAGAGAGGCCACTTGCATAGAAAAGCCCCTGGAAATGGCCTGGAGGAGCCTGCAGGTGGGGAGGGGCAGGTGCTCAGGGAATCACCTGGGTGGGGCCAAAGGAGTGAGTCAGGTGCTGGGCATTCAAACCTGGCTCCTGCCTGCTGACTGTGGGGGGAGGACTCCCCAAAGGAGCCGTGGCCTCTGAGCTCTTCTGCCTGGGAGAAACCTGCCCGTCCTCCTCTGGCCCCGAATTCAGGCAGTTACTTCCTCCCCGAATGTCCCAGGCTCCTTTCAAGCTGCTGCCCAGTCCTGGGCTCAGAGGGACGGGTCTGAGTGAGTCCCCTGCAGGCCCTTTAAGAGGACCTCCCTCCCCTCACTCAGCGACAGTCCCCTTGGTTTTCCCAGCCCAAAGTCGTGGGGACGTCTCTTCCGGACCCTGGAACCCTGGGCGGGGGTCCTGTTGTGGGGCTGGGACCCGGTGCCCCTCTGGGTAACGTCCACACCGAGCTATTGCTCCCGGTTTTAAACCACGGCACCGGTTCTGGGCCCGAGGCCTTGTCTGTGACTCAGCCCTGATCTGCCCGCGTCTCCGCCTCCTCCTGGTCTCCTTCCTTCTCAGTCCCCTGGTTGCAGGGCTTCTGTGCAGCTAGACCTCAGGAGGCTCTGAGTGACGGTTGCTCTGTGTTTTAGGTGTAATTTGATGTGGTTTGGGAAGCAGCAGGTACCCCGGTTACCTACGCGCCCACCTCTTGTCTCTGTACCAGGTACCTGAGGGTGCAGTTTGTGGTTCATTCTGGGCAGGAGGTGCGGCCCGGTTCCTGGTTCCCTAGGTGAGCCGTCCCTGCATTCCGGGACCGAGCCCGACTGGACCAGGGAAACCATCCTCCCAATGTGCTGTCACGGTTCCTCGGGCATTGTTGAGGGTTTTTGCATTTATGTTTGGGGATGTCCCATCCGTCCTGGAGACAGTCCTGTTGTAGTGAGGACATTGCAGGATCTTCGCCTCGCTCTCTTTAATGTCGTTTAGGCCAATAACCCTTTAAATTTTCATTAATTCTGATTTTTAGTTTGCTTTTCTTCTATGAATCTAGGTTTTCCACCAAACTTTCATTTTCATGATCACTGTTTCCTGTGACACATTTCGTGATTTGCACCTTTCCTGAAAATCTTGTGGTTCTGGGTCCGTGGACTCACCGGCTCACTCATGGTCTCTACCAGGCCAGTTCTCTCTTTCTCTGCATGTTTAGTAATTTGCAGACTCCAGTGATTCTTAGTCCTGGGAGGGTTTTCATAAAACCCAACGATTCTCTTTTCACACCTACTCGACCCTGAGACCTCATGAGAGAGGCTTTGCTGCCTTTCTGCCCGATCGCTGGTCAGACTGGATGCAGGTGCTTCTGGAGTCAGAGCTGGCGGCTCCCTTTCCAGGTCTGGGCGAGTCGTTACCGAGGCTCCTCCTGGGCTCTCTGGGCCCCAGGCAAGTCCTGGGATCGGGGTTTTTCAGTCACGGCTCCCGTGTGCAGTCCCTCACGGTGCATTTGTGCAGGGCCACCCAGCACACTCCCCGGCTAGGACAGCGTCCCTGTGGGTCCCCCTTTTATAAGCTGCTCCCCTCCTGGGGCTCCTGGGCCTCTGTGTCCCTCTGCACAGCAGGAGGAGCTCATGTCTGAGGTCCTTGAGCTCCCCCAGCTCCCGTATCTGCTGGGGCTCCTCGAACATGACACCCCATCTTTGAACTCAGGTGGACTGAGTGTTTGTGTTCTCTCAGGGGAGGGACAGGGTCCCATGAGGCTGTGACACCCGGTGGGTGACACTGCCGCCCTATGTACTGACCTTGTCAGGGGAACGTTCATGAAACAGAATTCAGCCCTCATGTGTCTGCACCACTCACAGGGCCCTGGGTCTCCTGGGGGAGGAGAGAAGGAAGTGGGGCTCCGAGGCTGCAGGAGGGGGCAAGACCCGCAGAGCCTGGCAGGAAATGCCATCCCCCTTTCCTGTTCCTTGGACTCGGGGGCCCCGCTGAGAGCCCAGGTTCTTGTACAGGAGGCCCCCGGGCTGTGCCTCTGTGCCAGCCTTGCACAGTAACACGTGGTTGTGTCTGCAGGGTCCACGTTGGTCATGGTGAGAACCACCTGGTTCTGGAGGTGTCCTTGGAGATTGTGAGCCTGCCCTTCAGAGACTGGCTCAGAGGCACAGCCCGGGGGCCTCCTGTACAAGAACCTGGGGTCTCAGCGGGGCCCCCGAGTCCAAGGAACAGGTCATTGTCCCACCACATGTGTGCCAGCCACGCCAGGGCCTCCCCGGGGCTGCGGGATCCAGCCGACACCCACACCAGTTGTGCTCAGGGAAAACCCAGAGAAGGAGCAGGTCAGCGTGAGGGTCTGTGAGCAGGATCCTCACTGTCCCCACTCCTGACCCACAGTGAAAACCAGAGCCAGTGTCCTCCCCTGCAGGGTCCAACCATTTCCGACCTGCTGAACAGCCTGTACTCTCTCAGCAGCACCCCCATGAACTGCAAACCTTTGTCTCGTCCCTCTGTGTGTGTGACGTCATCAGCCTAGACAACCATTCCCCAGGAGGGTGGGTCCCTCTGCCTCTCCTGGTGTCACCTATTCTTGGTGGTGTGAGTCTGGGGTCAATTCAATGACGGTAGCCTCCACGCTCTTTCTTCTCTAGCTTTGGGGCACATGCCTCTGGTTCCTGCTGTCCACCCCCCACGTGTTCAGCTGCTGCCTGGCTGGGACCCTGAGGTGTGCAGAGCTGAGCTGCACTGTGGAGCCAGCAGAGCCCCCTGTTGGATTTAGGTGACGTTGGTCAGACAATTTGATGATTAATTGTCATTTGAGTCCAATAGTGTCAGAAAAAGTCCCTCTGCCTGTTGTCCATGTGAGAAAGTTCTCCTGTTTCAACAGACTCTTCTGACAGACGCCAGAGGAAAGCGCAGAATCAGGAATCCACAGAGGTTCCTGAGGGAAACTGTGACCTGAAGAGGAAACCACCCAGGAAACAGCCAAACCGCCCACTGCACCTGCTCCTGGACGTCCTTTTGGTCAGGGCCCCTGAACACCCTGGTGGCCGCAGCCTCTCCTGCAGGGAGGTTTGTGTCTGGGCTCCCAGTGACCTCCCCTCACTGTGCCCTTTGCCCAGCAATACACGGCCGAGTCCTCAGATTTCAGGTTGGTCATTTTAAGAGAGACTGTGCTTGTAGGGTTGTCCCTGGAGATTGTGAATCTTCCTTGGACTGAGGGCGCATACCACTGATTTTTTTCCAGTTGCCACCCATTCTGGCCCCCTTTCCTGGAGCCTGGAGGACCCAGTTCATGCTGTAGTTTGTGAAGGTGAATTCAGAGGCTTTGCAGGAGAGGTTCAGAGACCCCCTTGGATGCACCAAGCCTCCCCCAGACTCCACCAGCTGGACCTGGCACAGGCCACCTGCAAACAGAGACACAGACTGAGAACTGCCCATGTGGCCCAGTCCCCCTGATCCTCCTGCACAGGGACGCACCTTGGACAGTGATGAGAAGGGCAGCCCAGCTGAGTGCTAACTCCATGGTGTGGACACCGAGGAGGGGCTCACAGGTGAGGTCTCCTGTCCAGGACCTTCAGGTACAGGAGCTGGGCAGCTCTTCATGGGCAGGGCAGGGGCCACATTTGCATGACTTTCCCTGGGACCTGTCTGAGCTGCCAGCAGGGCTCCTCCCTCCCCATTTAAATCTGGGATCGCAGGTGGACAACAATGCCTGGGCCAGGGCTCAGGGGCACAGAGCTGGTCTGATCTTTCTAATTGCTTGTCTGTGAATCGTGAGTGACACACTCCACCCGGATGGAAGGTGGGATTTTAAGGTTCTCCAGTGAAGGTTGCACCTAAAATCCTGCAGGAGACATCCTGGGACAGGTCTGTGGGGATGTCAGTGCCCCTCGTGGCCGCTGTGAGCTCCAAGTCTGACGCTATGGTGTCTGAACCAGCTTCCTGAGACAAGGCAGGTGCGTCTGCCACAGGGATGTCATTCCTGGCGGTCTGACATGGTGGCAGCCCCCGTCCTGCTTCCTGCACACTGGAGATTCTCTGCACGGACAGGCTGGCCTCAGGGCTCCCACCTGGGGTCATTAGGAGCATAACCGTCCTCAGTGCCAGGGCCCTAGAGCCAGGTCCTCAGCCTGCAGGCACTAGGAGCCTTCCCCTGGCCCTCTTTTCTCAGTCCAGTGTTGTCAGTGATGTCGGGGTTCAGAGGGAGGTTACTGACCATGGTTCCCAGCTTAGATTTTCCCACAGGAAAGGGACCTTCAACCCTGACAGGAGACCCTCCCTCCCAGCCTCCCCCTGTCCTTTCCCTGAGGACGGTCACTGTGCTCAGAGGTGCTGGGCTCTCCCCAGAACATTCCCGTCCTTAATGTAACGAACACATTCTCCCATCCGACACATAATACGGAAATGCACTCTCTGCGCAGGCTTGTCATTTAATCCCCTTGATGGGACACTTGGTGTCACAAATGTTTTCACCTTTATTCAAGTTCAATTCATCAGTATTTTCTTCCATGGGTCATATTTTGGGTGTTTTTACAGCAACCACCTGAGAAAGTGCTGAGCCCCCACTGTCCAGGCTGATTTTCTGCAGCAGCCACAGGGACTGGAGCAGGTTCTGGGACCAGAGTGGAGGCTGCTGGGAAACTCCCCATCGATCTGACGTGACTTTGGAGCTGGGTGAGGTGAGGATGCTGGACTTGTTTTGATCACATGACAGAAATATGCCCGATTCTCATGGACAGAGTGTTACTGGACATATGGGTTTAGAGCCTCTTCCAGTGAAGACCCAGAAGGAAGCCCAGGGCAGGATGGAGACAGCTTATATCATCCCAGGAAATCCCTGAGTAACTGTGAACAGGAGCTGCTTAGAAATAGAGACGTTACCGATGCTGCAGGCAGGGATCCAGAGACATAAGGAACCTGTCATTGCAAACTGGTGGGAAGGGGATCCCCTGTTACCTACAGTCACATCCCCATGGTGTCTCTCTCGACAGGGTGACAAGTTCAGAGGTCAAGGGGATCAGCAGTTGATCACATTGAGATCATTACTCACATTGGGTCTCCGGGGTCACTCAGCTGCATAATTCATTGGGGTCCCATTTATGAATCTCTCAGCTCTTAGAGGGAAGAGGTTACAGCCCTCCCTTGAGGAGCCTTGGTGATGTTGTGTCTGTAAGAAGGGCCATCATTTCATTGACCAGGCACCAGTATCAGCCCATCATCATCATCATCATCATCATCATCACCATCATCATCACCATCATCATCATCATCATCATCACCATCATCATCAGCATCATCACCATCATTTGTTTATTTATTATCATTTTTCTCATTTTTAAGACATATTGTACACACATAATGAGTCATTATCTCAAGTTCTGCTCATTTTTTATAATTGTTCAATGAAATGTAGAGCCAGACTCTATCTTCTCTCTCATGTGTCTGCTGACATCTTTTGGCTCATTCCTGCGTCTTCTCCCTCTGCCCCACTCGGGAATCTGATAGGAATGGTGGGATCTCCTCTTTAGATGTCCTGGGGAGATTGAAACCACACCAGCCCCTGGGAGCAGAATTCCTCCCTCCCCACCACCTCGCCAAAATCAAAGCCCTGAGCCAGTCTCCCCTCCTGGCTCCACGAGAGCCCCTCTGACTTGCTGAAGGGCCTTCCTTGTGCTTCCCAGAGATTTCAACTCTGTACGTGATAAACATCCTGTCCCTTGGTTATGGGTTTGTCCTAAACCTGGACATTTGCACCATGTCGTCCTGGGTCCCTCTCCCTCTTCCTGGTGTCACCTACTTTTGGTGCTTTGAGCATGATGACAGGTCAATGAGTGTCACCACCTGGGTCTTTCTTCTCTAGCTTTCTGTTCACACCCCTCAGGTGCCTGCTGTCCTGAACCCACGTGTCCTGCTTCTGGATAGTTGGGACCCTGAGCTGTGTTGGGCTGAGCTGCTCTGTGGAGTCAGCAGAGCCTCCTGTTAGATTCAGGTGATGGTGGTCAGAAGATTTCACGATTAATTTCATTTGGGGAAAAGAGTGCCTGAAAAAGACACTCTTCCTATTGTCCATGTGAGAAAGTTGTCTCTGTTTACAACAGACTTTTCTAACTGAGAGACCTCAGAGGAAAGGGCAGAATCAGGAATCCACAGAGTTTACTGAGGGAAACTGTGACCTGAAGAGGAAACCAGCCAGGAAACCGCCCAAACCGCCCACTGCACCTGCTCCTGGGAGGGCCCTTGTGTTCAGGGGCCCTGTGCACCCTGCTGGCAGCAGCCTCTCCTGCAGGGAGGTTTGTGTCTGGCTCACACTGACCTCCCCTCACTGTGTTTTTTGTACAGAAATACATGGCGAAGTCCTCAGATTTCAGGCTGTTCATTTGCAGATACAGCGTGTTCTTGGCATTGTCTCTGGAGATGGTGAATTGGCCCTTCACAGCGTCTGCATAGTATGTGCTACCTCCAGTATCAATGTATGAGACCCACTCCAGCCCCTTCCCTGGAGCCTGGCGGACCCAATGCATCCAGTCGCTACTGACGGTGAATCCAGAGGCTGCACAGGAGAGTCTCAGAGACCCCCCAGGCTTCACCACGGCTCCCCCAGACTCCACCAGCTGCACCTCACCTTGGACACCTGCAAACACAAAGACGTCCTGGTCAGGAACTCTCACAGTTCCACTGTTTCTCTCACTCATGTCCACTCACACACTCAGTGTCTCTTGTTCTCCATTAATTACCTCTTAAAATAGCAACAAGGAAAACCCAGTTGAGTCCAGGCCCCATGCTGAGTGGTCTGTGTTCAATCCTGATCATTGAATGAGGACAGCTGAGGATCCCGGGGCTGGGCTCCTGTCCCAGAGCTGCAGGGTGGGGGTTGGGCTGGTTTTTATGAGCAGAGGGGGCCCTACTTGCATGTCCTCCTACTATATATAGATCTCTGGGGTGATGCTAGAGATATATCAGTAACTCAGTGCAGGTGAGAGGTTCCTAGGGCATTTGGTTGCCATGATAGCTTTTCACCCACTAAATACAGAATTATAGGAGGGTTGGGGTTTGTTCATGAGACCACATCTGGTAACAGTGACCCAGCATCAAGGCTCTGATCCTCCCACTGGCTCCCATTGCTCCTTTGAACCAACCTTTGGACAGACAACATTCTACCTAGTGAGGCTACAGAACCCCTTGTGTAATGAACCTCACTGAGCCCCTGTATTCCAGTGTTACCCACACTTTAGGTTTGTATTCCGCTCTGGCCTCAGAGTCTGCACGACAATGGAGGAGGTTCTGCATCACCTGTGAGGTGGTCGTAGGTTAGCTAAGGTGAGTCCATTCACTGAGATCTGGGAGGTACAACTGAAGTGTCTGTTGGGCCCAGAAGAGTATCAAGTGACTCAAGAGATCTGAGTGATGGGGGGAATCTGAGTGACACAGGATGACAGGACCCATGGTCTTGATACCATTGGGCACATCCTGTCCCTCAACAATCCCCAAGTTCCCTGGCCTTATAAGCCCTCCCCTGGGATCTAATGTCAGGATACAGACAACATCCTATTGGGGAGTAGTTATAACAGACACTCGCCAGTAGCAATAGCACATGCATGAGTAACAGGGTCCATGCTGGTGAGGAGGGACCTCTCCCTCTCCCTGAGTGGCAGGGCCTGAATTAGGTGGCTTCCCTTTCAATCACTGGAAGCGAGCCCATAGTGGGGCCATGGTGACAGGTGGGTGTCCAGTCAGATCCCCATCAGCTCAGGTCCTAGAGAGAGGATCTGGGTCAGCCTCTGGGGCCCAATCTCAGGAAGTGCAAATATGAAGAGAGATGGCACTGCAGACACTACAGCAGCATTGGATGGACCACTGAGTTATGGTCACTGAGCTCTGACCTCCTGACCTGGCAGAGCAGTCTTCCTTGCCTGGGGCTGCAGGCTCACTCTGAAGATTAATGCATTAAATTGGACTTCATAATGTTAATTAATTGAGAGTATAGCCAGTATGTTTAATTAGATTCGGCTCCTAGAAAATTTAGCATGAAATATACTCAAATCGAAATGATCACAGAAAAGGGCATGATAGAGATGCACAGGGGAGGTTCTTGAGAGAGCTACCAGAAGGAATTAAGTCCAGAGGTTGCAGGTGGCCATTGGGGACAGGGCTGTCAGGAGGCTGTGCAGAGGGAGACAGAGCAGAGGTGGAACCATCTCTGGTGACCTGAGATTTGGTGTCTAAAGGGACCTGGAGTGGGACTGAACATGTTCGTCTGAGACGATTTCTCGAGACCCAGAGTCACCCTCTCAGGTGGGAGAACTGGACTCTGCTCATTTGAAACACACCCTCCCTGCTTCCTCCAGCTTCTGAAGTGCCCTCTGAGCTGATGACATTTCCATCTGTTGATGTTTCCATGGAAGTGTTTCCAACACGAAGTCTCCTGTCCATTTTTCTGTGGGTCCATCCAGAAATTCTGGGCTCACAGATATTCACTGTATCTCTAGGCTGTGGTCACCATACACGTAGGTGTCTTTGGACTGACTGGCTAATCCAAGATGTTCAAGGACGGTGGTCTCCAACAGTCACCCATTGGCGATCCATCAGAGTGATGTGCATCTGCTAGGACCACCCGGATAATGGGGACACAAGTGTTCTCTTCGTGAGTCAGCGAGCTGCATAATTCATTAGGGTCCCATTAGTGAATCTTTCATTTCTTACAGGGAATAGGGAAAACCCCTCCCTGGAGGAGCCATGGTGGTTCTGTGTCTGTGAGAGGGGCCAGCACTTGATTGACCAGGGCCCCTGTCTCTGTCCATCACCATCATCACCATCATCACCATCACCATCATCACCATCATTACCATCATCACCATCACCACCATCACCACCGTCATCACCGTCATCACCATCATCACCATCATCACCATCACCACCATCACCACCATCACCACCATCATCACCATCATCATCACCATCATCATCACCATCATCACCATCATCACTATGATCACCATCACCACCATCATCACCATCATCTCCGTCATCACCATCACCACCATCATCACCATCATCATCACCATCATCACCATCATCATCACCATCACCACCATCATCACCATCATCATCACCATCACCACCATCATCACCATCATCATCACAATCATTACCATCATCACCATCATCATCACCATCATCACCATCACTACTATCACCACCATCACCACCATCACCACCATCACCACCATCACCATCACCATCATCACCATCATCATCATCATCATCATCACCATCATCATCACCATTATCACCATCATCACCGTCATCACCGTCATCAACCATCATTATCATCATCATCATCATCATCATCATCATTTGCTCATTTATTATCATTTTCCTCATTTTTAGGGCATATTGTACCACATAATGAGCCTTTATCTCTATTTCTGCTAATTTTTATAATCGTTCAGTGAAATTTGTAGCCAGACTCTATTTTCCTTCTCATGTGACTGATGGCTCATTCCTGCCTCTTCTCCATCTGCCCCACTCGGGAATCTGATAGGAAAGGTGGGGTCTCCTCAGTAGTTGTCCTGGGGAGATTGAAACCTCACCAGCCCTAGTCAGCAAAATTTCTCCCTCCCCAACACCTCGCCAAGATCAAAGCCCTGAGCCAGTCTCCTCTCCTGGCTCCACAGAGCCCCTCTGACTTGCTGAAAGGCCTTCCCTGTGCTTCCCAGAGATTTCAACTCTGTACGTGATAAATATCCTGTCCCTTGGTTGTGGGTTTGTCCACAGCCTATACAACTGTGCAAAGCCATCCTGAGTCATTGTCTCTTCTTAGTGTCACCTACTCTTGGTGCTGTGAGCATGACCACAGGTCAATGACTGTCACCACGTGGGTCTTTTCTCTCTAGCTTTGGGGTCACATGTCTCAGGTGTCAAACCCCCACCTGTCCTACTGCTGCCTGGATGGGACCCTGAGCTGTGAGGGGCTGAGCTGCTTTGTGGAGTCAGCAGAGCCTCGTGTTAGATTTAGGTAACGGTGGACAAAAGATTTCACGATTAGTTGTCATTTGGGGAAAAGTGTGTCTGAAAAATACTTTATGCATGTTGTCCATGTGAGAAAGTTTTCTCTGGTTACAACAGACTTTTCTAAATATCAGACCTCAGACGAAAGCGCAGAATCAGGAATCCAGAGACGTTCCCTGAGGAAAACTGTTTTCTGAAGAGGAAACCAGCCAGGAAACAGCCCAAACCGCCCACTGCACCTGCTCCCAGGAGGGTCCTTGTGTTCAGGGCCCCTGAGCTCTGTGGTGGCTTCAGCCCCTCCTGCAGGGACGTTTGAGTCTGGCTCACAATGAAGTCCCCTCACTGTGTGTCTTTCGCACAGAAATACATGGCCGAGTCCTCAGATTTCAGGCTGTTCATTTGCAGATACAGGGTGTTCTTGGCGTTGTCTCTGGAGATGGTGAATCGGCCCTTCACAGCATCTGCATAGTATTTGCTACTTCCATCATAACTTATTACTGCCACCCACTCCAGCCCCTTCCCTAGAGCCTGGCGGACCCAGTGCATGTAGTAGCTACTGAAGGTGAAACCAGAGGCTGCACAGGAGAGTCTCAGAGAACCCCCAGGCTTCACCACAGCTCCCCCAGACTCCACCAGCTGCACCTCACCCTGGACACCTGCAAACACAAAGACGTCCTGGTCAGGAAACTCTCACATGTCCACTGTTTCTCTCACTCATGTCCACTCACACACTCAGTGTCTCTTGTTCTCCATAAATTACCTCTTAAAATAGAAACAAGGAAAACCCAGCTGAGCCAAAGCCCCATGGTGAGTGGTCTGTGTTCAGTCCTGATCAGGGAATGAGAACAGCTGGGGATCCTGGGGCTGGGCTCCTGTCCCAGAGCTGTAGGGTCGGGGCTGGGCTGGCTTTTATGAGCAGAGGGGGCCCTATTTGCATGTCCTCCTGCTATATAGAGATCTCAGGGGTGAACCTACAGATGTCAGTAACTCAGTGCAGGTGAGAGGTTCCTAGGGCATTTGGATGCCATAGTAGCTTTTCACCCACTAAATACAGAATTATAGGAGGCTTGGGGTTTGTTGATGAGACCAAATCTGGTAACAGTGACCCAGCGTCAAGGCTCTAACCCTCCCTCTGGCTCCCATTGCTCCCCTGAAACAACTCCTGGACAGAGCTGCACCTCCCCCGTGAGGCTGCAGAACCCCTTGTATGTAATGAGAGCGTGAATGAGCCCCTGTATTCCAGTGTTACCCACACTTCAGGGCTTTATCCAGCTGTGGCCCCAGAGTCCTCACTACAATGGAGAAGGTTGTGCATCACCTGTGAGGTGGTCGTAGGTCAGCTACGGTGAGTCAGGTTCACTGAGATCTGGGAGGTACAAGTGAAGCCTCTGTTGGACCCAGAAGTCTATCAAGTGACACAATAAATCTGAGTGATGAGGGGAACCTGAGTGACACAGGATGACAGGACCCCTGCTCTTGATACCATTGTCCACCTCCTGTCCCTCAACAATCCCCAAGTTCACTGTCCTTAGAAGCCCTCCCCTGGGATCTCATGTCAGGAATCAGACAACATCCTATTGGGGAGTAGTTATAACAGACACTTGCCACTAGCAACAGCACACCCATGAGTAACAGGGTGCGAGCTGGTCAGGAGTGACCTCTCCCTCTCCCTGGGAGGCGGGGCCTGAATTAGGTGGCTTCCCTTTCAATGGCTGGAGGGGAGCCCATGGTGGGGCCATGGTGACAGGTGGGTGTCCTGTCAGATCCCCATCAGCTCAGGTCCTAGAGAGAGGATCTGGGTCAGCCTCTGGGGCCCAATCTCAGGAAGCCCAGTTATGAAGGGAGATGGCACTGGAGACACTGAAGCAGCATTGGATGGACCACTGAGCGATGGTCACTGAGCTCTGACCTCCTCACATCTGACCTGGCAGAGCAGCCTTCCTTGCTTGGGGCTGAGGCTCACTCTGAATATTAATGCATGAAATTGGAGTTTACAATGTTAAGTATCTGAGAGTTTAGTCAGTGTGTTTAATTAGATTTGGCTCTTAGAAAATTTAGCATGAAATATACTCAAATAGAAATGATCACAGAAAAGGGCGTGATAGAGACACACAGGGGAGGCTCCTGAGAGAGCTACCAGAGGGAATTAAGTCCAGAGGTTGCAGGTGGCCAGTGGGGACAGGGCTGTCAGGAGGCTGTGCAGAGGGAGAGAGAGCAGAAGTGGAGCCATCTCTGGTGACTTGAGATTTGGTCTCTAATGGGACCTGGAGCCAGACCAACCATGTTCGTCTGAGACGATTTTCCGAGACCCAGAGTCACCCTCTCAGGTGGGAGAATTGGACTCTGCTAATTTGAAACACACCCTCCCTGCTTCCTGCAGCTTCTGAAGTGCCCTCTGAGCCGATGACATTTCCATCTGTTGATGTTTCCATGGAAGTGTTTCCAACACGAAGTCTCCTGTCCGTCCTTCTGTGGGTCCATCCAGAAATTCTGGGCTCACAGATATTCACTGTATCTCTAGGCTGTGGTCACCGTGTACATAGGTGACTTTGGACTGACCAGCTAATCCAAGATGTTCAAGGACCGTGGTCTCCAACAGTCATCCATGGGCTTGTCCATCAGGGTGATGTGCATCTGCTGGGGCCACCCGGACTATGGTGACACAAGTTGTGTTCTCTCCATGAGTCCCCCAGCTGCATAATTCATTAGGGTCCCATTTGTGAATCTTTCATTTCTTACAGGGAATAGGGCAAAACCTCTCCCAGGAAGAGCCACGGTGGTGGTGTGTCTGTCAGAGGGGCCAGCATTTGATTGACAAGGGCCCCTGTGTCTGTCCATCACCATCATCACCATCATCACCATCATCATCATCTTCACCATCATCACCATCATCACCATCATCACCATCATCATCATCACCATCATCACCATCATCGTCATTTGCTTATTTATTATCATTTTTCTCATTTTTTAAGACATATTGTAAACACATAATGAGCCTTTATCTCAAGTTCTGCTCATTTTTTATAATTGTTCAATGAATGTAGAGTCACACTCTATATTCTTTCTCGTGTGTCTGCTGACAACTGATGCCTCATTCCTACCTCTTCTCTGTCTCTCCCACTCAGGAATCTGATGGGAATGGTGGGGTCTCTTTAGATGTCCTGGGAGGTTGAAACCACACCAGCCCCTGGGAGCAGAATTCCTCCCTCCCCACCACCTCGCCAAGATCAAAGCCCTGAGCCAGTCTCCTCTCCTGGCTCCAGGAGAGCCCCTCTGACTGGCTGAAGGGCCTTCCCTGTGATTCCCAGAGATTTCAACTCTGTACATGATAAACATCCTGTCCCTTGGTGTGTGTGTTTGGCCTCAGCCTAGACTTTTTCACCAGGCTGTCCTGGGTCCCTCTGCCTCTGCCTGGTGTCACCTACTCTTGGTGCTGTGAGCATGATGACAGGTCAATGACTGACACCACTGGGGTCTTTCTTATCTGGCATCATGTTCACATGCTTCAGGTCCACACTGTCCTGCCCCCACGTGTCCTGCTTTTGGTTGACTGGGACCCTGAGCGCTGAGGAGCTGAGCTGCACTGTGGAGTCAGCAGGACTCCTTGTTCGATTTAGGTGACAGTGGGCAGAAGACTTGATGGTTAATTGTCATTAGGGGACAACTGTCTGAAAAACACTCTCTGCCTTTGTTCACAGGAGAAAATTGTCTCTGGTTACAACAGACTTTGCGAATTGAGAGACCTCAGAGGAAAGGGCAGAATCAGGAATCCACAGAGGCTCCTGAGGGAAACTGTGACCTGAAGAGGAAACCACCCAGGAAACAGCCCAAACCTCCCACTGCACCTGCTGCTGGGAGGGTCCTTGTGTTCAGGGACCCTGAGCACCGTGGTGGCCTCAGCCCCTCCTGCAGGGAGGTTTGTGTCTGGCTCACCCTGACCTCCCCTCACTGTGTCCCTCGCACAGTAATGCACGGCCGTGTCCTCGGGGGTCACAGAGCTCAGCTGCAGGGAGAACTGGTTCTTGGACGTGTCTCTGGAGATGGAGGTGCGGCTCTGGAGGGACGGCCTGTAGTAAGTGCTCCCATCATAACATATGCACCCCATCCACTCCAGACCCTTCCCTGGGGGCTGGCGGATCCAGCTCCAGCAGGAGCCACTGGTTGTGATGGAGATTCATACACAGCACAGGTGAGGGACATGGTCTCTGTGGGTGTCACAAGTCCTGGGCCCCACTGCTGCAGCTGCACCTGGGACAGGACACCTGGGGAAAGGAGCACAAGAACCTGTCAGTCACGTGCAGTCACAACCCCCCATAGACCCCTGTCTGACGTCTGAGACCCTCACCTTGGGGGGCTGTCACCAGGCACAGGAGGAGACCCAGCAGGCTCTTCTTCTAGACCAAGGCCCTGCCTTCCCCAGAGACCTCAGCCCTGTGTGAGGAGAGAGCTGTGAGCCCCACAGCCCAGGAGGGATTTACCCTGGAGCCTGAAGGGAAATTTGCATGTGGGGCAGCCTTTTCCTTATAAGTGGGGGACTGAGGCCAGGCTGCCCTGGTCATTCTGGGACCCTTGGGGGCATCTCTTCCCTGGACCTCACTCAGCATGTAAGTCAAGGATAGGGGGTCACCTGGTTTATGGGGCACATTGGAATTAGATTAAGGAAAGACTCCCCTCTCTGAGCATAGGAAGGAATGATGGAGCGATGAGTAGGTTTTACTTTTAAATTTGCAAATACATTTCAAAGGTGTTAGCATCTGTAGAGACAGTTCCATAATTCCAACACTTAAGTAAGTCTACAATAACCAAATTTTTATCGTCTTGTTATTTGAAAGTAATGTTTAACTTGGTGTAAAATATTTTAAAAAGCACAGCCATTTTTAAATCATGTTTTCTTCATTTACAAGGATACTTTGATCTGAGCAACTTCTTCCAAGCACAGGATAAGGGGAGACCCTTGATTCTTGATGTTGGATCATTTTTTTATGGCCTTCAATCTCTGTGCAAATGTTTCCCTTATGCGAGCCCTTGACATATAGCAGAGTCCCCAAACTAATCACATCACAAATAATCTTGTTGTAACCTGGAGAAAAGATTAGAAATAAACACTGTGATTATGGATCTGCACCACTGAGCATCTTTCTAAAGTGGAAATGATGTGGCCGCGTCCAAACGAGAAAGCCCCTGTCCTAGTGTGTGCCGTGCCCGATTGTGCTCGTCTGTAAGAATTGCTGCCCACATCTGGGCCTGAGACCTTCCCCTGGAATCAACTGCTCCAGGACACGTGTTCAAAGAATCAGAGGAAAAGTTTTCATAAAAAGGAAAAGAGAGGAGTTAAAAGACGAGATGCCTTTGACAGTCACCAGTAATGACACACAGGAGAAACCAACCCTCACAGCCAGAGGAGGAAGTAAAGTGCAGGAGGCTCATGTTCAGGGGATGGGAAACCCCATCAGACACTATTTCCCTACAAAGTGTTCAGAGGTAGAATTAAGAGCAGAGTGTGAACCCAGAGCCCGTGGACAAGTGCTGGGGAGAGTCGAGGGTCTGTGTAGGCCCCTGGGACACAGAAGCATGAACCATGAAGACACAGGCAGAGCCCCCGGACATGACCTTCAGGGGTCGGTGCTGACTGTGTAGCAGCTGCACTGCCTCATGTGCTGTGTTTCTCCTCTGGACCCTGATGGGAACCAGTTTCCTACCCTGGGGATGGAGAAGTAGCTGCATCATGACAGGTGTGTTTGGGTGAAGATGTGGGTAATGATTTGTGAGCAATGAGAATGTTGGTGCTGGAAACCTTGCTGTCTGCATGGGACCCGGGGAACACTGTCTCCATGTCCCCACATGATGGGAGGGAACTGGAACAGGGGCCTGACTCAGGGCAACACTGGGGAAGCCACCTGGGATCACGAATGGGGGACGTAACCCAGACTGAGACCACACCACCCAGGGTTCCTGCTCCATTCGGCTCTGACTCTCCTTGTTGTGTGATGGGTTCAAGTTTCCTCTCCTCACTTTCCTCTGAAATAGCCCCACACTTTCCCTAGAGTCATGAGACACTGTGGGGAGTGTGCAGGGCACCAGCCCCGTGTGTGCTGACCTCCTACCTCCCATCTCTCCTGGACTCACTCTCTTGTTCTGTGAATCTCCTGGTGCAGTCTCCAGGGTTTTCTATATAGAAGATCATGTCGTCTGCATACAGGTAGGAAGAGACATCTTATGATTTTATTTTGATATACTTTTCATTTCTTTTCCTGCCCAATTATTCTGACAAGGACTTACAGCTCTGTTGATAGAAGTTGTCACCCTGGGAGCCCTTGTCTTGGTCTTGCCTCAGAAAATAAAATTCTCATTTTTCTGTTTGTTAAAATATCACTTGTTTGCTTCTTTAATGTGGCCTTTGTTATGCTGAGGGCCACGCCTTGAATAACTAATTTATTTCATCTTTACTCATGGAAGGAATTTGAATTCTTAAATATGTGTCCTTTTATCCGTTTAAATGGAATATTATTTGTCTCTCATGCTGTGGGTGAGCTGTAGCACATTGACCGGTTACATACATTAAACCATCCTTGCCTTCCAGGACCATATCCCACTGGAATGATCCTCTCAAAGTGCTGTTGGCTTTCCTGGTATATTGTTGAGGATTTTTGCATTTATGCTCATCAGGAACATGGCCTGTCCTTTTTTATTGTTCTTATTTGGCTTTGGTAGGAGTGTAGTGGTCACAGCAATAAACGAGTTTGAATGTCTTTTGTCTTCTTGAAAGTCTTGGACGTGTTTGAGAAGAACTGATTGAGACAATACAATTTGTTCTGTGAAATTTTGGTAGAATTTACTCTTGTATTTACCAGAACATGCGCTTTTCTTTGTGGACAGATTAATACTTTAATCATGTAAATAAATATGAACCCACCTAGGAATGTCAGGGTAAATTCTTAATTTAAACACCAAATTAGTGGACTGAGAAACACAACTGTTGATCTTCACAGGGTAATTGCAATTCCCACATGCACACACCTGGACTGAGCAGTGACCCCCTAACAGGTGTCCTAAGTCTGCACACGGAAGCATGAACCATAGAGACACAGGCAGAGCCCCCGGACCTTGACTTTCAGGGGTTGGTGCTGACTGTGTAGAGGCTGCACTGCCTCATGTGCTGTGTTTCTCCTCTGGACCCTGATGGAAACCAGTTTCCTTCCCTGGGGTTGTAGAAGTAGCTCTGTCATGACAGGTGTGTTTGGGTGAAGATGTGGGTAATGATTTGTGAGCAATGAGAATGTTGTTTCTGGAAACCTTGATGTTTTCTTGGGCCCTTGAGATTGCTGTGAACACGTCGTGGGCTCAGCTTCGGATCACGTGTTGGGGACTCCTCCTCTGTTGGGCAGAGACAGGTGGGCATGTGAGAGGGGAGCTGGTGGGTGGGGAGGGGCAGGTGCATTTCTCCAGGTTCAACTCCGCTGCTGACACTGTGGGAGGAGCTGGGGAGCGTGAGCAGGGCCCCTGCCTATGGAGCTCAGGGTCCTGGGTGGACCTGGGGAGATTGTAGAGAGCAGGGAACTGAGGGTGTTAGGCGGCTGCCTGGGGATACTGAGGGACAGCAGAGGTGGGTGTGGGTCAGGAGGCTGTCCAGCTAGTTCTCATGACCCTGGTGGATTCTCCATGTGGAAGGCGAGACCCTTGTGACAACACAGCCCCAGGCTGCTCCCAGGGACCCACACCAAGTGCCCCCCAGCAGGGCCGTGGGGGACCATCTCTGGACTCCTCTCCATGTCTCCTCCACGTGGAAATCTGGGGGCTGCGCCTGGTCCTCAGGCTGGTTCTCATCCAGGAGACTGAGGCAGGGAGACAGCCAAGGGAAACTCACATCAGGGTCAACCAGAGCGGATGCGGAGCTCGAGGTTCCACGGCCACAAGGAGACCGAGGCTGCCATGGGGCAGCCTTGCTGGAGGAAGCTCCTGGGGACAGTTCTCCTCCTGCCAGAGGATGGGCTCCTGTGGGAACAGATGAGTGTTTGCCTGAGAGCAGAGGGAGTGAGCTCAGACCCTGGGCGCAGGGGCTTCACTGGTGGTTCCCCCGTGGAAACTTCTTCCCAACCCCAGGGATGGAGACGAAGCTCAGGGTGCTCAGTTTTCAAAGGGAAAGTGGGTCTCATGGGAACCTAGGGCGATAACGGTCCCCGAGACTGGAAACAACTCACCTGGGCAAAGAGAATGTTATTTAAACCACTGCTGCCTTCAGTGAGAATGAGGGACCTTAGAGCCCAGTAACAATGGACGAGTGTCCCTGGGACTTGAACAGCAAGACAGCAGGGGACCCCGACCACAACAGGACACTGGTTCTCAGCCCCTCCAGGGCCTGTCCCTGGGGTGTGTTCCCTGACTCCGTGGGTGCTGAGTGTCCTCTGGTGTCCAGAGTGCCCCTGGTGTCCTGACCCTTCCTGGTGGACCTGAGTGTCTCCTGCGGCTAAGTCCCTTCTGTCTCCCTGCAGGGAGATTTCTGTCTGGCTCAGGGTGTCAGACACCCTGGGGGCTGGGCTCCTGTCCCAAAGCTGCAGGGTCGGGGCTGGGCTGGTTCTCATGAGCAGAGGGGGCCCTATTTCCACATCCTCCTGCCATATAGGGAGCTCTGGGGCTCGACGCTGACATGAAGGACAGTCTTAGAGTCGATGTATCCCAGGGCTTACATCTGTTTAGAGTTAGCCCAGGGCCATGGGCCTCTGCTCCTCCCAATTTGACCCACCTGCTTACCTGGTTCATCGCCAGGACAGGTGGATGTGCCCAGTGAGGGTGTCAGCACTACCTGTGGGATGGGAGCCTGTGCTAATGCCATCAAGTGACAGCCCAGCAGGAAAATTAATGGAGTAGAAAAATGAGAGAAATGGTGGAGATTTAAATACAATACTTTGGAAGGTTCCCTGGATCCTCACATCAGGGGGATCACCCATCACACCCAGAGGGTGACTGCAGTGGGGGACGGTCATGTTCCACCCGACCCTGATGTCCTCAAATGAACTCAGAGTGAGAAGAATAACAGAGTGTGAAGCTGCAGAAAGTGGACAAGTGCTGGGGAGAGTGAAGTTCTGTGTGCGTCAATGGCACCCAAAAGCATGAACAACACAGAGAAACAGGAAAGTCAGATTCAGACACTGTGGATATGGATGAAAGTGAATCAAAACCAAGAGTTGTTTTATTAAGATATCGGGAAAGATTTGAGGGGACTTAGGTGTAGGCTATGAAATGTTGTTGCTGGAAACCTTGCTGTCTGCATGGGACCCGGGGAACACTGTCTCCATGTCCCCACATGATGGGAGGGAACTGGAACAGGGGCCTGACTCAGGGCAACATTGGGGGAAGTCAGCTGGGATCATGAATGGGGGACGTAACCCAGAGTGAGGACACACCACCCAGGGTTCCTGCTCCATTCAGCTCTGACTCTCCTTGTTGTGTGATGGGTTCAAGTTTCCTCTCCTCACTTTCCTCTGAAATAGCCCCACACGTTCCCTAGGGTCATGAGACACTGTGGGGAGTGTGCAGGGCACCAGCCCCGTGTGTGCTGACCTCGTAGCTCCCATCTCTCCTGGGCTCACTCTCTAGTTCTGTGAATCTCCTGGTGCCGTCTCCAGGGTTTTCTGTATAGAAGATCATGTCATCTGCATGCAGATGGGAAGAGATAATTTGTTCTTCTCTTCTCTGATTTAGACACTTTCTATTCTATTTTTTTGTCTAATTATTCTGACAACGATGTGCAGTTTCTGGAATAGAAGCAGTTACTGGGGTGCCCTTGTGTTGCTCTTCATGTTACAAGAGTTGCTTTGAAATTTTCTCTGTGGAGCACAATGCTGTTTTTTTCCCCAATGTGCCATTTACCATACAGAGGTTCCTCACTTCTCTGTGTAACACATTGGGAATTTTGATCATAAAGAGGTTTTAATATAGTCCATTGCCATTTATTTATATGCTGATACAGTGAGTCCTTCAGGCTGGGGATGAGCTGTGGCTATTTACTTGTTCCTTGGGTTGAACGGTCCTTGCCTTCCTGGGGGATGGCTCACTGATCATGGTGAACGACGCTCCAATGGGCTGTTGAGTTTCCTAGTATCATTGAAGAGTTTTGCATTTATGCTAATCAGAGACATGGTCTTTCTCTTTTTACTGTTCTTATTTGGCTTTAGTATGAGTTTAGTGGTCACATCAATAAATGAGTTTCAATGTCTTTTTTCTTCTTGAAGTCGTGGACGTGTTTGAGAAGAGGCGATTGAGACAATACTATTTGTTTTGTGAAATTTTGCTAGAATTTACCCTTGTATCCACTTGAACGTGGGTTTTGTTGTGGACAGGTATGGATTAATAGTTCAATTATATAAATAAATATGAACCCATCTAAGAATGTCAGGGTAAACTCTTCAATTAAACAACAAAATAATGGACAGAGAAATACAACTGTTGATCTTCTCAGGGTAATTGTAATTCCCCCATGCACACCCCTGGAGTGAGCAGTGACCCCCTAACAGGTGTCCTAAGTCTGCACCCCTCAGTTCGACCTGAGCAACATGAACCTACAGGGGAGCAGGTCAAGGTCCCAGCCCAGGGAAAGACCTGCCTCTGTGCACTGCAGCCAGGGGCTGGTCTCTGCAGGCTCTGAGGTGGGCCGGACCAGCTCCTACCTGAGACTCAGCAAATGCATGTCTGCTCTTCCCCCTGAAGGTGGAGGGATTTTCTGAAGAGGGGACAAAGTTATTCCCCTCAAGATTTCTGGGCATGGAAGGAACCAGATGGAAATGGAACAAGTCTTCTCAGCACATTTAACAATTCCTCCTGTGAGAGGCAACACTCAGCCAGGACACCCACAGAGATAAGGGACAATGTATTTGGGGCCAGGGAGGAAATTACAGTTGATAGCAAACCACATGCTCATTTTATAAACCATCCAAGAGAGTGAGCTAAAATCACACTTTCTTACAGAGATTTCACAAAATGACTTAACCTGAGAATGCAGCTCCCTGGCCTCCGTCTCCAGGGAGCACAGAGAACATGTCTCAGCTGCTGGCCTCTGAAATCCAAGGTGGTTTGTGCTGCAGACACAGCTGTGCCCAACCCCCAGACCATGGCTGAGCTCAGCAGGGACACTAAGGCAGGGCCATGGCTGGGAGACCCAGACGTCATCTGAAGGGAACACAGAGTGAAGAAATCTGTGACCCATTTGTTGGGAGGTCCTGAAGTGCAGGGAGCTTTAGGCAAGTCCCACTTTTTGTGGACAGACTTTGTCAGCTGACCTTCTCCCCAAGCTCACCAAACCTTCTGCAATTTTCTTCCCCACAAGTGATACACTCCCTTTCTGCAAGTGAGAATGTTTCTGTTAAACTAATAAATACTTTAAATGCAGACCCACCTGCTCCTGGAGGGTCCTTGTGTTCAGCTCCCCTGGGCACCCTGGTGGCCACAGCATCTCCTGCAGGGAGGTTTGTGTCTGGCTCACACTGACCTCCCCTCACTGTGTCTTTCCCACAGAAATACAAGGTCTTGTCCTCGGTGCTCAGTTGGCTCAGCTCCATGAAGGCTGTGCTGGTCGATGTGTCTGACGTCATGGAGACTCTGCCCTGGAACTTCTGGGCATAGTCTGTATCGCCATCGTTAGGGTAAATCCTCCCCATCCACTCCAGCCACTGTCCTGGTTCCTGTCGCACCCAGTGCATATATCCACTGGTGAAGGAGTACCCAGAAGCCTTGCAGGAGACCTTCACTGAGTCCCCAGGCTTCCTCACCTCAGCCCCAGGCTGTACCAGTTGCACCTGGGAGTGGACACCTGTGGGGAGGACACAGGAGTGAGAGGAAATCCCCATTGACTGTCCCTGGTCCCCCCTCCCCCTAGGGCCTGGGGGCCCTTACCTGTAGCCACGGCCACCAGGAGCAGGGTTGTCCAGGTCCAGTCCATGGTGCGGGGCTGTGCTGGGTTCTGCTGGAGTGGAGGGTGAGCTGTGGGGATGTGCTCAGGGCACAGACTCGTCCACATAAACCCAGTCTCCCTCCTCTCATTTGCATATTCATGAGGCAGAGCATGTCATAGCTGAGGGCTGGACCCCACCTGAGAGAAGACGGAGACACGGTGACCATGGCCCATGGGAGCCTGAGGGCTCAGGTCCTACTCCTTGTCGGAGGGTCCGTGTCCCTGCTAGGTCCCTGAGCTCTGGGCAGACACAGCGCCTCCCACTGAGCAACAACCTTGAGGACTTGCTCCTGTTTGTGAGCCCACCTTGGGTGACACGGGGACCACCTGGACCAGCTGTGGGCTTTGCCACCTGAATGTCTTATTCCTGGATCAGTGTTTCCAAAATGCTGCCCCTAGTGAGTCACTAAGCCCCTCCCTGTGCCAGTCCCTACAATTCGGATGAGCAGAAGCCACAGGTCCATGAGCTTTGTGGGTGGTTCTTAGGGCTCATCAGTGGACAGACCTGCTCCTGGGGAACACGGTATTTAAGGGCAAATCAGCAGTCCCTGCCCATCTCTCAGGCTCTATTGATATTTCCCAGGAAGACCAGGCCCTGGGAGGAAACCCCTGCCCAGCTGCCCTGCACCTGCTCCTGGGGCAGCAGCCCCGGGCTCCTGAGTCCTGAGCACCCCCTGCTGCCCAGCCCATGCTCTGAGGGGGGTCCTGCTGGGCTCCCAGGGCACTGACCTCTCAGCATCTCTAGTCCAGGAGTGAAGGCTGCGCCCGACTCAGAATGTTCCCTCGGGGACCCCGCATGCTTTCGACATCTCTGGACAGGGGGACCTGGCCTCCCCGAATCCCAATGGCTCTGCCTGGAGAACCCAAGAGGGGGCTTTATGAAGCCAACAGGGACCCCTCCCTGGACCTGCCAGATGCACGGACACAGCCGACCCTCCTCTGAGTCCAGAAGCTGTTGGGGACTCTGGGGCCTCTTATGTCCTCTGGTCCCATCTAAATATCCCTGAGTGTGGCTCAAATTTCACTGCTGTGATTCTATTATTCAATAAATTAGACAGACACTCTGTGGAGGATTTTCATCATAATGATCCTAAATGACCCTTCTTCCCTGTACCGAGCACATGGGTGGGGCCCCCACACTGATCCTGACCTAGTGTGTGACCAGCTTCCACAAGCAGAGTAAAGCAAACACGCTGGACGTGGAGACTGGAGAGAGCCTGCCCTGTGGTTTCCTGTTCTCCCAGCACCTGGGACCTGCAGACGCCACAGGAGAAGGGTCCTGTGTGGCCCTGGGAGGGTCAGACCCAGGGGCCCATGTCCAGTCCCTGCAGCCACACTGACCCGCCATGTGGGGAGGGTCACACAGGTCTACACCCTCTGGTGCCCATTGTGAGAGCACAGCCCTGAGCCCTGAGGGCAGGATCATGGAGGACACTGGACAGGGGTCCTCTCAGGAGCAAAACAGGTGGCAATGCCAGAACAGGGCCCTGAGAGTGGGCTTCGGTCATCACTGTCCCTGTGGAACAGCATCAGGGTTGTTTCCACAGTGTCTCTTGATGTTCTGACTGCCTCCCTCTTGTCCTGATCACCCCCTGGTTGTCCCTAGTGTCCCCATGATGTCTTGAGGGGACCCTGAAGGTATCGTTGTCCTCTGGTGAATCCCGAGTGCCCCACGGATTTTGTGAGAAGCACCTGAATGACCTCAGCACCCCGTGATGTCCCGGGGGCCCCTGGAAAACCCCACCCCAGAGGCTGAAATGGACAAAGCTTTCAGCAGGCTCATGAGTCCACCCGAATCCTCAGGAGTCCTCGTTGAAACCCCAAGAGGAAACTTCCTCACTCCTGGTAGGACTGCTACTACGTGAGAAACAAACCAGAGAAAGCAGGTCCTGTGCAGGGGAGCAATGGGAGGAAGGAGCCCTTGCACCCTCCTGATGGGAAGGTGACGTCCTTCAGCTGCATGGGAAACGGCACATTGGTCCCTCCAGAAATGGAAGGAGAATCCTGTTCTATTGAGCAACCAGCCCTGGTGTCCCTGCAAGTGACCAAGACGGAGTGTGAAAAGGTGCTGCCCTGCCCACTCACTGGGCAGTAATCACTGTCGCCCAGATGGGAAGCCACCCAACGTCCATCACGGATGAAGGGACAACCGGTGTCCTAACGCAGGACAGGATATCACTCAGCAACACCCCATGAACTGACAAAGCTTTGACTCCTCCCTCTGTGTGTGTGACGTCATCAGCCTAGACAACCATTCCCCAGGAGGGTGGGTCCTCTGCCTCTGCCTGGTGTCACCTACTCTTGGTGGTGTGAGCATGATGCCAAGTCAATGACTGTCACCTCCATGCTCTTTCTTCTCTAGCTTTCGGGTCAAATGCCTCTCGTGCCCGCTCTCCAGCCCCCAGGTATCCAGCTGCTGGCTGAGACCCTGAGATGTGCAGAGCTGAGCTGCACTGTGGAGTCAGCAGAGCCCCCTGTTGGATATAGGTGACAGTCGTCAGAAGATTTGATGATTAATTGTCATTTCAGTCCAAGAATGTCTGAAAGACACTCTCTGCCTGTTGTCAGGTGAGAAAGTCGTCTTTGTTTACAACAGACTTTTCTAACTGAGAGACCTCAGAGGAAAGGGCAGAAACAGGAATCCAGAGAGGTTCCCTGAGGGAAACTGTGACCTGAAGAAACCACCCAGGAAACAGCCCAAACCGCCCACTGCACCTGCTCTTGGGAGGGTCCTTATGCTCAGGGCCCCTGAGCACCCTGGTGGCTGCAGCCTCTCCTGCAGGAAGGTTTGTGTCCGGCTCACACTGACTTCCCCTCACTGTGTGTCTTTCGCACAGAAATACAGGGCCGAGTCCTCAGATTTCAGGTTGTTCATTTGCAGATACAGCGTGTTCTTGGCATTGTCTCAGGAGATGGTGAATAGGCCCTTCACAGCGTCGGCATAGTACTTCTGACTTCCATCACCCCATATCCTTGCCAACCACTCCAGCCCCTTCCCTGGAGCCTGGCAGACCCAGTGCATGTCATAGTTACTGAAGGTGAATCCAGAGGCTGCACAGGAGAGTCTCAGAGAACCCCCCAGGCTTCACCACGGCTCCCCCAGACTCCACCAGCTGCACCTCACCCTGGACACCTGCAAACACAAAGAAGTCCTGGTCAGGAAACTCTCAGACGTCCACTGTTTCTCTCACTCATGTCCACTCACACACTCAGTGTCTCTTGTTCTCCTTAAATTACATCTTAAAATAGCAACAAGGAAAATCCAGCTGAGCCCAAGCCCCATGGTGAGTGGTCTGTGTTCAGTCCTGATCAGGAAATGGGAACAGCCGGGGATCCCGGGGCTGGGCTCCTGTCCCAGAGCTGCAGGGTCGGGGCTGGGCTGGTTTTTATGACCAGAGGGGGCCCTATTTGCATGTCCTCCTGCTATATAGAGATCTCAGGGGTGAACCTACAGATAAGACAGTAACTCAGTGAAGGTGAGAGGTTCCTAGGGCATTTGGTTGCCATGCTAGCTTTTCACCTACTAAATACAGAATTATAGGAGGTTTGGCATTTGTTGATGAGACTACGTCTGCTAACAGTGAACCAGTATCAAGGCTCTGATCCCCCACTGGCTCCCATTGCTCCCCTGAAGCAACCTCAAGAGAGAGGAAGATCTACCTAGTGAGGCTGCAGAACCCCTTGTATGTAATGAGTCTCAATGTGCCCCTGTATTCCAGTGTTACCCACACTTCAGGGTTGTTTCCAGTTGTGGCCCCAGAGTCCTCACTGCCATGGAGAAGGTTTTGCATCACCTGTGAGGTGGTCCTAGGTCAGCTAAGGTGAGTCAGGTTCACTGAGATCTGGGAGGTACAACTGAAGTCTCTGTTAGGCCCAGAAGACTATCTAGTGACACAAGAAATCTGAGTGATGGAAGGAATCTGAGTGATGGAAGGAATCTGAGTGGCACAGGATGACGGGACGCATGGTCTTGATACCATTGTCCACCTCCTGTCCCTCAACAATTCCCAAGTTCAGTTCTTAGAAGCCCTCCCATGGGATCTCATGTGAGGAATAAGATATAAGCCTCTTAGGGAGTAGTTATAACAGACACTTGCCAGTAGTATTAGCACTTCCATCAGTAACAGGGTCCGATCTGGTCAGGAGTGACCTCTCCCTACCATTGGGAGGCGGGGCCTGAATTAGGTGGCTTCCCTTTCAATGGCTGGAGGGGAGCCCATGGTGGGGCCATGGTGACAGGTGGGTGTCGTGTCAGATTCCCATCAGCTCAGGTCCTGGAGCAAGGAGGTGGGTAAGTGTCTGGGGCCCAACCTCAGGAAGCCTAGTTATGAGGGGAGATGGCACTGGAAACACTAGAGCAGCATTGGATGGACCACCTCGGGTCACTGAGCTCTGACCTCATGACCTCTGACCTGGCAGAGCAGCCCTTTTTGCTTGGGGCTGCAGGCTCAGTCAGAATATTAATGCATGAAATTGGACTTTACAATGTTAATTACTTGAGAGTTTAGCCAGTATGTTTAATTAGATTAGGCTGCTAGAAAATTTAGCATGAAATATAATCAAATAGAAATGATCACAGAAAAGGGCGTGATAGACACGCACAGGGGAGGTTCCTGAGAGAGCTACAGGAGGGAATTAAGTCCAGAGGTTGCAGGTGGTCAGTGGGGACAAGGCTGTCAGGAGGCTGTGCAGAGGGAGACAGAGCAGAGGGGGAACCATCTCTGGTTGACCTGGGATTTGGTCTCTAATGTGACCTGCAGCCGAACTGACCATGTTGGTCTGAGACGATTTACCAAGACCCAGAGTCAACCTTTCAGGTGGGGGAACTGGATTCTGCTCATTTGAAACACACCCTCCCTGCTTCCTCCAGCTTCTGAAGTGCCCTCTGAGCTGATGAGTTTGGAATCCTCCCCTGTTCCTGCATTTCTTGGAAGTGGTCAAGAGGGACTCTCTGAGAACGTACTTTATTTTCTCTTAAGTGTGTGTAGAATTTACCCTTGAATCCATTTGGACATGAGCTTTCCTCCGCTTAGAGTTTTTGATGAATACTTCATTTATTTTTTAGACTTTGTACCAATCTGCAATGTCAGATTCAAATTCCTGATTTAGCACCTATTAAGGGGACAGAGAAATATAATTGTTGACCTTCACAGAGTGTAGTAAGGGCTGAAATAATGGTGTGTGCAGACCACGTGTTTATATCAGATGCCATCCAAGAGAATGAACTCGAACATGCTCCCTGGTATAGAATTCATAAAGTGTCTTAGTTCCGACAATGGACCTCCCAGACCTCCGGCTCCAGCAGCACAAGGGACGGGCCCCAGCTGCTGGTCTCTGATATCCACTGTGGTTTGTGCTGGGGACACAGCTGTGCCCGACCCCCAGACCACAGCTGAGCTCGGCATTGGCACCAAGGCAGGGCCACTGCTGGGAGACAGGAGTCACCTGAAGGGAGGTCTTGGCTCCAGCCACCTCTGACCCATTTGTGGGGCCTTCGGGAACTGCAGGGGGTTTACACAAGGTCATCCTCTTGTGGACACATTTCCATAGTGTCTGACGGTTTCCTGGGCTCCCTGAGCCCTCTGGATTTTTCTTTGTCCATAAGATACACTGTCTGTTTACACGAAAAAATGTTTCTACCAATGGAGTAAATCTATTAAAAAACAAAGCCATCAGTGGTAGTCACAGAGAGACAGGTGTAGAGACTCTTGGAGGAAATGTCCTATGGAGAGGAACTGGGACCTTGGGAGAAATCGGCCAGAAACACCACCTGCCCCTGGTTCTTTGGGTGCAGCACAGAGCCTGCGGGTCCTGAGCACCCCCTGGTTTCCCGATTGGGTGCTCAGCCCAGTCTCCAGAGGCTGCAGGGGGGGTTGTGTGTGGCTCTCACTGATCTCCCCTCACTGTGTCCCTCGCACAGAAATACACGGCTGAGTTCTCGGATTTCACGTTGGTAATTTGCAGATACACAGTGTTCCTGTCATTGTCTCTGGAGGTGGTGAATCGGCCCTTCACAGAGTCTGCATAGTATGTGCTACCACTGCCAGGATTAATGTTCGAGACCCACTTTAGTCCCTTTTCTGGAGCTTGGAGGATCCAGCTCATATCCCTGCTAGTGAAGGTGAATCCAGAGGCTGCACAGGAGAATCTCAGAGACCCCCCAGGCTTCACCACGGCTCCCCCAGACTCCACCAGCTGCACCTCACCCTGGACACCTGCAAACACAAAGACGTCCTGGTCAGGAAACCATCACACGTCCACGGGTTCTCTCACTCACGTCCACTCACACACTCAGTGTCTCTTGTTCTCCATAAATTACCTCTTAAAACAGCAACAAGGAAAACCCAGCTGAGCCCAAGCCCCATGGTGAGTGGTCTGTGTTCAGTCCTGATCAGGGAATGAGAATAGCTGGGGATCCCGGGGCTGGACTCCTGTCCCAGAGCTGCAGGGTCTGGGCTGGGCTGGTTTTTATGACCAGAGGGGGCCCTATTTGCATGTCCTTCTACCATATAAGGATTTCTGGGCTCGAACATGCAGAAAGGGCAGTGCTTCTGTGCGGGTGAGAGTGTCCTGTGGCTGGGGATGTCCCTGAGAGATTTTAATTAACTAAATAAAGAATTCTAAGTGTTTATTCAAGTCCAGTAGAGCATATGTGGTACCAGTGAGTCGATTATCTGCTTGGGCTCCTCCACACTGGCCCCTACGGCTCCCCTAAACCATCTTCAGGACAGATAGGGGTCAGTCCAATGAGGGTGCAGAAGCCCATGTATTTAATGAAAGCAAGAATGAAAGTCCGTCTTCTAGTGTTACCCACACTTCAGGGCTGGAGACAAGCACCTTCCTGGGAAAGAGACCTCAGCCTGCAGGTCTTGGAGAGTGGACTCCGTGTACGTGGTGTGTTGGTTTCCTTGGCCCTGAGCATCTCTGGCTTCCTGACCTTCAAGGAGACAAACAAGACTGAGTGTTGATTAGATTATTTTCTATCCTGGGGACCCAGAGACACTGAGTAGTTAGAGAGATTTATGGAGGTAATGGAGGGACTGTGGGTTTTCAAGAACCAGAAGGACATTTACAGGGGGTCTCTCTGCCTGGATAGTTATGAATATTCTTATAGAAAATAATAAAATCAATAATTAGTGAAATAAATTTAAGTCAGGTTACCTATGATCAGTGAGGTTACTCGAACTTCAGGTTAATTACTCATCTATGAGATGGAGGCCTTTGCAGTGTAAATTCAGTCAATGTCATGCTGATAGGAGTTAAGTTGATAACAGCCAGGTTTTGGCCAGTTTGGTTATTACAATTCTGAGAGTTTATTGTGAAAAGAGGACAGGTGTGTCTTTCTATAGTGTTTAGATAACTGTTTTGTTGAATCTATCTGTAATAAAAAGATTCGCAACAGGGCTGGTGTGGCTCAGGTGTTGAGTGTCCACCTATGAACCAGGAGTTGATGGTTTGATTCTTGACCAGACCACATGTCCGGGTTGCACACTCGATTCCCAGTTGGGGGGGGGGGTGTCTAGGGGGCAGCCCTTCAGTGATTCTCTCTCATCGTTGATGTTTCTTTCTCTCTCTCTCTCTCTTAGTCCTTCTGAAATGAATAAAAATATGTTAAAATATATTTTCAAGGCATGGACATAAAAACTAAACTTTAGACATGCCCCTAACCCACGTCCTCATGTGGGACATGGGCTCAGTGCATCCTCAGCACCCAGGATTCATGAGAGCCCATTTTCCTCCAAGGCCCACAGAGGTCTAGAGAACCCTCCATTCATCCAGCTGCCTGTCAGGTCGTTTTCAGCGTGAGCACTATGGACCCTGCTGTTCAGAGGACATCTCCTAGGTTCACTGTCCGTAGAAGCCCTCCCATGGGTCCTCATGTCAGGAATGAGAAATCAGCCTCTTGGGGAGTAGTGATAACAGACACTGTTTAATAGCAATAGCACACCCATGAGCAAGAGAGTCACCGGAGGAACCACGGTGATGGTGTGTCTGTAAGAGAGACGATCATTTCATTGTGCAAGGCCCCTTCTCCCAGCTATTATCTTCATCATCACCATCATCACCATCATCTTCATCATCATCATCACCATCACCATCATCTTCATCATAATCACCATCATCATCTTCTTCTTCATCATCATCACCATCACCATCAACACCACTTGCTTTCTGGGTGTTAAGGGGCATAAGTAGTCAGGCCCTATCTCTTGATGGGTGACGCTGACAAGTCAGGGTTCATCACTCTCCCTTCTCTTGCACACTTGTGAAATCTGAAGAGAAAGTGGGGAGACCCTTTGTGTCCTGCAGGTGGGACCTTGAAACCACACAAAACCCTCCTGTGAGCAGGACTCTCGCTGTCCCCAATCCTGACCCACAGGGAAAACCAGAACCAGTGTCCTCACGTGGCCGATCCAACCATTTCTGACCTTCTGAGCAGCCTGTACTCTCTCAGCAGCACCCCCATGAACTGCAAACCTTTGACTCATCCCTCTGTGTGTGTGACATCATCAGCCTAGACAACCATTCCCCTGGATGGTGGGTCCCTCTGCCTCTGCCTGGTGTCACCTACTCTTGGTGGTGTGAGCATGATGCCAAGTCAATGACCGTCACCTCCACAGTCTGTCTTCTCTAGCTTTGGGGTCACATCCCTCTGTGCACTCTCTCCAGCACCCACGGGTCCTGCTGATGGCTGGTTGGGACCCTGAGATGTGAGGAGCTGAGCTGCACTGTGGAGTCAGCAGAGCCTCCTGTTAGATTTAGGTGATGGTGGTCAGAAGACTTGATGATTAATTGTAATTTGGACACAAGAGTCTGAAAGAGACTCTCTGTCTGTTGTCCCCCTGAGAAACTTGTTTCTCTTTACTGCAGATTTCACAGCCGTCTGGGCTCACACAGCTTCCCCTCACTGTGTCCCTCCCACAGTAATGCACGGCTGGGTCACTCGCCTTCAGTCTGCTCCACTGCAGGTGCCTGGTGCTGATGGAGTTGTCTGTGGAGATGCTGACCTGGCCTCGGAAGGACGGGCTGTATCTTGTGTGCGAGTCACCAGCACAGATCATTCCCAACCACCTCAGGCCCTTCCCAGGTGACTGGCCCACCCAGCTGACCCAGCAGCTGGTGAAGCTGTCCCCAGAAGCCCTGCAGGAGATCCTCAGAGAATTCCCAGTTCTTTTTCTTTCTGCCCGAGAGGGCACCAGCTGCACCTCGGCGCAGACACCTGTGTGGGAGAGCACGACTCAGGTCAGGGCTGCCTTCCACCCTCTCTCCTCTGTGACCCCAACACCTGGTCTGTGACTCACCTGGGAGGACAGCCAGGAGCAAAGCCAGGATGGTGGCACAGCCCATCCTGTACGAGGACAGTGAGGGTCATCGCTGAGGACCTAGCTGGGTGGGGAGGGACACTGCACTGTGGAGGGGGACCCAAGATTTAAATGGATGGTGCCCCAACATGGGTTTGCATATTTACCGCCAGGTCCTCCAGGTGACCCTTCTGATGGTTCACGACCCAGAAGTTCCAGGGCTCGGGGAGTGGTGCTCGTCTGAGCCTCCCCAGAGGGAAGGCGACACTCTCACCCAGACTGTGGTCCTGGCAGAAGGAAACCCCATTAGAATCTAGGTGAATTCTGGTTGGGATGGATTCACACCTCCCAGGTGGACGTGGTCTGAAGCGATCACCTAGACGCCAACCTGTGGAGGGTATTTCACGGGCTGGGGCTGAGGGGACAGGCAGGACTGATGTGTCTCATAATCGGCTGAGGCTCTCAGTGGGAGGAGTGGTGAAGGAAACCTCCATTCTCACAGATACTCATGAACAAGAAGGCAGCCTGAGTTCAGGGATGTTCCATGGAGATTTTCTGTAGGAGAGACAGGGGGCAACTCTGAATAGAACAAGGACATGTTGGAATCAGGGTTGGGGAGCAGGGTGGGGTCAGTGGATGGAAAAGTACTAATGGACCAGCAGGGGTGAGAGGACTGGTCAATCCTCCTGACAGGCTTCTTGCTGAAGACAGGCCAGGGTGATTCCCCATCACCTGGGGTGTTGCTGGGTGGGGACCCAATGAGGCATCGAGGGTGATCATATACTAAGTGCGGAGGTTTCTAGCCAAACCATCCTCACAGGGTTCTTGCTGATATTGGGCTGTGCAAAGCTGGACCTTAATGAGTAGAGGTTGCAGCCTAGTTGGGAAGAGACTCAGAGGAGCCTGACAGAAGCTTGGTCAACGAGGGGCCCTTTCCATCACTTTGAATATTTCATTCCTGTCTCCTCTGACCTGAAATGTTTCTCTTGACAAATGTGCTGACAGTCCAGTGGGAGCTGCCTTGTAGGGAAGTAACTGCTTTTCTCTTCCCTCTTTTAAAATTCTCTCCTTGTCTTTAACCTTTGCCATTGTAATTGTGAGGTGTCCTGATGTGAACCTAATTGGGTTAGTATCTTTGGGACTCTGTACTTACTGGACTTGTGTGTCTTTCCCCTTCACCTGGTTAGTGAAGTTTTGGATATTGTTTCATCAAGTAGGTTCTCAGTCACTTGCTCTCTGTCTTCTCCTGCTGGTATGCCTATGATGTGGAGGTTGTTTTATTTAATGTTTCCCAAAGTTCACTTAAACACTCTCATTCTTTTCAAATCTTTAGCGTTTTGCTTCTGTGATTGTACGTTTTTTTCTACCTTTTCACTGAAATTCCTGATTAAATCCTCTGCTGCATCCAAACTTCTTCATATTTCTTCCAGTGTTTTCTTTTTTTCATAAATCCTCACCTGAAGTTATTTTCTCTATTGCTTTTCAGAGATAGTGGAAGAGAGAGAGGGAGAGACAGATGGAAAGTTCTATGTGAATGAGACACAGAAATTGGTTGTCTCCCACAGATACCCCTGACCTGAGATCGAGACTGCAACTCAGTTAAAATCCCTTGATCGGAAATTCAACTAGAGACCCTTCTGTCTGCAGGCAGAGATAAATCCTACTGCATTTCACAGCTGGTTGCTATGTGGGTGCCCAGTGTCAGCACTGGTGCTATAGCCTGAGGCCCAATCTTAAATCACTGCTTCAGAGCTCTCAGGGGAAGACTCTGCAGCTGAGATATCCATTGGTAACCTCGGAGCCCCGCCTGTGGGAGCAGGGCCAACCCCTTTCACCTGTCAGCACATCCTCCCAGTTATTGGGTGGCTCCTTTTCCCAGTCCTTGGTTTTAAAGCTCCACTTCATAGAGTCTGTAGGTGGTAATTTACGGTGATTGATTACCAATTTACTTGTAATTTCCACTTGGTTCTGGGAACTACTGAGAGTAAGATCCAACTACACCACCCTCACCTTCACTCCTCTCTCTGCATTTCTCTTTGTACAAACAGGAAACGTCAGCTGTGCTGCATGTGAGAATATTGCTACTAATGTAAAAAAACTGTTAAAATGCAGAGACATCAGTGGTAGCCAGAGTGTCATTGGTCTAGAGAGACTCTTGGAGAGACAGCTGTGTGGAGAGGAAGCCCGGACCTCTCCGAGGAATCAGCCTTAAACACCACCTGCAGATGCTTTTGAAGAGGAAATACAGAGTTGTTGGGTCCTTAGTGACCCTTAGTTTCCTGAGAGTCTCTTGTAGCCCAGTCCTCAGTCTCCCTCAGGGAGATATGTGTCTGACTCACACTGACCTCCCCTCACTGTGTCTCTTGTACAGAAATACACGGCCGAGTCCTCAGATTTCAGGCTGTTCATTTGCAGATACAGCGTGTTCTTGGCGTTGTCTCTGGAGATGGTGAATCGGCCCTTCACAGAGGCTGCATAGTATGTGCTTCTTCCATCAGGATAAATTAGACCGACCCACTCCAGCCCCTTCCCTGGAGCCTGGCCGACCCAGCTCATGTAGTAGCTACTGACGGTGAATCCAGAGGCTGCACAGGAGAGCCTCAGAGACTCCCCAGGCTTCACCACGGCTCCCCCAGACTCCACCAGCTGCACCTCACCCTGGACACCTGCAAACACAAAGACGTCCTGGTCAGGAAACTCTCACACGTCCACTGTTTCTCTTAGTCATGTCCACTCACACACTCAGTGTCTCTTGTCCCCCATAAGTTACCTGTTAAAATAGCAACAAGGAAAACCCAGCTGAGCCCAAGCCCCATAGTGAATGGTCTGTGTTCAGTACTGATCAGGGAATGAGAAGACCTGGCAATCCCGGGGCTGGGCTGCTGCCCCAGAGCTGCAGAGTCAGGGCTGGGCTGGTTTTATGACCAGAGGGGGCCCTATTTGCATGTCACCCTACTATATAGAGAGCTTTGGGGTGAACCTACGGAGAGTCAGTACCTCAGTATAGGTGAGAGGTTCCTAGGGCATTTGGTTTCCATGGGAGCTTTTCACTCACTAAATACAGAATTATAGAGAGATTTGGGGTTTGTGGATGAGACCACATCTGGTAACAGTGACCCAGCGTCAAGGCTTTGATAATCCTCACTAGTCCCCATTACTCCTCTGAAAAAAACTCTTGGACATAGCGGGACCTTTCCATTGAGGGTGCAGAGCCCCTGGAGTTAAAGGAGAGCCTTAATGAGCCCCTGTATCCTAGTGTTACCCACACTTTGGGGTTGTATGTACCTGTGGCCCCAGAATCCTCACTACAATGGAGAAGGTTGTGCAACACCGTGAAGTGATCTTAGGTGAACTAAGCTCAGTCAGTTTCACTGAGATCTGGGACATAGAACTGAAGTCTCTGTTGGTACCAGGGCCACTATCAAGGGACACAAAAAATCTGAGTGATGAGGGAAATCTGAGTGGCACAGGATGACAGGACCCATGGTCTATACGCTTTGTGCATCTCCCGTCCCCCAACAACCTCTAAGTTCACTGTCTGTAGGAATCATCCAGGGGATCTCAAGTCTGCAATCAGACATCAAGCTCTTGGTGAGTGGTTATGATAGGTGTGGTCCAATAGCAATAGCACACCCATGAGTAACTGGGTTCGTGCTGGTCAAGAGTGACCTCTCCCTCTCCCTGGGAGGTGGGGCCTGAATTAGGTGGCTTTCCTTTCAATGGCTGGAGGGGAGGCCATGGTGGGGCCATTGTGACAGGAGGTGGGATGTCAGTTCCCTATCAGCTCAGGTCCTGGAAGGAGGAGCTGGGTCAGCCTCTGGGGCCCAACCTCAGGAAGCCCTGATATGAACAGAGATGGCACCGGAGACACTAGAGCAGCATTGGATGGACCACTTCTGGTCACCGAGCTCTGACCTCCTGACTTCTTACCCTGCTGAGCAGCCTTTCTTGCTTGGAGGTGAGGCTCAGTCTGAATATTAATGCAAGAAATTGGACTTTACAATGTTAATTACTTGAGAGTTTAACCAGTATGTTTAATTGGATTAGGCTCCTAGAAAATTTAACATGAAATATAATCAAATAGAAATGATCACAGAAAAGGGCATGATAAAGGCACACAGGGGAGGTTCCTGAGAGAGCGACAGGACAAAATTACGTCCAGAGGTTGTACGTGGGGCAGCCTCTTCCTTATAAGTGGAGGACTGAGGTCAGGCTGCCCTCGTCATTCTGGGACCCTTGGGGGCATCTCTTCCTTGGACTTCACTCAGCATGTAAGTCAGGGATAGGGGGTCACCTGGGGCACATTGCATTAGATTAAAGACAGACTCCCCTCTGTGAGAATGAGAAGAAATGATGGACTAGGTCCTGCCGGGCGTGGCTCAGCGGTTGAGCATGGACCTAGTTCCAGGCGATTGGCGTTTGATTCTGGGTCACGGCACTTGCCTGGGTTGTGGGCTCGATCCTCAGTCAGGGGCCTGTGGTAGGTGGCCAATCAGTGACTCTCTCATCATTGATGTTTCTATGTCTTGCTCTCCCTTTCCTTTCCTCTCTTTGAAATCAATAAAGATATACTTAGAAAAAAAAAAAAGAAATGATGGACTAGATGAGTAGGTGACACCTTTAACTTCTCCTGCATCTTTCAAACAGATTTTAGAAGGATTAGCATTTGTTGAGGCAGTTTCTGAAACACAATAGTAGTATATTTATAATTTCCAAATTTTTATTTCATATTTTCATACAACTTTTAGGTTTATGCCAACATAAAAGATAAAGGACATCCATTATCAATATCTTCAGTATTAATTTATGAGGTTCCTTTGATCTGAGAAGCTCCCTCCCAAGCACAGGCAGGAGGGAGATTCTGCTTCTTGCTGTTGGAAATTCTGTCGTTGTGTCCAGAGCTCCCTGTGCAAACTCTTCCGTTATGCAAGCCCACGGCCGATGGCAGAGACCCCCCACTCGTTACATCAGAATTGGTCATGGTCTTAGGTGGAGAAGAGACAAATGAAAACAGTGACTATGAATGTGTGCAGCTCAGAATAACATGTGTTGAAATGATTATGGAAGGAGACGGACCTGATTGCTCAGTCTAGTGTTGTCAGTGATGTCGGGGTTCAGAGTGAGGGAAATGGGGAGAATTCCTCTCATAGATATTCTCACAGGAAAGGGAACTTCAACCCTGCCAGGTGACCCTCCCTCCCAGCCTCCCTCTGTCCTGCCCCTGGGGACGGTCACTGTGCTCACAGGATGCTGGTCTCTCCCCCATAACATACAAAGTCCTTAGGGTGTAATGACCACATTCACCCACCAGACACGGGATTTGGAAATATATTCTTTATATTTACAATTGTCTTTTCAGTTGCTCAATGGAGTCTTTAGTGAGAAAATGGATGTCATTTTAACAAGGGCCAATTTTTAAATATTTTCTTCAATGGATCTTATTTCGGGACTTTTACAGAGAACTCCCAAGGTAATGCTGAGTCCCACTGTCCATGCTGATTTTCTGCAGCAGCCACAGGGACTGGAGAAGGTTCTGGCACCAGAGTGGAGGCTGCTGGGAAACTGCCCATAGATCTGGACGTGACTTTGGAGCTGGGTGAGGGGAGGATGCTGGACTTGTTTTGATTCACACGACAGAAATATGCCTGATTCTCATGGACAGAGTGTTACTGAACATATGGGTTTAAAGCCTCTTCCAGTGAAGACCCAGAAGGAAGCCCAGGGCAGGATGGAGACAGCTTATATCATCCCAGGAAATCCCTGAGTAATTGTGAACAGGAGCTGCTTAGAAATAGAGACGCTACCGATGCTGCAGGCAGGGAACCAGAGACATAAGGAACCTGTCATTGCAAAGTGGTGGGAAGGGGATCCCCTGTTACCTACACGCACATTCCCACAGTGTGTCTGTCTATAAGGTGCCAACTCGAGTGGTCCAGGGGATTAGCACTTGGACACTTAGGGGTCATTACTCACATGGTCTCTCCATGGGTTACCCAGCTGCATAATTCATTGGGGTCCCGTTTATTAATCTCTCAACTCTTAGAGGGAAGAGGGGATCCCCTTCCCTGGAAGAACTATGGTGATGGTCTGTTTGTAAGAGGGGCCTTCATTTCATTGGCCAGGCATCTGCCTCAGTCCATCACCATCATCACCATCACCATCATCATCATCATCACCATCATCACCATCACCATCATCACCATCATCATCACCATCAATTGCTTATTTATTAACATTTTTCTTATTTTCTGTAGACCTCTTTTTTGTACACACATTATGAGCCATTATGTCAATTTCTGCTCAGTATTTATAATTGTTCCTTGAAATCTGTAGCCAGACTCTATTTTCCTTCTCATGTGACTGCTGACAACTGATGGCTCATTCCTGCCTCTTCCCCGTCTGCCCCACTCAGGAATCTGATAGGAAAGGTGGGGTCTCCTCTGTAGATGTCCTGGGGAGATTGAAACCACACCAGACCCTGGGAGCAGAATTCCTCCCTCCCCACCACCTCACCAAGATCAAAGCCCTGAGCCAGTCCCCTCTCCTGGCTCCACGAGAGCCCCTCTGACTTGCTGAAGGGCCTTCCCTGTGGTTCCCAGAGATTTCAACTCTGTACGTGATAAACATCCTGTCCCTTGGTTGTGGGTTTGGCCTCAGCCTGGACAGCTTCACAAATCCGACTTGAGTCCCTCTGCCTCTGCCTGGTGTTACCTACTCTTGGTGTTGTGAGTATGATGACAGGTCAATGACTGTCAGCACCGGGTTCTTTCTTCTCTAGCTTTAGGGTCACATGTCCCAGGTGCCCTCTGTCCACCCCTATGTGTCCTGCTGCTGCCTGGCTGGGATCCTGAGATGTGAGGAGCTGAGCTGCACTGTGGGGTCAGCAGAGCCTCCTGTAAGATTTAGGTGAGTGTTGGACAGAAAATTTGATGATTAATAGTCATTTGAATCCAAGAGTGTGTGAAAGAGACTCTCTGCCTGTTGTCTATGTGTGAAAGTCGTCTCTGTTTACAACAGACTTCTCTAACTGAGAGACCTCAGAGGAAAGCGCAGAATCAGGAATCCACAGAGGTTCCTGAGGGAAACTGTGACCTGAAGAGGAAACCACCCAGGAAACAGCCCAAACCGCCCACTGCACCTGCTCCCAGGAGGGTCCTTGTGTTCAGAGACCCTGATACCCTGGTGGCCGCAGCCCCTCCTGCAGGGAGGTTTGTGTCTGGCTCACACTGACCTCCCCTCACTGTGTGTTGTACAGAAATACACGGCCGAGTCCTCGGTGCTCAGTCGGCTCAGCTCCATGAAGGCTGTGCTGGTCGATGTGTCTCTGGTCATGGAGACTCTGCCCTGGAACTTCTGGGCATAGTTTGTACCACCACTGACAGGGTTAACCTCCCCCATCCACTCCAGCGCCTGTCCTGGGGCCTGTCACACCCAGTGCATATATCCGCTGGTGAAGGAGTACCCAGAAGCCTTGCAGGAGACCTTCACTGAGGCCCCAGGCTTCCTCACCTCAGCCCCAGGCTGTGCCAGCTGCACCTGGGAGTGGACACCTGCGGGGAAGACACAGGAGTGAGAGGAAATCCCCCTAGACTGTCCCAGGTCCCCCCTCCCCCTAGGGCCTGGGGGCCCTTACCTGTAGCCACAGCCACCAGGAGCAGGGTTGTCCAGGTCCAGTCCATGGTGCGGGGCTGTGCTGGGCTCTGCTGGAGTGGAGGGTGAGCTGTGGGGATGTGCTCAGGGCACAGACTCGTCCACATAAACCCAGTCTCCCTCCTCTCATTTGCATATTCATGAGGCAGAGCATGTCATAGCTGAGGGCTGGACCCCACCTGAGAGAAGACGGAGACACGGTGACCATGGCCTGTGGGAGCCTGAGGGCCCAGGTCCTACTCCTTGTCCGAGGGTCCTTGTCCCTGCCAGGTCCCTGAGCTCTGGGCAGACACAGAGCCTCCCGCTGAGCAACAACCCTCAGGACCTGCTCCTGTTTGTGAGCCCACCTTGGGTGACACGGGGACCACCTGGACCAGCTGTGGGCTTTGCCACCTAAATGTCTTATTCCTGGATCAGTGTTTCTAAAATGCTGCCCCTAGTGAGTCACTAAGCCCCTCCCTGTGCCAGTCCCTACAATTCGGATGAGCAGAAGCCACAGGTCCACGAGCTTTGTGGGTGGTTCTTAGGGCTCATCAGTGGACAGACCTGCTCCTGGGAAACCCGGTATTTAAGGGCAAATCAGCAGTCCCTGCCCATCTCTCAGGCTCTATTGATATTTCCCAGGAAGACCAGGCCCTGGGAGGAAACCCCTGCCCAGCTGCCCTGCACCTGCTCCTGGGGCAGCAGCCCCGGGCTCCTGAGTCCTGAGCGCCCCCTGCTGCCCAGCCCATGCTCTGAGGGGGGTCCTGCCTGGGCTCCCAGGGCACTGACCTCTCAGCATCTCTAGTCCAGGAGTGAAGGCTGCGCCCGACTCAGAATGTTCCCTCGGGGACCCCGCATGCTTTCGACATCTCTGGACAGGGGGACCTGGCCTCCCCGAATCCCAATGGCTCTGCCTGGAGAACCCAAGAGGGGCCTTTATGAAGCCAACAGGGACCCCTCCCTGGACCTGCCAGATGCACGGACACAGCCGACCCTCCTCTGAGTCCAGAAGCTGTTGGGGACTCTGGGGCCTCTTATGTCCTCAGGTTCCACTTGCTGAAGGTCCCATCTAAATATCCCCCTGTGTGGCTCAAATTTCACTGCTGCAATTTTATTATTGAATAAATTAGACACACTCTGTAGGAAAAGACCAGCAAACAACAAACTCTGAAGGAGTTGGGTAGCCAGCTTCCCCAGAATCACAGAAACCCCTTGAAAACGAGGGAGACATTTCTGACAGGAACTGAAAACAGATCCTTCTTGATCTGGGAAGCTCGCCCCCAGGAGAGTTATGGCCCTAAGAACAAATGTGAAGCATTAGCACAGAACAAAGCCATTTGTTCATGCGCATTTTATAGTTTCTACTGATCACTCTCTCTCACACCTGCCTTTCTGTAGCTCACAGTAAAAATCGCTGGATTGTGAGGAGGGTGGTTGCAGTGCTTCCAGAGCCTCCACCCTCTGCATCTCCACCTGATTTCTACCTTCTCCGTGTCTCGAGTTTTCTTCGCGTCCCGAGAGCACAACACACTCTGTGGAGGATTTTCATCATAATGACCCTAAATGTCCCTTCTCCCCTGAACCGAGCACATGGGTGGGGCCCCCACACTGACCCTGACCTAGTGTGTGACCAGCTTCCTCAAACAGAGGAAAGCAAACACCCTGGACGTGAAGACTGGAGAGAGCCCGCCCTGTGGTTTCCTGTTCTCCCAGCACCTGGGACCTGCAGACGCCACAGCGAGAAGGGTCCTGTCTGGTCCTGGGAGGGTCAGACCCAGGGGCCCATGTCCAGTCCCTGCAGCCACACTGACCCGCCATGTGGGGAGGGTCACACAGGTATACACTCTCTGGTGCTCATTGTGAGAGCACAGCCCTGAGCCCTGAGGGCAGGACCATGGAGGACACTGGACAGGGGTCCTCTCGGGAGCAAAACAGGTGGCGATGCAGGAACAGGGCCCTGAGAGTGGGCCTCGGTCATCACTGTCCCTGTGGAACAGCATCAGGGTTGTTTCCACAGTGTCTCCTGATGTTCTGACTGCCTCCCTTTTGTCCTGATCACCCCCTGGTTGTCCCTGGTGTCCCCATGATGCCTTGAGGGGACCCTGAAGGTATCGATGTCCTCTGGGGAATCCCGAGTGCCCCACGGATCTTGTAAGAAGCATCTGAATGACCTCAGCACACCCTGATTCGTGGGAGCCCCTGGAAAACCCCACCCCAGAGGCAGAAATGGACAAAGCTGTCAGCAGGCTCATGAGTCCACCCGAATCCTCAGGAGTCTACGTTGGAAACCCAAGAGGAAACCTCCTCACTCCTGGTAGGACGGCTACTACGTGAGAAACAAACCAGGGAAAGCAGGTCCCGTGCTGGGGAGCGAGGGGAGGAAGGAGGCCTTGCACCCTCCTGATGGGAAGGTGACGTCCTTCAGCTGCATGGGAAACGGCACATTGGTCCCTCCAGAAATGGAAGAAGAAGCCTGTTCAATTGAGCAACCAGCCCTGGTGTCCCTGCAAGTGACCAAGACGGAGTGTGAAGAGGTGCTGCCCTGCCCGCTCACTGGGCAGGAATCAGTCGCCCAGACGGGAAGCCACCCAACGTCCATCACGGATGAAGGGACAACCGGTGTCCTAAGGCAGGACAGGATATCACTCAGCCTCCAAACGGGGAAATCCTGCCACAAGCCCAGCGTGGGTGACACTGGGGCCAGTGAGCTCTGTGAAATGAAGACTCAGGTAAAGCCAAGTGTTGTACGATCCCAGGTAGACTGTGAACTAAATTAGGTTTCCTTCCAGCAGAGTGTGGAGGAGCCTGGGGCCTGGGGGTGGTGAAGGCCGGTGCCGGGCACGTGGAAGAGCGGAGGGTGGGCTGCCCTGGGGTCCTGGGCGCCTACGGGAGCAAAGTCGGAGGTAGCTGGAGGAGACAGCTCCTGGCAGGATGGACACCAGACCCTGACCACGGACACGAAATTCACAGGGGCCTGGGTGTGTTTGCCTCCGAGTGTGGAGCCGTCCATCCCTCAGGGCCCTGTGGACAGCAGGGCACCTTAGTGCACAGGGTGGAGCTTTGCCCTGGGAATGGGGGAGACAGAAGCCCCCCCAAACCAGAGCAGCCTCCCGGGTCGTCTCTGAGACCCGCTCCCTTCACTCTGAGCCATCACTGGGCCCACGGTGCTCACGTGGGCAGCACAGAGCCTTATTTCTCATGGCCGAGTAAGATTCCAGGGGTGGGTGTCCCCTGTTCTCTTATGTTATTAAGTTTGTCAGCATGCCAATTTTAAATCTATTGGCATGTCCTCCTACCATATAAGGATCTCTGTGCTTGAACATACAGAAAGGGCAGTGCTTCGGTGCAGGTGAGAGTGTCCTGTGGCTTTGGGATGGCTATGGGAGATTTTAATTAAGTAAATAAAGAATCCTAAGGGTTAATTCAAGTCCAACAGACCATATCTGGTACCAGTGAGTCAAGTATTGGCCTGTGCTCTTCCACTCTGGCTCCCAGTGCTCCCATAAACCTTCTCCAGGGCAGATAGGGACCTGCCCAGTGAGGGTGCAGAAGCCCATGTATATAATGAAAGCAAGAATGAAAGTCTGTCTTCTAGTGTTATCCACACTTCAGGGCTGGAGACAAGCACCTTCCTGGGAAAGAGACCTCAGGCTGCAGGTCTTGTAAGGGTGGCTCCGTGTACGTGGTGTGTTGTTGCCCTTGGCCCTGAGCGTCTCTGGCTTCCTGACCCTCAAGGAGACAAACAAGACTGAGTGTTGAGAAGATGCTTTTCTATCCTGGGGACTCAGAGACACTGAGAAGTTAGAGAGATTCATGGAGATGACGGAGGGGCTGTGGGTTTCCAACAACCAGAAGGACATTTACAGACGGTCTCTCTGCATAGAAGGTAATGAATATCCTTATAGAAAATAAGAAAATAAATTATTAGGATGCCTATGATCAGTGGGGCTGCTTGAACTTAAGGTTAATTACTCATTTGTGAGATGGAGGCCTTTGCAGTTTAAATTCACAGTCAATGCCATTGTAATAGGAGTGAATTTGACCACAGTCTGTTTTTTGCAAGTTTGGTTATTACTATTCTGAGAGTTTATTGTAAGAGGTGGATAGCTCTGTCTTTCCATAGCATTTAGATAAGTGTTTTGTAGGGTCTGCATGTAATCAATATATTCACACAGTGGCCAGTGTGGCTCAGGTTTTGAGTGTCCACCTAGGAACCAGGAATTCATGGTTCGATTCCTGCTCAGGTCATGTGCTTGGGTGGTAGACTTGATTCCCAGTAGGGGGCATGCAGGAGGCAGCCCATCAATGCCTCTCATCGTTGATGTTTCTTTCTCTCTCTTCCTCTCTCTGAAATACATAAATACATACTAAAATATATTTTCAGAGCACGGACATAAAAACTGGACTGTAGACGTGCCCCTAACGCACCATCGTCCTTAGAACATGAACTCAGTGGATCCTGAGCACCCAGGGGTCCTGAGAGCACGTTTTCCTCCAAGGCCCACAGAGGTCTAGAGACACTCCCCTCTCATCCAGCTGCCTGTCGGGTCCTTTCCAGCAGGAGCACTATGGACCCTGCTGTTCACAGGACGTCCCTTCTGAGTTATTTCCATCCACTGGCCCCTCCCGCTGCTCCTTGGTGGTCAATGCCCAGGGGTCTCTGCTGCATCCCAGGTGAGCCCTGTGTCTCTCCTGTGGCTACAACCCTATTACAAGAGCCTTGGACAGAATCTCCTTTCCAATTTAGCGACTGTCAGAAGAGCTTTACTGAGTAACAGAGAGAACACAGTGAAAGGGGCTTCAGACTCAATAATCCACAGGCAGCAGACAGGCTGAGGGACGTGCTCTGCTCCAACCCCTGCACCTTCAGGAGGGGGCATCGGAGAGCAGAGCCCAGGCCCCGGGTTGGGGTCTGAGCCTCAGAAGGCTGATCCCAGGCCCTGTGTGGAGGGAGGAAGCTCACGGGGATGTCACGGTTGCCTCAGGATGGTGATTTCTTCCTAAACTCCATTGATCTCCTGGGAATGGAAATGTCTGTAACTATCCTACGCCTGCCTCTCAGCTGTACTTTAGGAGGTAAGCTGCTGTCTAGTATCCCAGGTCTACAGGTGGAGAGAATATTTTCATGGGATGAATCCCTCCATACCTGACTTGGAGATAGGATTGGGGACAGTGTAGGACTTGTCTCCCATGAGTCCAGAACAGGCCATGCAGCAGACACAGGTCTTAGACTCTCCTTTCCCTCCTCTCTTCTCACCTCTCCCAGGGCAGTGCAGCCCCACCCCACAGGTGAACGCTCAGGAAGGTCTCCCAGATCCTTGACCACAGAGAGGTTCTGAGTATCTGGACTCATCTCCCAGAGAAACACAGGCACTTACTCTGGACCAGCAGGGACTCTGAGATGGGAGTGGATCATGTTACCTGCTCCTGGTCACAGACGGTCATTTTGGAACCTGCCTTCCCAACGTTCACCTGAGACCCTCTCCTCCCCCAGCTCCACCCCAGCTGGAAGCAAGTGCAGCCCCACCCAGTGTCACGCCCTGTAACTGTTACCTAATCCCTTCAGCTGACCCGCCCAGGGTAGGTTTTCCCTCAGTATCTTCTTGGTAGGAAGTGGCCGGGCACGGGGTTGGGGCCCGGCTTCACTGAGGACCTTCCCTTTCTCCATTCCCGCTAACGGTTCTCCTCCACCAAGAGCATGAGGCTGGTGGAGGGCTCGGTCTCCCTGAGGGTGCCCCTCTTGCTGCTTGGGCTCTGGGTGGTGCTGGCTCCGGTCCAGAGTTCTCAAGGTCGTCCCTCGTGGCGCTACATCTCCTCCGAGGTGGTGATTCCCAGGGAAGAGCTGCACCGTGGCAAAGGTGTTCGGATTCCAGGCTGGCTCTCCTACAGCCTGAGTTTTGGGGGCCAGAGACACGTTATCCACATGCGGCGAAAGAAACTGTTTTGGCCCGGAGATCTGGTGATAATGACTCAGGATGACCAGGGAGCCTTGCAGATGGATTACCCCTTTGTCCCTCTGGACTGTTACTACCTCGGCTACCTGGAGGACGTCCCTCTTTCCATGGTCACCGTGGACACGTGCTATGGGGGCCTGGACGGTATCATGAAGTTGGATGACCTTGCCTATGAAATCAAACCCCTGAAGGATTCCCACAGGTTTGAACATATAGTTTCTCAGATAGTGGCAGACACCAATGCCATAGGACCCATGTACCCGCTGGGACACGAGCAAGAGAGGCACCCCCTGTCGTCTCAGGCAAAGGTCAATTTAGTCTCCAGGATCAGCAGTAAGCTCTACCCATCCCATGGAGGAAAGTTTAAAGGCTGCTTTGTGCTTTCCTATTCAACTTATACTATGTACAGTAATGTGACAAAATGTGTGGAACTCCTGATACAGATAGGTAATATAATGGACACCCTGTACCGAGGTATGGATTTAAAGTACTATATTTCTCTCATGTTAATTTATGACAAGAGAGATCCAACCCATATGAACAACTTTAAAATACCAGATGGTCCATTTGCTAAGCATTATATGAATAACATTTATCCCTCTTTTGCACCGCATGCCGTCGTAATTATGAATAAAGATTCCCCCCATGAACTTCAGTTTAGTCCAACCATGTACAATCTGTGCTGGTCAAAATCTATTGTCTTTATGGCTCACTTAAACAGACATCACTTTTTGCTATCGATTATAGCCACCCACCAAGTCTCGATACTTTTGGGTCTGTTTGTTGATGATCCAGAATGTATTTGCCAGAGAAGGACCACCTGCATCATGTCCAGATACCCTGTGTTGACAGATTCATTCAGTAACTGTTCCTATTATCACATGCAAAACGTGGTTGGTAATATTTTAGCAGCCTGCTTGTACCTCCCTCCTGCCACGTATTACAATCAAAGCCTGGTATTGGACCGATGCGGAAACTACTTGGTGGAGAGCACAGAGCAGTGTGACTGTGGGTCCTTCAAGGAGTGTTATAACAACCCATGCTGCAACAATGACTGCACCTTTACGCCTGGGACTTCCTGTAACACAGGCAAGTGCTGCGCAAACTGCACCAACGTGGCCCCGGGGACGATGTGCAGAACAATGCAAAGCATCTGCGATCTTCCGGAGTACTGCCCCGGGTCAACCCCGACATGCCCTGCAGATGTTTATCTGCAAGATGGAACCCCTTGTACCGAAGACGGCTACTGCTATCATGGGAACTGTACTGACCGCAGCCTGCACTGCAAGGAGATCTTTGGTAGAGACGCGGAGAATGGGCCAGACCACTGCTACCGCATGAATAAGAAGTCCAACCAGTTTGGACACTGTGGTCTTACTCTCTATCCCAAATTTCAGGATTGTGGTGATGCGAACATTAAGTGTGGGCGCCTACAGTGTGTCAACGTCACTCATTTGCCTCGGCTGCAGCAACATGTGGGATTCCACCAGTCTCTGATCAGCGGGACCATGTGTTTTGGGGTGGGTGTGCACCGTGGGTCAGAAGCAACTGATGTTGGTGCTGTGAGATCTGGTACCCTCTGTGATGATGGAAAGTTTTGTCTTCACAGTCGTTGCAGTGGTACTGTGAGTGACATAAATTATGACTGTCCCCCTTCAAAATGCAATTTTCATGGAGTTTGCAACAATAGAAATAACTGCCATTGCCATGTAGGCTGGGAACCCCCTATGTGCATAGAAATTGGTGCTGGAGGAAGTGTCGACAGCGGGCCACCTCCAGGAAGAATGCGGTCAGTACGGCAAAGTAGGATGTCAGTAATCTATTTGAGAGTGGTCTTTGGTCGCCTGTATCTTCTCATAGCTTCACTCCTCTTTGGAGTGGCCACAAATGTGAGATATCGCAAGACAACTAGTTTCCAAACAGAGAGGGCTGGTCAAAAGTAAACAGCCAATCAGCCCTCCGACCCCTGCGCATCCATAGGCAACATAGAAGAAACACCTGAAAAAGGTTGCCATAACCAGCTGGCAGAGCTCAAGCCCACATTTCTGGGTGTCTGCAGGGGTCCTGCTGTATATCACGGGTGAGAGAGCGGCGTGGGCATTTGCACACCAGCTCTCTCTGAAAGCTCGCTGCCCAGCACTCTGAAATAAATCTTGAAAACCACATGTTGGTGTCCTGTACAGTTTTTGTAAGTCTGTAGGAGCCCTAACTGAGCTCGAGACTCAGGCCTGGAGAGGAGACCTGGTCAGCAGCTGGTCTTGACCTGTGGACGCATGTTCCAGGATTAGTGGTCACAGGTTCCTTTAGGGCCAATTCATGGCAGTTCCCTACAATCGTGCCCTTGGCAACCAAGGTTTCCCTGTCTCCAGGTAACCTCTCCTTCTCTAAACAGGTTGGGTTCAGGGCAATGGTGTGCTCCTCCCAACCAACCCTGCCTGTTTCACCCGGGCGTGGCAGGGGGCTGCGGGCTGAGAGCCAGGGTTCACTGTGGGCTAGTGACACCTGTGTCCCCTTGGAGAGCAAAGTTCCCTGTGGGGAGGCTGTGATCATTCAGTGGCATTCAGCCAGAAAATGATGTAGATGTAGAGATCGGGGACCCTGGCCTTCAGGGGAGCCTGTGCGTGTGGGCCCCTCCTCCTTGCCTGTGCACTTCAGAGAAGGGCCGTGAGTGCGCCTGAGTCCTGGGGAGTCATGACATCGTCTTCACAACAGGCCTGTGGGGCTGGAAACCAGCCTACCTCTGTGTCTGAATAGTTTTCCAAGAAATGCTATTATGTTAATTTTTAATGTAATGTAAAATTAATAAAAATGAAACAAATTTCACAGCAACATTTAAAATTAGATATTTCCTCCATGCAATACAGGTACACTGTGTGGAATTTAAAAGCCAAAAATTCCCACAAATTGAAGGACCCGGGGTGACCTTGATGGACAGACACGTTAGGTGGTCGTTAGGAGAGGAAATTGGGACGCGTGTTGGCCCCATATTTATTGACACTTTCTTCTGTGAGTGGTCATGGTGGAGGGAGCTGGGGAGAGTGAGCAGGGCTCCTGGCCCTTGGAGCCCAGGGTCTAGGTCAGCGTTGGTGAGAACTGAACAGTAGATGACTGGGTCCTGTGGGGGTGGTTCCCACATCCCCCCCAGTAAGTGAGGAGCAAGAGGGAGCCGTGTGGCAGGGAGCAGACACCTGGGGGTGGAGGTCCTGGGGGATGATCATAACCTCCGTGGGGCCAGGTGTGCCTGTCAGAAGGAAGGAAACCAGTGGGGACAGGTGGGCATGTAGGGGTCAGAGAGCCTGAGCTCAGCACACAGGTGCCTGGACTGCGTTTGGTCTCTCTGTGTGGGAGCTTTTCGACCACAGGAAGACTAGGGCACTCACGTGGCTCTTTGTCAAGAAAGAGAAGGACACGCAGGAGCCGGGGAAGGGAAGGCCCCCAGGCGTGGCCGTATCTCACCTGCAGACAGGCACTATCCCTTCTTCATTTGTTGTCTGCCGTGAGAAGAGGAGGCATTAGAGCCAGAAAGAAGTGTCCCTGATGCGGCCGAGCACTCGGAGAGCAAATCCCGGCTCCCAAGAGGTAGACCCTTTCTTCCCCCAAGTCCACAGCAGCCTCTGGGGCTGGTCCTTGTGCTGAGAGGGTCGTGAGCGCCCCCTGCAGCCCCCCACTCCCTCACCGGGCTTGTGTCTGGCTCACCCTGACCTCCCCTCACTGTGTCTCGCACAGTAATACACGGCCGGGTCCTCGGTGGGCACAGAGCTCAGCTCTAAAGAGAGCTGGTTCCTGGACGTGTCAGCAGGGTGGAGATCGGCCCTGGAAGGCGGGGCTGTAGCTGGTGCTCCTGTCCAGCACCCCATCCACTGCAACCCTTCCCCAGGGCTCTTGCGGATCCAGCTCCAGTAGTAACTGCTGGTGACCGAGCCCCCGGAGACAGTGCAGGTGAGGGAGAGGGTCTGCGAGGGCTTCACCAGTCCTGGGCCCGACTCCTGCAGCTGCAACTGGGAGGGGACACCTGGGGACAAGGGGCACCGGTCCCTGTCAGTCATGTGCAGTCACAACCCCCCATAGACCCCTGTCTGACATCGGAGACCCTCACCTTGGGGGCTGTCACCAGGCACAGCAGGAGACCCAGCAGGCTCATGTTCTTCTAGACCAAGGCCCTGCCTTCCCCAGAGCCCTCAGCCCTGTGTGAGGAGAGAGCTGTGAGCCCCACAGCCCAGGAGGGATTTACCCTGGAGCCTGAAGGGAAGTTTGCATGTGGGGGGCTCTGTTCTTATAAATTGGGGTTGAGGGGACTGAGTCAGTGTCCCCTCTGAGTATTTCTTCACCTGACCACATGCACTGTGTGATCTGGGATGTGAGGACACTTGGCTTGTGAGGTGCACTGCAAGCAGGTCAAAGGACAGCCCCCCTTCTGAGTGGAAGAGTAAGGGTGGAATCTCATGGATTTTCTAGTAGACATGGTAAGGATGTAGCTTTATGTTCAAACACTTTCCAAAGCCCCAACTATTAAAATATGTACGATTGATGCCCGGCCGGGCGTGGCTCAGCGTTTGAGCGTCGGCCTAGGATCCAGGCGATCGGGGTTCGATTCCTGGTCAGGGCACATGCCCCGGTTGCGGGCTCACAGCCGATCAATGACTCTCTCATCATTGATGTTTCTCTCTCTCTCTCCTTCTCCTTTCCTCTCTCTGAAATCAATAAAGATATGTTAAAAAAACATTTTCTCATTATTTGGTCAACACTTAATCAGACGCTGACTGCTTATCAACAAGTCTAACTCAGTGAGAAGCCTAAATGTGGACACTATCTGTGGCACTTTCCCTGTTCAGGGTATTAGGAACCCTCCTCCCGAGACTCCCCTGTTCCTGCCTTACTCTCCACTGTCTATGTCTGATAAAGACAAGTTCCCCACGCTCAGAGGCAAACTGCTTCACACGTCAACTTCGTCTCTCCTGGAACGCTGTCCATGCTGTGCCTTGGGTTAGGGTTAGGGCTAGTGCTGAATGTGCTCGGTGTGATATTTCACTGGGAAAAGGGTGACACTGGGAAGGCTGGTGTGAGCCTGACCCACGGGCATCCTACAGGCCCACCCGCCCCTTCCTCGGGGTGGGGCCTCGGCCTTCTACCTGTAAACACTACAGCTGTTTGTTTAGTTCTGTGCCGCTTAATGACCTGAACACCTTTTGAGAAATGTGTCATTGGGTGACACTGTCCTTGTGGACATCACAGATCCGATGATCCAGCTGCCAGCCTGGACAGCGTCCTGCACAGAACAGTGGGAGGTCAAGTCCAGCACAAGGGAGAGGACACAGCCCAGAGACACGTGGTCAGGAGGCGACGAGGCTGCTGCTGGCGCCACACTCGCCGTGTGCAGCAGACTCTGAGGATAGAGAGGCCCTGAGGATAGTGGACCCCTCGCTGTCACTGCCACGCGTGGTCATCCTCAGTGCTGGGCCTGGTTCCCACGTGAGCGGAGTTTCCATGGTGGCTGATGGGACCACGACAGCCGTGAATGACTTTCCACATTCTCCAGGGTTAGCTCTACGTGGAAATGTCAGCTCTGCCTCGGGTCCTCCCAGGGAGCACCCCGAGGGTCAGGTGTTACTGCACTCGTGGCTGGTCAGTTGAGACTCAGAGGGAAATGAAGCGTGGGTCCTGCTCTGAGGACCGCCTTGAGGGGCGTGTCTTGGGGGCATTTGCTGGTGTCTTGCGCTGTCAGTAACACTGTTACTGCCCATGTGTTACCTGGTGGTTTCGGTGGTTGTCACAAATGGCGTGTGTCAGCCAGCTCCTCCTAACCTGTCTCCTTTCCTTCCCCTGCTCTCCTTCCGATCTGTCTGCACACCTCCGAGGACTGCCGCCCTGCTTTGCCGTTCAAGGTACCCGCACCTCTCCGTGCGCCCTGCCCGAGGCTAACCCTGCCGTGCCTGCCCTGCCTGGGACCCTGCGACACCCAGGGTGCAGCCTCCGCTGCCAGGCGCACGGCCTGCACCTGTGACTTGCGGTCAGACTGCAGCGGTCGGGCTTATTTCAGCCACCACAAAAGGGTTTTCTTGAAACACCTCAGAGTCCTGCACTTGAGCGAGAGGCCAGCCTTAGGGGAAGCTCCAGACATGCCCAGTGAAGTTCCTTCTGGTAAAAGGCACTGGACAGACCTGGGTGGTCATGTCCCAACCACAGCCACCCAGACGATATGCTGACGTGACGTGGCCTCTGACTACCATGGGCTGTGACCTTCAGGCTCCCTGTTCTCTTAGGTTCACCAGCCTCCTCACACTAAACCCAGTTTTCCTGTTCAGTGCAGTCCTGGGCCTTCAGTTGCCGTCGAGCACAGCGGGGTTCCAGGGGCAGCCGGTGGGGAGCATGGCCAGGATGAGGGCGGCAGAAACCCCAGAAGTTTCCTTCCTCTAAGCAGGGCCAGCTGCCGGGGACGGACTCTGGGCCACCTGTCTGTCCATCTACTAGAGCAGAAATCTGCTGGGAGGTTTCTGTACTGAGAGGGCCTGTGCCGTTTTCATGACTCTCCTTGCCTTTGAGACGGGTCTGTGGGCCGTTTAAACCAACAGCCGGTGTCCGATCTGGGTAACCCTCTCCCTCCTCCCACAGGACTCGGGACACCCCTGCACGGCCACGGACCCTGACAGCTGCTTCATGCCCGTGTCCCCACAGCCCTGCATCGACCTCTTCAAGTTTTAAAGGGCCTCCCCATCATCTCGTCAGAGCTGGGCCCATGGGTCCTTCTGGAGCTGCAGCCAGTGTTCCTGTGACTCAGTGCTGCCTCAGGCCGGGCTTCAGGCTGGGACGAGTAGGAGCTGCTCTGTTCATCTTTGAAAGGCGGTAAGGGAACCCAGGTGAAATCACTTCAGCTTCCTTCTTTAAGAAGTTATTTTCTTCTGAGCATATAAAAATTTGAAACCGTGTACTTACAAATATGGTTCAAAAAGGACTCTGGGTTTTGAAGCCTGTGTTCTGTGCTGAGTTGACAGTAACAGCCATTAACATGCTTGACTGTCACACGATATTTTCCTGGTTTTGCAGTAATTGTGGGGGGCAGGACGATTAATCCTTGTAAATACATTGTACAGAATATTTATGTTTCTTAAGATGTATTTTAACCACATTGGTTGTGACCAAATGACTCCTCTAAATGCAGAATGATCCTAGGGAAATATTTGTATGTCCGTTATGGTGTTTAGCAATTGGGTTGTGAATTGTGCAAAGTGTTTGTGACCAGCAAAGGTATGAGTTGTGTGGCCGCCCTCCAGGCCACAGCCTGAGACTGTGCAACATGCTGCCTGGGCACTCTTGGACAGACGCCGGCCGTCTGGGTGTCCTCAGCAGCCCTGGGGAGGGACAGACAACTACTGAGAATGACAAGTCAGCAGCGGCCTGGGGCAGCCTGACTTCTCTGTACTGAAACTGCTTTTATAGACAATAAATCATGTTTACTGACTTCGTCAGTTTTGCATCTTATTGAAAATGTAGTGTTAGTGATTTTGATAACATTTATTTAACACTTTGAAACCTTTAAAAGACTGCTTTATTTTTAAAATAATGTGTGTCCATTTTAGAAAGGTTCTATAAAGGTGTATAAAAATAAAATCAATCATAATCTTGCCACCCAAAGGAAACTGCTTGCTAGAAAGAACGTGGACATCACCCCTAGGTAGCCATAGGGAGAGAGTCACTATTGTGTGTTTTCATCTGTGCTTGGAGTTAAGCCTCCCATGGAACAGTAAGTAGCATCTTTGATGCCATATTCATTTCATAACCAGTCTTTTCCCCAGAAGCATTTGTGGAAACATGGTATCCACAGAGATGGAACAGTCTACAATCTGGTTGTTTCTGGGTCTTGCTGTTCACAAAGTAACCCTGTGATAAGCATCATTATAATAAACTTTTGTGCACTTGCTTATCTCCATAAGGTAATCTATAAATTGAGAAGAGAGATTGAGTCAGACAGTTTTTAGGGATATTTCCTGATAGTTCGTGAGAATGAAAATTGTTACATGGGGGTTTTGGACTATTTTGTATTAATTTTTTCTTGAAAGGATATTAATCTTGTGAAGTCACAGTTTTTGTCCAGAAATAATGTTACAGTGTCAGTAGAGGAGTCCAGCTCTTCCGCTGTGGTAGGAAGTTTCCATATGACACAGATATAATCAGATCCTGTAGCACAATGCACTGGGGTAGGGTCAGGGTCAGGGGTCAAAGATCAAGGGTGGGAGTGAGGGTAGGGTTTAAAGTTAGAGGTTAGGGGTAAGGGTTTTTGGGTTAAGGTTGGGGTCAGGGTCTAGGGTCCAGGGTCAGGGTCAAGATAAGGGTAGAGGGTGAGGGTTAGGGGTTAGGGTGAGGGTAGGGGTTAGGGTGAGAGTGAGGGTAGGGGTGAGGGTGAAGGGGTTAAGGTTAGGGTTTAGGGTTATGGGTTAGGGTTGTTAGGGTTATTAGGGTTAGGGGTTAGGGGTTAGGGTTTAGGGTTTACGGTTGTTTAGGGTTTAGGGTTGGGGTAGGGTTAGGGTTTGGGGCTAGGGGTTAGGGGCTAGGGCTAGGGTTGTTAGGGTAGGGCTAGGGTTGTTAGGGTTAGGGTTCTTTCATCCTGCATGGAGATTCAACTGTCGATGGTGAGCACACGATATTTTTCTGACTTATCATCCATATGTCTGAGTCCATTTGTCCACTCAGAGCAGGAGTCTCACAGGGAGGAGCCACTCCTTTGTGTCTGTACCAACTTGTTCCCACTCACCATCTGATCCTTAAGCAGGAGCTCCCTGATCATACAAACTCCACTCAGTACACAGAGCTAACTATGTTATGCCCACCCATGATCTAGCATGTAGAAGGTGGGCTCCCACCAGGCCACAGGAGGGATGTGTGAAGCCAGAGGACAGGGGAAGAGGTAAACACTTCTCACCAGCCAGGAGTATCCGCTGTTGGCTGCATCTTCATCTTCTGTGATCTGGCCCTCATGAGGGCCAAAGTGCAGACTCACCGGCAGATCTGTGTATTTATGCATGTAAGGGGCAGACAATAGTATTTATGCATGTAAGGGACAGACAATAGTGAGGGGAAGGCCAGGGGAGGGGAAGGGAGCGGGCTTGAGGGGTAAATGGGAAAAAAGGACATCTCTAATACTTTCAACAATAAAGATAAATTAAAAAATAAGAAACAGATAAAACCAAAGCTTGAGGGACTGTCACATTTCGCCCACAAGGGTATGTCACCCCAATGGGGTATCTGGAGACACTGTGGACTGGCTCCCATCTATGGAGAGACATAAATTCCCAGCCGAGTCAGAGGCGTCCCTGCTAGTCTCTGGGCTGTCTGGGCAGTGGTCCTGTTGCTTGAGAACCACAGCAGGGCAGGGTCCCTTTAGCCCAGGGAGACAGGGGATGTGGAGCTTTCCTCGTGCCCTGAGGGCAGAGCTCCCAACAGTCCCAGATGCCCAGTCGCAGGGAGGGTGGGCGTACTCCCTGCATGTGAGCTGGGCAGCCAGCACCTCTGGCCCTCCTTCTCCTTTCCTCTCTTTGAAATCAATAAAAGCATATTAAAAATAAAATAAAGAGCTAGCCCAGCGATGTTCCCTACAATGTCACTAGGGCACAGGTGAAGAGAGGAGGTTCTATTTCCTGTCCTAGAAAGTGATTCCTGTCTAACGGTTCCTGTCCAGTTTTGAACCCAGCGACAAATGCAACAGTGTCCCTGGAGCAAGGAGGCCTGCGAGAGTGTAGGTTAAACAGACCATTGGGGCAGGTGAGGCCTATTAAATCGTAACAACACATGGGTGATAGGATTAAATGGCGGGAGTGTGGGTGCGAGGGTCACGGCTGCGAGCCGAATCCTTGGGGATCAGTGTGGTGGGTCAGTGTGTGCTGCTTGTGTAGGAGGCTCTCAGGGGCTGCGAAGCCTGATGGTCATCCTTGCTCAGTTTACGTGCCTCGGTTTCTCTCACAGGCTGTCTAAAACAACCCTGAGGATCCTGAATGCTGGGCGACCAAACCTTATATGCACTCCCCAGATGGGTCAAAGTCTAATTACAATTGTACTCTGGAGTCCCTCTGAGGCCCTTGCACATCACAAGGGAGATAGATCCTCAGTCACCTGAGAGTGTCTGCTTGCACAGACTGGAGGGAAGACATGTCTCGTACCTTTGATGCCAGTTCATCTTCGCCAGGCGTTATTTTAGTTATTTTAGTTTTAAGCTTGTAGTTATTCTCTTTTTAGCTAGAATTACTGCCTCGCCCTCCTGATCCTGGACAAGAAGGGAAAGTAAAGCAGCCCTTTCTCCAGCCTGTTGGGAGCTGGTGACGTGTCTGGACATGGTCCACGTCACCCGAGGGTCTGAAGTCAAGGACTCGACCCTCCCCACAAGTTCCCGTGAGGAGCCGAGATAAAGAAATTACCATGGTCTCTGAAAGAGTGTTTATGTAGCCTTGAAGGAACTACTTTGTATCACCCTCACCTCATTACCAATTGTCACTTACTATATACTAAAGGCATTGAAGCCATTTGGGGCTGCTCCTTGTCAGAGAGCAGTCCTCCTGATCCCATAACTTTGTCTGTCTCTTTCATTCCCACCGCTCGAACACCGGCCTGGTGGCCAGAGGACAGACGGTTTGAGCAATTGGAGTCTTATGGTTTGTAGCCTTTTCCTGAGGCAGTATTTTTCACTGAGAAAGGTTAATTTTCACATTAACCTGTTGTCTTTTGCATCTGGGATGGCACACCTAACACATGTCTTCGCAAAACAAAGTAATTTCCAGGCCCTGAATGCAACAGAGCAGAGACCAGGAATCTTCTCATTGTTATTGATATCTTAACTGCTGTTAACTATCCTGTACCCACCCATGTAAAAGAAGTATGTGTCTATCATTGTACTTTTTATCCAATCGCAGAGGTTTCCCTGCTTTGCTTTCTCCCACCTCCCTAATCTATCACCAATGGATTGCATGTATGCCATTTACAATAAACTCACAAAAAATCTTCACAGGTTTGAATGATTTCTTACATTAGCATTACTTGGTGCAGTCCTTAGGCTTCCAAAGATGCTCCCCCAAGACCACCCCTTGGTCCCCACCCGGTGCTAGGATCCAGGAAAGGGCCCATTGAGCCTGCTGGTTCCCCGCCCATGTGGTGAAGTTGTGTGTCTCCTGGATCCTGCACCTTCCTTTGCTTTTGGTAGCGGGTCTGACTTTATTTGAGCTGTATTTAATTTTTAATTTTTTAAAAAACGTTACCTTTATTGTGGAAAGTATTACATATATCCCCCCCCTTTTCTCCCCATGGATCCCCGCCACCGGCCATCCGCGGCCGCCCCCCCCCCCCCCCCCCCAGTCCTTCACCACACAGTTGCCTTGCGTCTATAGGTTATGCACATAAGGCCTTTGATGAATCTCCCCCCACCCACCTCCCCGCTGAGAGTCATCAGTCTGTTCCGTGCTTCTGTGTCTCTGGATCTATTTTCTTCTTCAGTCTGTTTTATTTATTAGATTCTTTTATACACGATTCAGAAACCGCGGGGACCTTCAGCAGAGGCGCTCAGCAGCCAGGAAGGGAGCGGGCGGCGCGGTCGCCGTGGAGACGGGCGAGCGGCCTTGATTGGCTGAGTCTCCTCTGGCCCCGCCCCGTCCGTTCAGAGGCTCCGCCGGTTACGAAGAGGCGGAGATTTACCGGGGATTCTGGGAGAGGAAGTGGCTGAGAGCGGAAGTGGAGGCGGCCCCGGGCGCCTGGGCGTCGCGGTTCGCTCTGAGGTAACGTGGGCGCTGAGCCCCGCCCGCCAGGGGTCCTGTGCGGTCGCCCGCGGCCCGCAGGGCGGGCGGGAGGAGCCCCCGTGACGGGCACCCTGGGCGCCTTGGGGACGCCGGGAGCCATTCCTGAGCAAACACAGGAACGCTCCGCGCTGTCCCGTGGTGACCGACGCTCCGCTGAGAGCCGCGCCGCCGGCACCGCGACCTCCCGCGTCCGCGCTCGGCCGGGCCAGAGCTGGGAAGTGCGTCCCGTTGCAGTTTCCTTCTGTGTTGAGGCTGATTGTGTGAGGACGGCGTGCGCTCTGTTAGGCACTTGTATGCGAATTCTGTGTAGAAAGTGGTTTTTGTTCTTTGGGTTTATGCTCTTTTAATTTTCGGAGATTACAATAAATTTCTAAGACCATATTCCTGAATTTCTCAGCCTTCGTTTGATAGTTTTTATATCTCCCTTCAATTTGTATAGTTTTTCATCCCAGATGCCTATTTCCACTTACCTTCCTCTTCTGGGCACAATGCTGAAAAACGAGAGAGAGAGAGAGAGAGTTAAATTTTTATTTAGGGCTATGGGTTTTCATCATCTGAATTTGGACTTGGGCGTAGGAGTTAACTAATGCCTGTAATGTTACGTCAGGCAGCTTTTTCTTCTTCTTTTGACTGGAAGGAGGTCACGCATCCCTGAAGTCATGACTTTGTTAGATGCCATCATCTCCCTGAAGATTTTTCATTAGCACTTAGGAAAATAATCATAATGTAAGAGACACAAAAAGGGGGCACAAATCCATTTGTAAAAGTCTGTCTTGGCTCAGTTTCTTGCGTCATCTTTGTGGCTATATAATTCTGTGCGTCTCTCCCCTTGTTTCCAATAACCCTTTTCAATGTAGGAAAGTTCTTTTTCCATTAAGTAATAGGGTAGGAGTTTACTACTTTATGAAGGAGGCAATAGGAACGCACAGCCTCAGGATTTTGGAGTGTCTGAGTCAGAGGCGTAATGGAGGTTTGATTATAAAGTAAATAAGTAAATATACTGATTTTAATTGGTTTGTTAAATAAATACATAATAGACATCAGCACATATGAGGGAGTTAATGTGCAAAAAGAGACTTAAAATGGGAAGCGGTACCTTGAGAAATACAAACTATATCTAACCCTATACAAATAGAAAGCAACGAGAGAGGTGTACACCACTAATCTTACGTTGAGTATTACATTAACTTCAACTGTAATATGTCTGGTCCATCTTGACATTCCAAATTCAAGCCCATTTACTTGTCATTGTGTCTCAGCAAATACAAAAACAGAAGCCAGTTGTAAAATTCAGGCAGTAATCCAGATATAAATACCTAAGCATGTTTAAAATGCATATTCTTGGATATTACTCCAAATTCAGCTGAAGAATTTCTGGGGATAGGCCTTGGACGTCTGCATTTCAAATAAATTTTGTTTGTATAAAACAAAAAGGAACAGGTAAAACCCTTAGGACAGTGGACCTGTTTTGCATGGGGTCTGTTAGAAGCTGAAGCTTGCCCTAATAGCTGCCTATTTGGGCAAGTTTCTATTCATTAGGTTGGCCTGCTAGGTCAAGCTGTCCTTTTGGAGGGTCTCTAATGCAGGCAAATGCCAGATGCTGTTTTTGAGTGGCTTTGAGCATCCTGTTTGGAGCTGTCAGCAACCCACAGCTTGAGGTCGCCCCTCTCAGGGCTGAGTGTGTTTTGGCAGGACCGAGATGCACACCTCAGTCTGCTTTTGCAAGGCCCAGGTTGAGAAGCAGATCAGGCAAAGACAAAGCACTCTGAGGTCTGCCTCTGCCTGCAGGCTGATAAACCTGATTCTCTTATTGAGCCTCCTGCTTTAGAAACTCCAGGGGGGTAGGGCGAGAGGTTTTCTAGCAGGGTGGGGGCAATTCCTTCCTCCTCAGGCAAAACCTGCTGGAAAGGTCAGTGTCTGCCTCTGCAGTCTGGGGGAATGGCTCCGCACCGGAATCCAGAGGGGTGCCTTCGGCCTAGATTCTTCCCACACAGCTACGGTCCACTCTGCCCTCCCTCTGCTGGAGCCCAAGGTGAGTGGCTGCACACCAGACTTTGTGGGTTGGCTCTTGAAGAGGGGGCCTGCATTTCCAGCCATCCCTCCCTGGCTGATAGAAACCCGCCTGCTTTTCAGGGCCAGACGTTATGTGGGTACCTCTCAGGGCTGGTGCTCTGGGCTGGGGACCCCACCAGGGATTGAGGGCCCAGAGTCCTCAGTGGGAACCCCCCACAGCTGAGATCTCCCTCTGGACCTTCAGCTGCTGTCTGTGGGAGCCCAGCCAGCCCTCTCGTGCTCCCGCACTTCCTACCCGTCTCTGCGATCTTCCCTTTTCCTCCTTGGTTATGGGGGTGCCGTCCAGCTCGTCTTCAGTTGCAGTTGGTTTTTCAGAATGGTTTTTCTGTCGTTTAGTTGTCATTCCAGTTTGGTCCCGGGAGAGTGGCAGGGTAGCTTCCACTCAGTCCTCCGTCACCTTTAATCCGCCCAGGTTATCGTTCTTATGTCTTTTATTTGTCAAAATAAAATATGCACATGAAACAAAATGGGACAGTGAGGAAAGAGCAGAAAATGAAAGGAAGCCGCTGCCAGCCCTGCACTCCCCACTGCAGTGCCCCTGAGGACCTGCCAGCTCCTGCCCTGCAGCAGAGGGTGGAGGTTCTGAGACCCGCCTCTCCCCACTCTCAGCCCACAGTAGAAATATCATTATCTGGGTTTATTTCCTAGGGGTCATTGCTGTCATCAGTCCCTTTAAAGAACGTGCACCTCGATAGGTGTATCTATATTTTGTCCTCCAGTACAATAGCATCGTGAGACCTCCCACCTCTTCAGGAAGGTGCCTGGGCTATGACTGCGGCCCATGCCCCACTTTTCTGAGTCCTCTGTGGTTACAGACATGTTTTCTAGTTGTCTTCCTTTTCTTCTTCCATCACCTGCTTTTCTTCATATCCTTAAGTCTTTCTAGTGTTTGAAGCGTCCCCATTGAAGACGTGCTGCTTGCAGCCCTCCTCCCTGTCCCCATCCCAGGGATGTGTCCCCGAGCCAGGGGTGTGGAAATCCTCCCGACAGCCCCTGCAGTAGCTTCCCTGGGTCAGCTCCAGGGAGTCCCAAGTCACAGGTCTCGCCCTCTCTGTCCCGACACATGTCTTATGTCGGAGACCTTCTTCAGTTAATTTTATAGGAAAGGGCGTAAGTTGCTCTCAGGTTGTCTTTAATCTGCCCTCACATTGGACTAACGATTTGACAGGGACAGAATTCAGAGTTTAAAATACTTTTCCCACTAGAAACCTGAAGGCCCCGTATCACTGCAGCAGCCAGGGTCCTTGATAAGTGACAAGTTTCTGGGACGTTTCCTTCTCTGCAGGTCACCTGCAATTCCTTTATTGGAGCTTTTTAAGAGATTAAAGTTACGGAGGTAACTTTGGTTCCTAACATCACGTAATTGCCAGGTACTTTTCATCATAACTTGGTATCTGTACTCTCAGTTGTGTGCTTAACCACCTTTGACTGTATATATATATATTTTAATGTGTTTTTATTGATTTCACAGAGAGGGAGGGAGGGACGGGGAGAGAGAAACATCAGTGATGAGAGAAAGTTACTGATGGGCTGCCTCCTGCACACCCCCTGCTGGGGATCGAGTCCAAAACCCAGGCATGTGTCCTGACCGGGCATCGAACTGCAGACCTCCTGGTTCATGGGTTGACACTTGACCCTTGAGCCACACCGCCTGGGGTGTTATCCTATATTTTGAGCCCTTTACCCAATTCTCCCTCTCCCACCCCCTTCTTCAGGTAACCACACTTGTGAGACCTATACCTATGAGTTGGATTGTTTTGTCAGTTCAGTGGTTCCTTTTTTTGTTTTATATCCCATCCACCGTGAATGGCTGAAGCTGAAAAGGAGGGTTTTGTTTTGAGTTTTAAGTCCTAGGTAAGAGACCTTTTAATTCACCTTGGTGCTAAGGCTTTGAGTTAAAGTAAGACATCAAGGTCTCCTTTAAGCGCTGGGCAGTTTTTGGTCATCTTACTTGATAGTTTCTTTGATAGTTTCTTCCCTCCATGTTCTCAGGTGTCTCTCTTGAGCACAGATGTTATGTAGATGTTGGAAATGCTGGACCAATCTTCCAAAATGGTTACCTTGTTTCTTAGGTCTTCTTTTTTTGGTCATTGGACATGCTTTGAGGGTGTTTCTTAAAATCTGCCTTCCAATATTTTCTTTGGACAGTTCTATATTTTAAGAGAATTCCAGGCTCTGCCTTGGTTGTGGTGCATGTGAGCCGGGCCCCATCCCCCCACATTGGGCTGTGGATGTTCCTTGTGTGCAGGATTCGCGGACCCACCCAGCAGCACCCCCAGAGCACATACCGGGAGGAGGGTCAGGGCACTGGCGTTAGCCAGGCAGGCACATAGGCGGGCAGCTTCCTGGAGACACTACTGCAGGCTCCAGAATGTGTCTTCCCTCAGAGGTAAGGCAGCAAAGCCTTGTGTCTCAGGCAACACTATCCACAGGCTGTGTGGGGAGTCTCACCTGGTTTACAGACTCCCACCCAGCTGGTGCCCATAAAGCCCTTTGCTTACCTGTTTCTGGAAACCACAGCTTTCCCCAGCCAGCATCTCCCAAAAAGAAGAGGCTGGTTTTCCATCAGACAAATGAAGATCCAGAAACATGAGGGCAGACAGGACATCTGGATGGTGCTCAGGCCTCTTCCCTGAGATTGTCCTGGGATTTTCCTGCAGCCTCTTTCTGGCCTTTTCTTTCCCCAGATAAAGGCTGTCAGAGTTTCCGAGCAGCATAAAGATCCTGGATTCAGATCCAGATTGTAGTCCTAAAGGGGCTTGGGAGGGCCGTGGGTATCCTGGGTGCTGTGGACTGGCCGTGGGGCCAGGACAACAGTCCAGAAGGCTGCAGACAGGAGGAACCGAGGACTGTGGCGAGGAATTTCCACACCTGTCCTGTCTACCTTTCCCAGCCCCATGACTGCTGTGAATCTGAGCAAGCCACTGCCATCCAGCCAAGTGAGGCTTTCCTAGGAGGTAGTGTGGGCTTCCTTCCTAACTCCTGGAGTGAATCAGCTGGCCAAAGATGAACACAGGGCATGGGGCCTCGAGGCTGGATGTCAGTGGAATGGGAGCTGGGGGCCGTGCAGTACGGAGCAGGGTTGTCCAGGGGGGAGGGGGAGTCAGGCAGAGGGCACCTGCCTGTGTAATGCTGTGTTGGTTTTCCAGGCATAGTGGGCTGGCAGCCAGGCTTGCAGTGATTCCTTCTGGGGGGCCAGGGTGCTCCTTGAGCTTTCAGGGGGAAGCCTGGGGTGAGCCACCTCTTAGAGCCAGGCTGGTGTCCTGGGGAAGCAGGTATGGACATTCGGCCATTCAACACAGGTTACAGAGCTTTATCCTGAGGAAAAGGGGAGATTTCCTGAGTCCCCTGGGGGGTTCTGCTGAGAAGCGCTGTGGGCTCTCTGGCCCGTGCCATGTCTGAAAGGTGCCTCGGGACCTGTAATGCTGTGGCTGTAGGCCATGGTGGTCTTCCCGCGGTGAATGTGCTTCTAGATCCTCATCAGGAAGTTTTTGTCCGTCTCCAGGTTGGCCGACAATGCCTTTGACTCGAAACTTCCCGATGATGCTTTCCTTTCTCTTCCAAAGTCATTCCCATCTCAAGGTAGGAGGAGTTTTCTTGTTTATCTGGCAATTTCCTCTTTCACCTTAGTCCTCATTTCATTTTCTCCACGGCAGTCGCCCAGTCTGAGCATTGAGGACAGGTCTTCAGAGCTTCTGGGGTGGTGAAGCTGTCAGGCCTGCGGTTGCAGGCCGGATTCCGGGGGCGGCACCCTGGCCGCCCTCAGTGCCCTCATCCATCAGTGCTGGCTGTTGGCTCTGGGCTTGCGCCTGAGGCTCCATCTCAAGGTGGGAGGGGAGAGGGCAGAGGGCTGGCGTTGTGGTTGCAGCAGCTCCGGTACCTTGGGGGGCTTCTCAGGCCACAGGCCACGTCCTGAGGGCAGCACCCTGTGGGACCTGGTGGGCCCTCTTCTGTGACACACACCCATCAGTTGATTCTTGTATGTGTCCTGCCTGGGGATCGAACCCGAAACCTTGTCCTAGTCGGGAGTTCTCTCTAACCAACCACACCACTCTGCCGGGCTGCCAGTGACACGCCAATCCCTCTGTCGCAGCCTAGTTAATGTCTCCTTGAGGGGGAAGTGACCTTTAAACCCTCTTGCCCTGGCAGCCACTGGGACATGTCCTGAGGCTAAAATGAGGTTTATTCAGTGGGCTTGATGTGGGCTGCGCCATAGCACATCCGGCAGTTTCCCGGAGTCTGTAGGAAAATCCTCTATAGTCAGTAAGGTGAATCATCATTAAACAAAGAGGGTCCTGTTCCTATTAGGTGCCCCCCCCCGCCCCCGATTTCACAATCACGGTTAATAGAGGATGATCCACATCAATGCCCCCAACAATATCACTCCAACGTGACGTCTTTTAGACCACGTGATGCTGCTTGGCACCCGGCCTGATGGGGCACCTTTGGGGCCCAGAGGCTGGACACTGAGGTTCCTGACGGAGCTGGCTGCGGACTGGCTGCCTTCATGGGCCTCGGCCTCTGTCCGTGAAGTGGGGATAGAGTCGGGGAGCCCTCGGCCAACAGCATTCCCTGCGCGTCTGCACCCGGGAGGCCCCGGTCAGATTCAGTTCCCGGGATCATGATTCTTGGGGAGCAGAGGGTGCAGCGCCTTTGTTCTGCTCCCTCTGCGCCCTGGCCCCGGTCACTTTAGAGAAGATTCCAAGTGTGTTTCTCAGCTGCCGTCTTCGCCCTGGC